>NC_035442.2:27480945-27835128 GCF_002127325.2 Helianthus annuus
ATTACAATACTTGTCCAAATATGGACTTTTGGAAATACAATACAACATATGTCCATCATGGACTTTTGGAAGGAAGTTGCAATACTATGTCCATAAGGACTTTTGGAAATTACAATGAAAGATAAAATTTCAAATTCTTCAGTCATCTCTCCTTTCTTTCACTATTTTGGAGAGTTCCTTTAATATCTTGTTTGTCCTTCGTTCATTTCTTTCCACTTATTGTTTGATTTGTCCAGTTCGTTCCAATGCCTGGTTGATAGCTTCAAGAGGTAATTATTGTTGTGGTGATTGTGGTTGTGGTTGTGGTTGTGGAATAACAGGGTACGGATATCCAGGGTTTGGATAACCCGGAGTTTAGTAAGTAGGAGGAAATGTGGGTGGGTACAATGCATTTTGAATTTCCGCCTGTATATAGGGGTCATAAGATGGAGCCGAATAGTTGTAATCGGTAGTGGTTGTAGTATAAGAAGTGTCATATCTGGTCAAATTTGATATGTGGGAATGGGGATATCATAACCCTTAGGTGGTGGCTCAGTGATAGGAGCAGCGTTGGAGGGGCCACCCATTTGGGGGTCCTCCGGTATTGGTGGGTATGAGGGTGGAAGAGGTGGAAGAGTGATCCAGACCATTGCCCAACATGCACAGACATTCGTGCATCGGTGCGGGGCTTCCTTGGTTGCATTGGTGGTTGTTGTTGTTCCATTGGTACATCCTGTTGTGGAGGTGGTGGAGTTTAAGGAGGTGGATATTGATGTGTTTAGGGTTGATGTTCAGGGGTATTGTAAAAAGTGAACTGATTACAATATTGGTCGCATTCATTGGGGCCCTGATATGGCAAACCTGCATATGATGCGGTATCACTAGACAATTCTATCGGATGTTGATTGGTTCCAGAAGGTGGCATTTCCGGGTCAGAGTCATTGTCTAAATGGTTCTGACTTGGGTGAGGTGAATTTAGGTAGTGAGATGGATGAAATGAATCATGGTGTGAGTGGGAATGGGAATGAGAATGATGTGAATGGGAATGGTGTGAAAATGAATGCCTAGTTGGTTGTGAGGAGTGAGATTCACTCGAATGGTGTGGACGAGACGGTTGAGGTTGTGACGGTCCTCCACACATAGGGCCTTTTCCTACTCCTCGTCTTCTTGGCGGCATATTCTACCTGTCAAAAATAAAAAACAATAACTTAATAGATATGAGTGGTCTTAGGTTAAGTCTAGATTCGGAAAGGTCTAAGTAGTATTGTCACACCCTGATATTTCCACGTATTACCGGTGGTCCCGGTGGGGAGTATCGTGACGTAGTTGATATCATCATAGTCAAACAACACAATTTAAATGCACAGCGGAAGCAAAAGACAAATATATTACAATCCGATATAAAGTAATATCAAAGTATTACAAACGGAATGTAAAGGAACCACAGGCGGATCATATAAAAGATAATTGTTCAACAGATTTTAACATTTAAGCTTGCGAGACTCTTTATTGATGCTAGGAGTAGCCAGCCTATTCCGATTAGTACCTGCACTTAGCCTTTTTGGAAAATACGTCAGTTTTCACTGGTAAATACAATTTAACTGACTCATTTTGAATATGTTTAAGAAAACTGATTTGAGTGCAAACGGCACAAAACTTTTATAACTTGGGATAATTATTTGTATATAATACTTGTAAAAGATTTACATGTTTCTTATACGTTTAGTAGCCCGACCTGTATACCAGGTTAAAGATTAATAAACACACCACAGGTATAATGCCCACGAGGTTGATTCCTCTAAGTGGATTACCAGTTTTTACATAGGCAATGTCAGGTGTACGCCTACACCCCGTGCTTAGGTCGTGGCCATTTCATGAATGATGCCAAGAATATCCGGGACATGGTCATTAACCCCCCAAAGGTTTTAAGCAAACAAAACAATTTAAACGTGACATCTCAATGGATTAACCTTATTATGGCTAATGATTCAATGCCCGACCAAACGGTATTTGTATATACCGTACCCCAAGCCCGTATAGGGAAAATAAGTTAAAAGTATTTACCTGAGCAAATTTATACAATTTATCCCAGCCGTATACCACCAAGCAAGTACAGATAGCTTTTACTGGGCTCCTAAATCTGGAACGAAGGTTTTTAATAACCTATTAGATTCCAAACGGGTCTTAATTAAGCCTACGCTTAGACCGGTTAGTTTTAAAGGAGGATACGGTTCAAAACGCATGATTAAGCGAGAACCGGATTAGAATGTGGTTTAGACCCGGAAATCTTGTATACTTGTGTAATAAGGGTAAACTAAACACATTCTGGATTTTGAGATAAAAATGATAAGGTTTGACCCGTTTCGGCTAATTTACGCAAACTAGTTACATAAGCCGATCTGAACGCGAAAAGTACGTAACGGGTAACCAAAAGAGTCATGAACAAGTTTCCTAAGTTAATATGCCTTAAATATGTTGTGATATCAGTAGGATACCTTCCATTATGCTCAAAACGAATTTAAAACCAATTTATGCCCCGTAGAGGTATTTTGGTCATTTTAAAGGTTATAAGAGAGGTTAAATAATAACCTGAGTTTCAGGTCTGATATAATCAATAAAAATACTTAATTTAATAAGTTATAACTGTAAGATATTACCTATATGTGAATTTTATTATTTATAACCAAACTATGCGCCGTAGGGGCATTTTGGTAATTTCACATAGGGCTTAAAGGTCAAAACTGGAAATCTGAGTTTAAAACTTTTGCTTATTGTTAAAGTATATAAATTTACTAAAATATCAGTAGGTATCAAGTCTTATATATTTAAAATAGCTTTTATACATACTATACGCTTAAAACGCGTAAAAAGCGGTTTTAAGTGATTTCTGGGTTTTCAAAGAAAAGCTGATATTTTTATCATTCCAGAAAGCTTAAAATGTTTTATTTATCATATAAAATCAGTAGTAAAAGTTTTGGGGTCAAAATGTTTTGTAAAACTCAATTTATAAGCCAAAAGCGCAAAACCGGCAATTACCGAATCAAGCCTAGAACCCTATGTTATGCTCAGCCTAAAAATAAATAAAAATCTTTAAAAATCCCAAAATATTATTTTATATCAGTAGGTAAAAAGTTTGGTTTCAAAAATTGGGTTTAGATAGGATATATGCTAATTATGCCGTTTAATTAACAAAAAGCTTTCTAATTACGCTATTGAGCATAACTCCTAATCTAGACCTCAAATTGATGTCAAATTTTAGGGACAAGTTTATAATTCAGTAATAAAGATTATTGTCCTCTCACATTTTCAAAATTCTCGTTTTAGGGTCAAAAGGGCATAACGGTCAACATTTAGGCATTTAACGGAAATATGCATGAACTAGGATTTCTATGGAACCAAGTTGTATAACCTCGGAGGGTTATACTAACCTATAACATGGTCCTAATGGAATCTTAAGGCATATCTAAACTAAACTAAATCGGGTCAGAACTGAAAGTCAAAGCAAAAGTCAACTTTTGCGACTTTCGGTTCCGAACCGAGCCTATACTTAGAATTGTCGGGTTGAACATGCTTAGACATGTTCAACTAATATTTACCAAGTTATTAAAGTGAGAAAACTAATTTTATAGCTTTTATATCAATAGTTATGAATTTCATTTAAAACTAACCCGTTTGACTTTTACTTGACCCGACAATTTAACTAAGTAAACGTGGTAATTAGGAGGCACCCCTTTGAGGGTTAATCACCTACCTAATTACGGTCACGTAGCCATGTTCGTTGCGAACCAAGGCTCAACCGTTTAAAAGTCAAATCGTTTATCGAAAACGCTTGACTTTTCGGTTTAAAACGCTAAATAATTAAACTAAGCATGAAGGGATTACTTACAAGAGTCCAAAGGACTGAAGGAGGTTCTCAAAAGAGTTCAAGATCCTCACAAATCAGAGAGTATAGCAGATTAGAAGGAAAGGTGCAAATGAAATGAAGTGGGGAATGGGTATTTATAGGATTTAGAGGACCGTTAGGATCGTTCCTCGATAAACGGGATTTGATCTGGACCGTACATGTATTGCCCATGGTTTTATTAAACAATGGGCAGCCCCTAGTATTGCATTTGTGAGTATAGAACCCAGAAATCAACAAAACCAGCAACAAAACTAGTTTTCTGCAGCTATGCAGGTCATGCGGCCCGCGTAGGAGACACCAGGATGGTTACGCGGCCCGCCTAACAGTCCATATCAGCAAACAGCTTTCAAAACATGCAGTTTCAGCCCCTGAACTAAGTTAAATGGCTTTCCTGACGTGTATACGGCCTGTTAACCTCATTTAAAGGCTCTACTAAGATGCCTAAACATAGGGGACATGAAACATGCTCAAAAAAATGTCGGATGTCGGTTCGTTTGGCCGTACGGTCACGTTGTTCGTCTAATTACGACGAAACACGAACGGACGCGAAAAACGATCCAAATTACGCGACGAGTGGAATTTTATCATGCCACACACTTAAATAAAATATTTTAGTGGTTACATAAATTTTTGGATGTCCGGATATATCCAGAATGTAAGATATGCGTGAAAATGCAAACTTGTGCACTTTTTGACACTTTTTAGTCCCTACATGACGTAAAAGTTTATTTTTGCGCACCAAACACCTCTAAGCCTATATCTAAGCTATATAAAGAATAAATAGGGTATGTTTAACTCATGGTCATATTCTGGAAGGTCTGTTACCATATGAATCGACAAACTTTTGCAGTTTGACGCAATTAGTCCTTTAATTGCGCAAAGTAGCGCGAAACGTTGTTTAATGATATCCAAGCCTTCCATGGACCATAATGGGCATTCCCAACATATACTTAAATATTACTACGCTCCTGTTTGCTTAAATGGTCACCGAAAGGCGTAGATTCAAAAGTTGATGCTTTAGGTCCCTCTATTGCGCAAACTTGCGAATCTCATCATTTAATAGCATTGAAGCCTCATATAGTCCATATTAAACATCACGATGCTTCGGGTTCGCTAAAAGGTCATTCAGAGGTATGTTTAAACATATTGACACTTTTAGCCCCTCTAACTTGCAAAGTTGCGCGTAACTTTACTTATAGGCATAAAAACCTTAGACGGCCAATAGTTGGCATTCCCGAGAGTATAATCAAATATCATGAAGCTCCCGGTTTGTTAAAAGGTCACTCAGAGGTAAGAATTAACATGTTGACGCTTTAACCCTTCATCGCACAAACTTTTAATTAATTACGCAAACGGCTACACTCGATCGACAAGTGGCTCATTTGTGAACATAATCATCGTGAGAGGTTATTTAGAAACTTATTTTAGGTATGTTAACACTTCCAGTCCTTTCATAATCAAGTTTTTGATTTTTCGAAAAATTAGTCCCTTAAATTCAACCTTTGACTTCATTAGGGTTTATTACACGTGTCAATACATCATTGGACGTGATTTTACGAGGTGTTACAAGTATGAATTTGTGATATTTGAGTTAGACATAAAAGGCTAGTGTCTACTTCGCTCAAACGTTGGCTCTGATACCAACCTGTCACACCCTGATTTCACGGTGGGCCCGGACTTGGGGTTTATGCATGAGAATTGATATCAGTAATCAAAATGCACAACGGAAGATAACAATTTAAAATAACTAGTTGATTTTCTGCTCGCACGTTGCGGCGAGGACCTAATATCTGCAAAACGCGGGTCGGTAATGGCAAGCAGATACCGAATATCAAACCATAAATAAAAATGACGTGGTAGCGATAGTCACTTCGTCCAAAAAAAAAACGATTTTAAATAATCTAATATATAATAATAGAACCCACACGTCCTACACGTTGGAAATTCGGTTGTTTTCAGTTTAGTTATTACGGTGCTAACACGTTAAAATATGGATGAGCTCGGTATCGGTAACGGCACCGAAAGTACCGATCCAGAAAATCATCGAAATTAGGTACTCGCACCGAAAATGCTCGGTACCATACAGTATGGTATTTGAAGGTAAAACTCAGTAAATACAGGAATGGTGCTAGACCGGTGTCGAATCGAATGTAACGATTCTGAAAACGCCAAAAGGTAGGTACCAAATTGGTACCGAAAATAATTGGTATAGTAAATTTGGTACCGATACGATACCGGTTTGATTACAGGATTTCATATGATTTGCTCATCCATAATCTAAATATCCAAGTTAATTTTACATGTTACAATTCATTTATTATAGAAAAAGACAAAAAAGAAAACAAAATAAGTTGTTGTGTATATAAAACCTCATTCAAACGAAATACAGTTTATTTACAATGTGTATGAAAAGTAATCTAAACGGTGCAATTACTTGCGTTGCTACGTTGCTACATGATTTGACGAGCTCGGTACCAACCGGTACCGAAAATCCCTAAAAGTGGCTACCGGTACCGAATATACCTGGTACGGTATGGTTCGGTACCTGTAACAACCCTCATCAAAACTATTATTTATTGTAGGAAACCCTAATTGAGACACCCAAGCGATTCTGCACAAACCCTAAAAATTTCAGAACAATCAGAATCAGGATCAGGGCCCCTAAAACTCAGGGGGGGGTATTCCCTACTTAACGATTATCCTTATAAAACGTTGTCTAAATTGAAATTTACGAAAATGTCGACTCAGCAAGCCTACACCCACACGTGGCCACCCTATAGTGATTTCGTGTCCCTTACAGACCGTAAGGAAAAAAATGCTTACGGTCCGTAAGCATATCAATTTTTGTGTATAAATAGAGGATGTTGGGACTTGAGTTCTGTAGTTGGAACGACGTTCAAATTCATTTCCTACGTCGAAATGTCACCTGTTTACTACAATTAACACACACAATCACTGATTAGTATAGCGGGGGCTGCTACGATACAGGGTATTAACTCGATCGCTGCTACGATTCAATGTCCGATCGATTTAAACTATCCGACAGGATGTTTAAGCACTATCCTTTGTCATTAGTCGTGATTCCGTCAGGATGTTTGAGTACCACCCGAACTCGGGGAATACTGTTGGTGCAGTTGTCTGTCGACTACATCTTAGTTCGAGTCTTAGGATAGGGCTGATTGTATAGTGAACGGTAAATGAGAAATCTTGTAATATTGAGGGCCGCTTATAGGGTAAAATAGGTGGGTCGCTTATGTGGCAATCAAGTGGATCGCTCATCTGTCACTTGGTTGGATCGCTCATATGGACTTGTCCATATGAGCGGCCCAAGACTCCTATATATAGGGTCCAAATAAGCGGTTCCAAGAGTCTGGTGTAGGTGTTTTCGAAGGTATAACGGCATAGCCCTGTCCGATTGTCTCCACGTGCTTGTAATCTGATACATAATCAATAAAGGAGACGTTAAATAGTGAAATCAAGCTTTACGAAGACTAATTCAATGAATTCCGCCTCTGGATTAGTCTAAGCACTCTTCTGAACGACTCGTCAGGTCAGCAAACGATCCTACAAGTGGTATCAGAGCTCAGGAGGAAGAGTTCTTACTGTTTAGCTCGATTTTTGCTCGAAATTCTCACTTCTACACTTTCTTTTTCTGATTCGAGTAGATTTCACGGTCGAAATTCGCTCAAGTTTTCACAGATTGTGCGCAATTGTGTTTAGACAAACCCTTGAAAGTTTGGTATCGAAATTCAAAGAAATAGGGTGCCAAAATGATGTTCGAAAGTGGATCGCGTTTCTGATTTGTACTGGACCACTCGAAATTGACTGTATTTGGACCGCTGATCTGTACATTTGAGAACCGCTTATCCGATCGGGTGACTTGGATCGCTCGTAATTCATCACTTGGACCGCTCATCCGGACAAATTGTGAACCGCTCGATTGAACAGTTTCTCGAACCGCTAGAACAGTTTTATCTGGACCGCTTATTTGACATCATTTGAACCGCTCAAACGAATAACTTTTGGCTCGCTCGTACGAATAAGTTCTGGACCGCTTATCCGAACTTATTTGGATCGCTCATAGGTTTTAGCTTGGACCGTTCATACTGATTGTGCTTGAATCGCTTATTTGGTCTGGATTGTTTGGTTCGCTCATTCGATTCACTAATTCGGACATTTGATTCACGTTTGTGTTCACAAATTATTTGTCGGGATATTTTGGAAAAATGACAATGAGGTTTGATGTGCAAGAAAACAATGATCTTGAGAGAATGAATAGTTGGTATCGAGGATATCTTAGTAGTTCTTATCAGAAAATATCAAAAGAAATTTGGTATGAACGTTTCAAAGGCTTTTTGTGTAAGAAAGATGAAAAATTGGATGATTTGGAGAAACGTTTTGATCGTTTGATAGACTATTTGAAGGAAAATCAAATAGTGATATCAGAAGCTGAGATGGTATCAAAGTTCGCTAATGGTTTATCAGTTGAATGGGATGATGTTTTGAAAAATTTGAAAGAAAATTCTAATTTTTCAAAATTAACTCTGAATAAATTCATCGGCGAACTTAAAAATCACGATTATGAGAATTATCAAAAGAAGAGAGAATTATTGGATAAGATAAAAATAAATTTGGAAGATTTGAGTTTAGAAGTGATAAAAGAAATAAACAAAAGAATCAATTTTTGTTTGGGAACAAAAAGAAAATCGGTGTATGATATGAAAAGAGGCTGTTATATTGATGATAATAGAAATCCTCTTGATCTTGTTACAATCTTTGGTGCAGGTATATATAAGATAGAGAAAGAACAAGTGCCGAAGATTGAAGAATCCGTGAAGAATGAAACTTCAAGTTCTGCATCAGTTTGTTCAAAATGTGACCGCTTCAAGACTGAAAATGACAAACTCTTGAAAGATGCGGAAAGTTTGACATCGGAAGTCAAGAAGCTAGAAGATGTGAAGCAAGCTGATGATAAGCAGATTCTTATGGTTCAGGAAAATTGTGAAAAGTTGAAAGTTGAAAATGACAAACTGTTAAGTAATTTGAACAGTTTGACATTTGAAAACAAGAAGTTGAAAGAAAATGTAAAGGTTTTTGAAAACAAACAGAAATCGTCAGAAGATGAGGATTTTTGGATTAAGCTTGAAAACAAAAACCTAAAAGCCAGTGAATCAAAATTTCAGGAACAGATAAAAGTTTTGATGAATGAAAAATCTGTTCTTGAAAATTTGAAGATTGATAATGAAAAAACTATCAAGTCTCATTTTGGGAGAATATCTCAGCTTGAAAGTGAAGCTGAGAATTCGAGGAACAAAATCGATGAACTTGAAAAGAAGTTGATCGGTTTTGTGACTTCATCTGACAAGTTAAATATTCCTTGTCCAAAACCAATTAACTCTGTTCCAATAAGTGACGATGTCACAAACTTTGACTCTGTCAAAGTTGAAGATTGTGATGAGACACCTGATGATGAAAATATTAAAAAAGAAAAACAAAAATTGTTTTTAAATTTGAAAGAAAAATTTCAGAAAACTGTTCTACAATCAACTGAAAAAGGTGAATGTTCTAAACAGAAACCTTTGAAGAAGAAAGTGGAACAAAAACAAAAAGATAATAAAAGTTCATCAGATCGATCATCCAATCAAAAGAAAAAATTACAAAAAGTAAAAAATGAAAATTCAAAAATTGTTGGTAATAAGTGGTGCAGGTCGGACCACAGTGCTCAAAAGCTAAATCCAGCAGAGTTGAGGAAGGAGTATCACCAGGCCAAACAATGCTTTGATCTGAGCGTTTGGACTA
Organism: Helianthus annuus; assembly: GCF_002127325.2. NCBI lineage: Eukaryota > Viridiplantae > Streptophyta > Magnoliopsida > Asterales > Asteraceae > Helianthus > Helianthus annuus. Next base: position 27,490,628 of record NC_035442.2, read on the forward strand.
AAAATGGTGATAGGTACGATAACAGAATGTGCTACAGCTGCGGCTATCATGGACACATTGCTGTTAACTGCCGGTACTGGAGTTATGAGACCAGACGGTGCTTTAATTGCAACATCAAAGGTCACATTGCCAGAGATTGCCCAAGGAAATCAAATAAAAGATTGAGGGCTAATTCTCAGAACAAAGATACCAGTCAAAGTCAAGCCCCAGGAGCAGAAGATTCTGAAATCTAAAGTTCCAGAACAGTCAATTCAGGAAAAGAAAGTTAAACTTTCACAGGGGCAGAAAGACAGACTGAGGAAGAAGAGGAAGAAAGCGAGAGAATATCTCGAGAAGATCTTGTCCTCAGGTTCACCGGACAGAAAGAATAAAAGTTCTGATGAATCAACTCCCTCAATTGCAAAGACTAGCAAGACAGATTCATCAGATACAAATCTGAGGACAGAACAGAGAATGAAAAAGAAGAAAATGGTCGGCGATGAATCTGATTCATCAAAGTCAGACAAGCCACCTGCAGGCAATGATTCTGGTTTGTCAAAGCCAGAGGAGCCATTGGTTGAGGAAAAAAAGGAGAATTCAGGTTTAACAATGGATGATGCAAATTTTCCACCATTGTTGAACAAGAATTCGAAATCACCCAAGGATCGTCAGGCTTGGGTGAATCTGTTTAAATGAAAAACCCTGACTTGCCGGAGATCCCAAGATGGTATTGTGGATCAGGAATCGGCATCTTTCTAAATTTGTTTGTGAAGTTGCAGGACTTGCCGGAACTCCCAGGTTTGTAAGCGAGGAGTAGGAATCGGCATCTTGAGAATTCAACCAACAGATGGTAATTGGTTGAAAAACAGGTTTGAAGAGCTTGAATTGCTAAACCTACAAGTGGTTGTTTGGTAGTGATTAGTGTAGATCTTACAAGTGGTTAAATCAAGGTCATTAAATTGAACTTGATTTAATTATCATTCAAGAATTTGGTAAACAAAGTGATGATTTGAACCCCATTTTTACAAAAGGTAAAAACAACTAAACTTATTTTCCGGAAAAACCATTTTGATTAAAACAAACTTAAGTGTTTTGAAATCATTATGGGAAAATAGTTTGTTGTGAGGGGGAGTTCTGATTGTTTATGCCAAGTGGATGGAGAATTGATGTGATTCTCATCATGTTGTCATATTTGTACAGTTTGTTTCAAATTTTCCCAGAAAATCAAAATTGAAACATATTTTGATTTTAGGGGGAGAAAAATTTAAAAAAAAATCAAAAAAATCAGAAAATTTGAAAAGGTCAAAAACATTGAAAAATTAAAACTGAGTTGTGTTGCGAAATAAGAGGAAATGATAGTAAATCAGTGGACTATCACAGCACGCTAAAGAAATGTAATGCCAAACGTGATAAACGGTCTCACTGATGATGTGACGATAGGTTTTCGTACATTTAGTAGATTTATTCGGGATATAAACTTAAAATTTCAAACTTGTGAAATTCGTGGGGAACACTACTTGGATATATAGGTAACCCCTGAAATCTTGTTTGAAAGGTCTCGTATTCTGATATACTAGGTGTTTATACTCTATGATGTCTGGGGTATTATTCCGGGACTTCTGCTGAACGGTAGTTCTGACCTAGTCCTTGGCTAATACTTTCCGCAAAATGCTTGAAATATAGCATAAAGCCCTCAGTTGATTAGACAATAAAATTGATAATCATCTGTTGTAGCTGAAAAGATCCTCTAAAGGGGACACACTGCTAAGTCGAAGCTGATATCTCTCTGCTGAACGGAAGTTCTGACCTGAGATCCCTCAGTTCTAGCATCTTTCCCCTAATTTATGTACAGATATCATTGTATACGGGAGTATATTCAAGAGGTGGGACACATGAATTGAACTAAGTTCATGAAACACTTAAATAGTATCCTGAATAGATTGAAAATTGTATGAAAATTTAAGAGGACAACTATATCGTCAATCTACGTGAATCATTTAGAACTTAAAACGATTAGAAGCTTAACGGTGCTTGTGATGTGTCTCAAAAACTGATATGATCCTCTTGCACAAACTCACAAAAATATGTTTGTTTTGCATTTAAATTTTCGTCTTTGCATTTACATTTCATATTTTGAAAAATCCAAAAAGACTTTCGATAACTGATGTTGAAGAGCTGATTTTCAAAATCTCAAAGGCTAAACTTGATGAACAGACAGGTTGGTTAAATTGTTTGAAATGTTTAAAATGATTCATTAGATTGAATCAGAAATTGGAATGTTTCAAATTTTGTGAATCAGTGGTTAATTGAAAACAGTATCACATGATTAAGTTGATTCAATAAGTTGAATCACAATTATTCTGATTTGTGATAGAGTGGTTAAGTTTTGCAGGTTTCTGATCCTGTTACTACAGATAGTCAGGAGACATATCAGAACCAGAGAAGAGCTTGAACAGAGAAAGCCAGGAGTTGATTTCAATGGTGATAACGATTTCCAGACAGAGATCCTAGCATGATGATAGGGGGAGTCTGACGAAAGTTAGAACCAGAGAAAGTTCCAGGCATATGATTTCAGGAAGAAATTTCTGAAGAAGATTTGATTCCAGGCTGAGTTCCTGAAGAAGACCGAACAAGAGTGAAGAGCTGGAAATGATTGAAGACTCTCACTGAAGATTCCGTCAACATTCAAGGGGGAGTCTGTTGGTGCAGTTGTCTGTCGACTACATCTTAGTTCGAGTCTTAGGATAGGGCTGATTGTATAGTGAACGGTAAATGAGAAATCTTGTAATATTGAGGGCCGCTTATAGGGTAAAATAGGTGGGTCGCTTATGTGGCAATCAAGTGGATCGCTCATCTGTCACTTGGTTGGATCGCTCATATGGACTTGTCCATATGAGCGGCCCAAGACTCCTATATATAGGGTCCAAATGAGCGGTTCCAAGAGTCTGGTGTAGGTGTTTTCGAAGGTATAACGGCATAGCCTTGTCCGATTGTCTCCACGTGCTTGTAATCTGATACATAATCAATAAAGGAGACGTTAAATAGTGAAATCAAGCTTTACGAAGACTAATTCAATGAATTCCGCCTCTGGATTAGTCTAAGCACTCTTCTGAACGACTCGTCAGGTCAGCAAACGATCCTACAAATACTCTGTCATTCGTTGTGAATCCGATGGATGTTTAAGTGATTGCACTTTGTCATTCGTTGTGAGGGTTTTAATCTCGTGAGTTATCGTAAATGCTGTATTAGTTATTTACCTAATCGTGTGCACTAGGTTACAAGGCTAAATCAATAGGCTAAGCTCTGCCTGTATAAATCTGCAATATATCAAGGCATATCTGTAGATTAAACTTTGCACGTATGAATCTGCATGCTTATAATGTGAGTCATTCTCTTTTTATCAACTGTTTTACAAAACTCCAAGTTATTTTCAAAGTTATAATTACAGGGATTAAGTCTTTGTAATCACCAAGTTACAGCCGGTATGTGGGGTTTTGTATACATTACTTGATAAGCTTCACCATTGGGGCAGCCAATGGGTGATATGACCATAATCACAAACACCATTGGACAATTAGAGGGCCAATGGGTCGAGTGACAAAGTACCGTGGGTAGTTGGTTTGGTATCAGAAACATTGTAATCGCTCTTAATACTGTAAATTATAACAAACGAGTCGTTTTAGCTAAATGAATGATTCACTCAGTATTTCCTGCTGACAAAACCTTTTTCAAACATGTTTCAGGTAATTACAGTAGATTGGAGTAAGAATTGGATACTGCACTGAAAGGCTTCAAGAAGTGGCTTATTTTATTAATTAAATCAAATTAAGAAATATTGTTTTATGTAATCAAATTTATCTCTATTAAAGCTACCTTTGTAAAACATGGGTTTACTCCATCTATTTAATAAATAAAAAATCCGGTGTTTTCTAAACTCTGATATTTTTCCTACTTCACGGTCCTGATGAAATTTCTGCTGCAACATTTTTTCAAAATAATCACCGGTACCACTGGGCCGTTCGAGGCTTTCGATTCCGTCCAGGGTGGGTCGGGGGCCGTGATAGAAGGTGGTATCAGAGCCACTGCTTTAAGTCTTTAGGTGTTGTGACAATAATACCTAAGATCATATAAAAGAGCTAGGAGATTGCTATTAACTAGTAGCACACATTATAGCATTTAGACTTGAACTTAAGAAAAGATGCCTTAGTATAAACTTCAAAATAAGCTAAGTACTTATGTGAAAAAAATAATGATAGATTTGTGTATGCCATAAGAATGGTAATTAGAATATTGCAAGATATGATAAATAAGCAAGAATTAATAGTAATTATTGCTTATTGATATTACTTGGGCTAGAATAAGATATGTTACGGGAAATACAAGTTTCCTTGGTTCTGGATAAAAAGCCCTAATAAAAGAGGCACTTTTGAAAAGATACTATTTACGGGAAATAGAAAATTTTCTCCGGCAAGACTGGGTATGGTGTAGCAAGACTCTCCAGTTTTTCCGGATATACTGGGGTTACCTCTCCGGCGCGAACCGGATAAGATGGGGTAAATAATATGTCAAACAAGTGACAAGATTTCCCTAAATAATATCATGATCTGATATCTGACTTATTTTTGGAAATTTGAATATGTTAAATACATTGACCTTATAGAGGGTATGTATATTACAGCATGTGAAATATATGATTATATAGATATATATATCTATAAGGAATTCCTGAAGCCAAATAGGAATAAAGCACAAGCATATGTGTCTAGATTTCTTTATTTGGAATCTCTTTTCCGATATCAAACATTATTTCGTTTGATCATCTGTCTCGTAACTCGTGCGACAATATAAACACTGGAAACCCTCTAAGTTGGGACGCCATTAAAAGTATAAGAATTTCCAATACGTTACCATAAACTCTTATCGCAAGTAAGAAGCATGTAAAGTCGTGCTAATGCACAAGAAAATACATGAAACTTAAATTATACGTTCACAGACGTTAAAGTATATCACACACGACTTTCGAGGAAAGACCTCTGGAAAATATGATTAGGCACCACGACATGAATCCCGTCAGTGGAAGAACTACTAAGCAAAAAGCGGCACTCTGCCACGTGATCCTACAAACGATATGAATATCGCTGAGGTAAGTTGGAACAAGATTTCACAACCATCGGTGCATAGTCTAATCAGAGTTATAATTATTAGCAATGTAAAAAGAGTCACATACCTTTGCAATTCCCCTATTTCATTCTATTTGACATTCCCTGGTAAAGTCACTTAACAACGGTTATCACCCAAAATTCCAGATAAATTTCTTAAATTTCTTTTGTTAAAATTCTGACCTCTGTGAATAGACTTTTGCATTTCTACTTCTGGTCATCATACCATGAGGAATTTTTCATAGTAACAAATATTGATCTATTTCATTTCTTGGTAAAACCACACTGTTTGTTGCGTATGTGGTTTGTTTAATTTATGAAGACCGCTGGAGGGCTTCATTCCAATTTGTTGTTTCATCCAACTCAAAATTAATTTCGCCATACTTGATTTTGGCACTGTGAACCGCATTATTGCAAAACGATGACTCTTTGATATCGAGTCAATAAAATTCTTGAAAAACCCAATTTTCTTTGGTATACATGGTTTTGTTGTGACCATGTCCGAACTTTCTTATTGATACATGAACCCGTTTTGTTCAACTGCTTGAACTTGCTCGCATTACATATTCATTTCAAAAACCCATATGATGGATTGAAGCTATCATATTTAAAATAATACCAACAAGCACTTCATTTGTTTTGAATCATAACATGCTTGTTTGGCCTTCGACTTCACTGAATTATTTCTTGGATCATGATCATCTTGTGGTGACGTTTTCACAAGTTTGAAGCTTGCGCTAATCTCGTTGCTCACACCATGCTCGGATTTAATTATTTAATTATTTATTGTGTATTGATATTAAATCCGCTTGTTTGATCTATGTATTATCAGTGTTAATGCAATTGTGTGTTAAGATAATGGTACCCCAGTTCGTGTTAAATATTCCGGTGTACCTCTTAATGGTTCTTTCACCATCAAGCGAACATTTCGGGATATTCATTACCTTTTCTCCTCGCTCAAAAATACTGTTCATTCGTTCCATTTTCAGTTGTAGATCCTGTAAATTATTTGAAACAAATATTTAGATTTACTTTGTGAACCCTTCACTTAAATTTTAGAAAACAGTGATACTTATTTGATCACTTCTATTATTTCCTTGTTTCAACCACTACGACACCTTGTGGTGTTGGTATAAACTTGCAACTTGTGCTAATTTACTATCAGTCGTTTCATGTGAAACTATTTATGTTTTTCGTTTGCACGCATTATATACGGATTTAATTATTTATTCATATTGAATCCGCTTTATTGATTTATTCTATAAAAGCAATCTTAACACAAATCTTGTGCTAAGATAATGATACACAAATTCATTTCATATTTCGGTGTATCTCTTAATGATTCTTACATCATCAATCAAGTGTTTCATAATCTTTATTGCTTTATCATCTTTGATCGAAAAACATTATTCAATTGTTTCAATTTCAATTGAAAATCCTACTAGAATTGTTTTCGAACTTGCTTCGTTGAACTTTCATTTGATTTAAGGCATGGTGAAACTTATTTCATTCACCGCTATTATTATTTCGATCGCTACGACACCTTGTGGTGGGGTTTTCTTTAATTTGAAATTTGAGCTATTCTCATTTTCACACCTGATGTACGGATTTAATTTATTTAATTTTGTTCATTCCTTTTCTTAAACAGTCTTAATACAATTATGTGTTAAGATAAAGTACACAAATTCATATCATATTCCGTGTACCTCTAAAAGTTTCTTTCATCACTGATCGAAAATTCTATGATATTTATTTGGTCTTATCATCATCAATTAAAAATCCTATTCGAAATGAATATCCAAAATCTACTTCATTAAAAGCTTTCAGTTGATTACACGGTAAATTTGTTCGATCACCATGATTATTGAATTATTTCAATCATTACGACACCTTGCGGTGTTAATATAAACTTGTAGCTTGGGCTAATCATAAGCATACGAATCATTTAAAACCATTTATTTATTTCACTTAACTCGTTCTTGAAAGTGTTTAATACAACTATATATTAAGACAATGATACACTAAATTCTATTGTAAATCGGTGTATCCTTGCAATTCAATAAATGTCTACACACTGATTTTTTTTTCTATAATTCAATAATTGACAAATCATTTTTCATACTTCTATTTTATTCAAGCTTGTTAATTTTGAATCTTCATCAGTTGACAATCAAAATAAATTTTCTGTTGACAATAAATTCTATTATTTCTGAATATCATTTAACCATTCACATCCATTAATCATATATCTTTTGACTTGAACCTAGTCACTTTGGAATTTATATCATTTCATTTCATTCATTTGACCTCGATTTCTTGAATTAATTCAGTTAAACCATTGAGTCCTATTTATTGTACAACTTATATTCACAAAATTTGATGTCTTGATTCTGTATCATTCCCTAATACTATTCTTATTGACAAAGATGTAACGTAACTCTAAAAGAAATATCGTAGCCCAAATCTCGAGGACGAGATTTTTATTAAGGTGGGGAGAATGTAACAACCCTCATCAAAACTATTATTTACTGTAGGAAACCCTAATTGAGACACCCAAGCGATTCTACACAAACCCTAAAAATTTCAGAACAATCAGAATCAGGATCAGGGCCCCTAAAACTAGGGGGGTATTCCCTGCTTAACGATTATCCTTGTAAAACGTTGTCTAAATTGAAATTTACGAAAATGTCGACTCAGCAAGCCTACACCCACACGTGGCCACCCTATAGTGATTTCGTGTCCCTTACGGACCGTAAGGAAAAAAAATGCTTACGGTCCGTAAACATGTCAATTTTCGTGTGTAAATAGAGGATGTTGGGACTTGAGTTCTGGAGTTGGAACGACGTTCAAATTCATTTCCTACGTCGAAATATCACCTGTTTACTACAATTAACACACACAATGACTAATTATTATAGCGGGGGCTGCTACGATACAGGGTATTAACTCGATCGCTGCTACGATTCAATGTCCGATCGATTTAAACTATCCGACAGGATGTTTAAGCGCTATCCTTTGTCATTAGTCGTGATTCCGACAGGATGTTTGAGTACCACCCGAACTCGGGGAATACTCTGTCATTCGTTGTGAATCCGATGGATGTTTAAGTGATTGCACTTTGTCATTCGTTGTGAGGGTTTTAATCTCGTGAGTTATCATAAATGCTGTATTAGTTATTTACCTAATCGTGTGCACTAGGTTACAAGGCTAAATCAATAGGCTAAGCTCTGCCTGTATAAATCTGCAATATATCAAGGCATATCTGTAGATTAAACTTTGCCCGTATGAATCTGCATGCTTATAATGTGAGTCATTCTCTTTTTATCAACTGTTTTACAAAACTCCAAGTTATTTTCAAAGTTATAATTACAGGGATTAAGTCTTTATAATCACCAAACAGCCGGTATGTGGGGTTTTGTATACATTACTTGATAATCTTCACCATTGGGGCAGCCAACGGGTGATATGACCATAATCACAGACACCATTGGACAATTAGAGGGCCAATGGGTCGAGTGACAAAGTACCGTGGGTAGTTGGTTTGATATTAGAAACATTGTGATCGCTCTTAATACTGTAAATTATAACAAACGAGTCGTTTTAGCTAAATGAATGATTCACTCAGTATTTCCTGCTGACAAAACATTTTTCAAACATGTTTCAGGTAATTACAGTAGATTGGAGTAAGAATTGGATACTTCACTGAAAGGCTTCAAGAAGTGGCTTATTTTATTAATTAAATCAAATTAAGAAATATTATTTTATGTAATCAAATTTATCTCTATTAAGGCTAACTTTGTAAAACATGGGTTTACTCCATCTATTTAATAAATAAAAAATCCGGTGTTTTCTAAACTCTGATATTTTTCCTAACTCACGGTCCTGATGAAATTTCCGCTGCAACATTTTTTCAAAATAATCACCGGTACCACTGGGCTGTTCGCGGCTTTCGATTCCGTCCAGGGTGGGTCGGGGGCCGTGACAGTACCGGTATTTGAGGATAAAAACCGGTGAATACCGGCGCCGAACCCATACCGAAAATGTCAAAAGTCGGTACCGATTCGGTACCTAAAATATACCAGGTTTGGTAAATTTGATACCAGTACCGGTACCCGATACCATTTGCTCATCCCCTTGATGATGTTAACATTCATTAGGTTGTGTATGAAAAGTAATCTAAACGGTGCAATTACTTGCGTTGCTATAGGATTTGATGAGCTCGGACCAAAAATCCCTAAAATTGGGTACCGGTATCGAATATACCTAGCACGGTACTGGTACGACACCGGCATTTGAGGGTAAAAACCGGTGAATACCGGTGCCGAACTGATACCGAAATTGTCAAATTCGGTACCGATTCGATACCTAAAATATACCCGGTTTGGTAAATTTGATACCAGTACCAGTACCCGATTCGATTTGCTCATCCCCTTGATAATATTACTATATTCATTGTGTTCTAATTTTAATATATATAGGTAATAAGGATATCGTTACTATTCATTGCTTTTGATTTTTAATATAAGGATAATTATTACAAAGTCCAAAGTTCAAATTATTATACAGACGGTTCGTACTAAAAGATCCACAGGCGGATCGAAATATATGAAATAAGACTTGAGACTAATAAGGTCTTTCGTGGAGTTGCAAATTCCAAATCGCCTAGACCGAGCAGCTCCAGTCATTTGAAGATACGTCAGTTTTCACTGGTAAATACAATTATCGACTCTTTTGAAAATCTTTTGAAAAGTGTTTGATACTGCTTGGTATATCATTTAAAAATTAACTTGGGATAAGATCGTGTTTCTTGTTACCAGTTTTACATGCTTGTCAATACATATGGGACTGGAACTAAATGCCGGTACATGATTAATTGACACACCACATTTTCAATATCATATAAAATAGCATTAACATATGTCAGGTGTATGCCTACACCTCGCGCATAGGTCATGGCCACTTGCAATTAAATGAGCCGATGATATCTAGGATACGGTCGTATTAACCCCCAATGTTTAAGTTATCAAGCAAAACGGATTAAAACGGGTTATTTAAATTTTAAGCATCATTCGCCCATGACTCAATACCCGACCAAGCGGCTACTGTCGTATCTATAACATCCGTCAAAAACGAATCCTAGAACCCGACCCGTTTTTGTAACCTGGTCCGTTTTCATATTCCATGTATTTTTATTTAATGTTTAAGCAACAAAATATCTCGGATTCTATGTTTTGTTCATACATGTTATCATATCTGGTGATTTATAGTCTTATACATGTTTTATATAAGTTTTTAAATTCATTTCCATGTATTTTGAAGTAACCATCCATCTCTTAAGGTCTAAGACTAAGGTTTTCCTTAAGTTGATCAAACACTTTGGAGACTTCGTGAACACACCTAACACTCATATCCTGACCTTCTTATTATCTAAATTTCATTATATACATTCCTTAGGATAGGACATTGTGTTTTGGAGGGTTTAGATGTAAATGATAACAAGTAAGAAGCTCTACATGTTGCATTTTTAGTTTTGTCGTAACATGACTTTCGGGTGACTTTCTTGCCAACTTTTCTCCATCCTTGAGCTATCATTCTGGTCCATTCAAAGCTCCAAGATATACTTGGTATACCTAGGAGCAAGTAGGTTCAAATGGTTCATAAAACTGAGCCCAAGCGTATCGGGAATCACAAACACAAGTTTGAGAACGTAACCCTTGACCCACATCAAGATCCAAGGCTTAAGCCTAATTCTCGACACCATGAATATAGATTACTCTCTTCCATATGATAGTACTCTGAAGATAATGCATGTAGGCAAAAACCGTGCGCGAAACGGAGTTATAACGAAGCGGGAATCTCAAAAACAAGTTTGGTGTTTGTTGCTGATTTGCAAGACGTGAAAACCCATTTTAAATTCGTCCCACATTACCCCAAATATCATTTTGTGCTCCCTTTCACACCTATAAATACCATTGCTTGGTTCCTTATAGCTTTCAACACCTAGTTTGAGTATAAACAAATGGAATAACCAAATTTGGTGGTTCCACAAGTGCAATACCCCTTTGTGTGTTGTGCGTAGTAGTTTTTATTTCCGCTCTCAACGAGGAGGTGCTGCCTTCAAGCTCTTCTCATTTTGTAAAGTTTTCTTTGAGTTCGTTTTCCTTTCCTTTTCGTTATTAATTTATTTATTGCTTTCTTAGTTTAATTAGTTTAGTTTAGGTTCTTAGTTAAGGAGTACTAGGCTCATTTAGGTAGCCTTGTTTAGGCTCGCCTTTAGGCTTGGCATAGCCTTGTAGAGGCTCGTTAGGCCCAACGAGTCCAACATATCGTGTTCGTTCATTTAGCTATGCCTAGCATAACGTTTACCCTTTCCTTGTTGCATTGGTTTGTCTAGGTTAAATCATGCTTGTCATTTGGATTTGTTCCTTATTCTCGTGTGGTTTTCACTAAGGATTAATGGAATGCAAACTATGAGCGGATCTTTCATTTCCCCATTTAATACATGTTTTGGGTGTATCATGCGTCACATTACAATTATTACATTTTTATTATTTTAATACGTGCAAATACCAACTTGTGTAGTTGATGTGTTACGTGTTAATTGTTTGTTCATCATTTGGTGCATTAAATTCATGAGACAGTTACATATTGATCCATTGGCTTGTCTATTCCCCATTACCATGAGCGGAATCAGACGTTTCCAACACACGAGATCAGCTCCGTTTGATTGAGCTTTAATCTTGCAATACAAACCACCACACCATAATACCGTGCACATTCTCATACAGTTAATTTGATTATTGTTTGAGATTAAACATCGTAATCCAGTGCATCATACATACATTCATTTAAATCATTACATTATTTGCTGATTGGTTGCTTGAGGTTTGATACATTTACCTACAACACATTAAATTAATTTGGTTATATGCACATTTTCTATATACAAAAATAAACTTATCGTTTTCACAAAAACAATACGATTCACTCACCAACCTTTGTTGACCCAAAACTACCTTTTACACATGATACAGGTGAACAGGAATGAAGAGGAGATCAACATAGGAATGGGACTTAATATCAAGAAATGGACTTATAGTTGATTATCTACTTTGTACAATGTGTTTTATGTATTTGTTTCATTTGAATTATTTGTTATGTGAAACCTTTAACATGGAATTAATGAATATTTAACGATTTAATAGCAAGTCATAAGCTTTGGATAACTAATAATAGTTGATTATCTACTTTGTACAATGTGTTTTATGTATTTGTTTCATTTGAATTATTTGTTATGTGAAACCTTTAACATGGAATTAATGAATATTTAACGATTTAATAGCAAGTCATACGCTTTGGATAACTAACAATGCCCCGGTCACCTATTTTGCTGCGGGTAGGGGTGTGACAGTGTCCCAATCCCATATAGGGAAAATAGGCTAAGAGTATTTACCTGTGCTAGTCGTTACAAATCAAAGGCGCTAAACACAGCCGTTAATTAAAATAACTAAAACAGGCGCAATGTACAGGAGGCTCCTAGTCTGGAATGAATGGAACTATGATCCGTTAGAATGTTACCCCGGTCTTATTCAAGTCATTTGACTTTAACCAATTAACTTTAAATAATGTGTACGGTTCATTAGCTTAAGCGAAGACCAGATAGAATGTGTTTTATATCCTTCCAAGTGTAAGGACTCGTATAATATGGGTCAAACAACCAAAAATTCGGATTAGAACTTATTTGGAAAGGCTTTGACCCGATTCGGCTAGTTTATATAATTTATGCTTATTAAGCTAGTCGTACGCGCATATGCGGTATCAGGTGGTCGAAGGTGTCTAACACAAGTCCAGTATGCCAAAATATATTTAATATTAACAGAACATCAGTTTCATAATCAGATTACGTGTTAATTTGATTTTAAAACCATCTTTTGTGCCATAAGGACATTTTGGGCATTTATTTGGCATAATTTGTGGACTTTGCAATAAACCCGACAAACGATATGATCAGAAGGTATAACATCTAAGTGTTATTCCAAACAATAATATGATCATACTACAACACTTAATCAGTATCTAAACTTGCTCAAACGGGTCAGAATCGAAAATCAAAGAAGAAGTCAAATTGTTTGACTTTCGGTTGCGAAATGAGCTCTAAGCAGGAAATGACGAGTTGGGCATGATCAAACATGTCCTAATATGTTATATAAACTTTTATAATGTCAAAAATTAAGGTTTCGATACTTAGAACTTCATTAGCGTAATTTACGAAAATCAGTGTTTTGACTTTTATTTAATAAAACTTTGACCCGTCATTTCAGTAACTTAACTTGATCTTCAGAGGGCGCCATCACAAGGGATTAATACCTTTCTATTATGATCACATAGCAAAATTCAATTCAAACTTTGGCTTAACCGAAATGGTCATAACCGAAAGTCAAATCAAAAGTCAATTTGCTTGACTTCCGGCTAATAACTAGCCTATGAATGGAAAAAGAATTAGAAAGAACACTTACAAGTGTTCAAGGAAAGTTTAGACTTCAGGTTGGAGGCCTCTTGTTAGTGAATATTCTATGTGTCCGCCTTTGTACGAATAGGCTATATAGTGCGTGTGTTGAACATTGTATAGCTAAGTGTTAGATTCGAACACATGACACTTTGGAGAGGACGAGAGCTCGTTCGTATGGATGACGACTCATCCGCATGGATGAGTCATCCGCACAGATGAGTCATCCACACGAATGAGTCATCCGCTCCAAAGGGTGATCATGTCTATAAATAGGATGTCATGTGTTCATAATTAATAAGTTTTGGGAAAGGCTAGAGAGACCTCAGATTTCTCTCCAACTTGTAAAATGATGTATGCTCTTTCGGTATGAATGGAAGCTTTCTACTTTTGTTTATTCTTACGAGATTTCTACCAAATTAGCTTTACCTTATCCAAACTTCCGTCTAAACCCATCTGATCCGGAACTTTCAATTGGTATCAGAGCTACGGTACTGATTCAATCGATCTAACAGTTGACTGAAACACCTACACTCATGATTTATATGTTTTAGACGTAAAACATCAAATTGAATGTCAATCCATGGATGAAATGTCAAATTGAAGCCACAGGATAGATCAAAAATGATTTTTGACCATGTTTGTGGTAGAATCATCATCAAATTCGAAGAAATAAAGATTTTGGATCAAAACTTTGGATTCAACATGTTAGAGCGAATGAACACATTTGTGCGAAGGAGTATTCATCCGCGGGAACGAGTCCGACATCCGCACTAATTAGTATTCATTCGCACGGATCAGGTTTTCATTCGCACGGAGGAAGGAGTCATCGGCACGAAAGAGTCATCCGTTTGAAGAATCTCACGCGCGAATGAGTCAAAAATGTTAAAAAGGCATTTTTTAATCGTGATAACGAGACAAGTGGCCAGAAAAAATTTGGTGATTGAAATTTTTTTTCCAGATTTTAACGACAAATACGAGTTGTTCGGGGACATTGTCGGAGGATTCAGAAAAAGATAAGATGATGAGATCCAGAATGTTAAATTTAGTGGGGTAGTCATGGATACCTATGCAAAATGTTTATAATTTTGGTAAAGTGACTATTAATTGGCCAAAAACGAAATATCCGCATTGTTGAAAAACGGACTTTTGTGGAGCAAAATGACACATTCCACATAGTTGAGTTTTTCAGAGAAAAGAGAGGACTGAATTTGTCTATTTTGGGGGAAAAACTCAGTGATGGGTTTAGAGAGGTCAGAATTTGCCAAAAATGAGGGGGAATAAAATTTTCAAATATTAGAACATTTTTTGAAATTTAGACGGGAAAACGTGCAACAATATTCGGGTGGTTCAGACTTAAAATTGACCGGGGATGCATAGGATCTTGGATTTGTTAGTTCGTGATAATAGGAAGTTCGGATTCTTTAAGATCGTGATCAGATTGACGTTTGAGGGTTTAAGTCCCGAGTCTTCATACAAGTCGGTTAGCAGGATTAGCTTTAGGAGGATGCATCAGTATTGTTGATACTTAAAAGATATCAGAGGGCTTTCAAAAATTTACCTGATAGTTCTGTGATAGTCTAAAGTGTCAGAATGGTTAATCCTCGAGCAGATGAGTTGTTTTCTAGACTAACCGCCCGGGAATGATGATGTTTGTTGATTAAGTTGTTGTCAGGACTAACGGAGAAGGATATACATCTGTTATCGTGACTGAAGAGGAAGAATGTGAATTTGATCTTGGAAGAATGTTTCTTAGATCTCAATGTTGTACTAGATGATTTGTTATCCGATGAAGATTTGCTGATTGTAGATATTACCGTTTACATTGACCAGTATTTGAAGATTGGTTGTACATAACGATGGTTACGGAAGACGGGATTTCAGATTTTCATGGGTATTCACAGATTTAAGTTTACCAGTGTGGTTTTCGAAGTTTCTGTCAATTTCCGGTTGGGTTTTTGAAGATTAATATATTGAACTATGAGTGTTGAAGATTAACAAATTGAGCTATGAGAGGTAAATAAAAAAAACCGAATGTGGATGTGCTGAAAGTCGAAACGAAGAAGTTACATTGATTAATTTCAAGTTGGTGTTTATTCATGAAGATTGTCGTTAAGCAAGTCAGAGGAGGCCGGTAACTATGCAAACAAAGAACTGAAGATTCATTTCACAGGGAATATATTGGATATAATGGAACCTGAATCATCAATTAAGGGGGAATTAATTAAAGATATCAATATGCTTGATTGAAGTTGCAGAATATTCAAACACGGCTTTGATATTTGAAGATCAAGATTTGACAGTGACGTATAAGGGGGAAACTATTAGTGCAAATTTTGCGTGTCCACTACTATACGAATAGGCTAGATAGTGCGTGTATTTAATATTGTATAGTTGGGAGTTAGATTCGAACACCTGACACTTTGGAGAGGACGAGAGCTCGTTCGTACGGATGAGGACTCATCCGCATGGATGAGTTATCCGCTCCAAAGGGTGATCATGTCTATAAATAGGATCTCATGTGTTCATAGTTGATAAGTTTTGGGGAAAGGCTGGAGAGACCTCAGATTTCCCCCCAGCTTATAAAATGATGTATGCTTTTTTGGTATGAATGGAAGCTTTCTACTTTTTTTTTTTATTCTTACGAGATTTCTACCGAATTAGCTTTATCTTATCTAAACTTCTGTTTAAACTCACTAGATCCGGAACTTCCACCTCTTATGAGCAAAAGCGACTCCAAGATAGAGAGAAAGATATATTTAAAAGGTGCAAGTTCAAATGGCTTAAGAACAAGGCTATTTATAGTTAATCTTGAACTTCCAAATGATGCCAAGTGCCCTTTGAGGTGTTCAAGGGCAGATTAGTGGTACCACAGGTGTCTCAGGGAGGAACAAAGTGGCAAAAATCGCGAGAGAGGTGGCAAGGGACAGCAGCTGCAGCTGCCAGCTGCAGTCTGCAGACCCCTTACGGACCGTAAGGGTAATGGCTTACTGTTCGTAAGGACCTCTGGCGCCCATAGAATTTCAAATGCCTTACGGGCCGTAAGGCATATGCCTTGCGGTCTGCAAGGGACCGTTTAAGGAAAAAAAATTGACGCTTTTACATGTTTGATCCCTCCACTTGTCATCTTCCATCTTTTGCACAAAATGGTTCCTCTCGTCCAACTTATCAGGAATATTTGAGAGTTATTGAACACGTGTTACCATATGATTCGATTAAAATTTCCGAGGTGTCACAGGCTAGGTGGTGATGGTTAGGGGAGAGAGAGAGAGAGAAAGAAAGAAAGAGAGAAGGCAGGAGGGCATTTAGAGAGAGAAAGGGTTGGGTGGGATGGTTGGGTTTTATTTGTTTTTAAAAAATAAAAATATTTATTAAATTTCTTAAAATTGGATAAAAAGACTAGTTTGCCCTCACATGGGGTTCACTTGATCAAATTTAACCATTAAAAGTAACTAAGTTATGGCTAAATGACATAACGTCCAAGGGTTTGCAAACATCGAGTATGTTTTTTATACTTTTTAAAAACAAATAACACACTTTGTAATTTAGTGTCAACATAACATAAAAGACGATTTTTATAATTTACCCCAACATAAAAGTGTAACTAACATATTAACTTTAGGGATGTTTTTTTATTTGATGATGTTAAAGGACATGATATGCGGTTTACCTTAATGATAAAGGACGAAAACAATATTAACCTGCCCTATGTTTGTTTTGTAAGCTTCAAATGTTTCATTTGGAGAGGGATGTTCGAGGTGTATTATCTATGTCATATTATACGTGACTTGATCAATGTCACATTGTGACAACGTCCACATCACTCACAAGTTTTAGATATGTTAAAATCTTTAGCATATAGTTACATGTCGCAATCGTGATATAATCATATTAAGTCGATATAGGACACATATCTATCTAGTAATTTCTTTCCTCTCTTGATATTAGGTACTTCTTGACTTAAAATGAAAATAAATAAATAAATAAATAAATACATAAATAATTATATCAAACTTATAAATACTCGACGTAATGAAAATAAATCTTCTATACATATAATAAAAGAAACCACTTTGAGGACACTTGTCATTATATTAGGTCATGTCTTATAGATAACTAGGTTAGAACCCCGTGTAATACACGGGTTGAATAAATGTGATTTTATATACCAAATAATAAAAAAATATATCTTTAAAAACCCCGTTTATTACACGGGTTGAATAAATGTAATTTATATACCAAATAATAAAACAATATATCTTTAAAAACCTTGTTTATTACATGGGTTGAATAAATGTAATTTTATATATTAAATAATAAAAAAAAACTATATCTTTAAGAACCCTGTGTATTGTATGAGTTGAGTAAATTTAATTTTATTTATTAAATAATGAAAAATGTTACATTTTTAAGAAACTCATGTATTGTATGGGTTGACCACATGTAATTTTATATACCAATCAATAAAAAGTGTATATCTTGTTATATCTTTATAAACCATGTGTATTATAAAACCTTTATACTAATCTGATAAAATAACCCAAACTACAGGGACTAAAATGACATTTAACTCTTTTGTTAATTCCAAGATAAATAATTTTGAAATCTAATAAATATTTCAAAAGACTATATTATCTACTCTACGAATTGTTTAAAATTATATTAAATTTTATTTTATAAGTATCTTTTAATTAATATTAATTATAAATAAGTTAGAGATAGAGATAAGAAAACTAAAAAATAGATGACTTCAAGAAATGACATGTGTCCTTTAATTGGTTTCTTTTATTATATGTATAGATTATAATTTTAATTTAATCTCTTCTAATTAATTATAGATAATCCTCCTACTAAATATTATTTAGTTTAATTATTACTTTTATATTTATCTACTAGGTTAGAACCCCATGTAATACACGGGTTGAATAAATGTAATTTTATATACCAAATAATAAAAAAAAATATATCTCTAAAAGCCCCGTTTATTACACGGGTTGAATAAATGTAATTTTATATACCAAATAATAAAACAATATATCTTTAAAAATCCCGTTTATTACATGGGTTGAATAAATGTAATTTTATATATTAAATAATAAAAAGTTATATCTTTAAAAACCCCGTGTATTGTATGGATTGAGTAAATTTAATTCTATATATTAGATAATGAAAAATGTTACTTTTTTAAGAACCTAATGTCTTGTATGGGTTGACCACATGTAATTTTATATACCAACCAATAAAAAGTTATATATTGTTATATCTTTATAAACCCTGTGTATTATAAAATTTCTATACTAAATTGACAAAATAACTCAAACTACAGGGACTAAAATGACATTTAACTCTTTTGTTAATTCCAAGATAAATAATTTTGAAATCTAATAAATATTTTAAAAGACTATATTATCTCCTTTATGAATTGTTTAAAATTATATTAAATTTTATTTTACAATTATCTTTTAATTAATATTAATTATAAATAAGTTGGAGATAGAGATGAGAAAACTAAAAAAATAGATGGCTTCAATGAATGACATGTGTCCCATAATTGGTTTCTTTTATTATATGTATAGATTTACTTCAAATTCAAACTTAGTTATCTAATTTGATATTAGAGTAAATTACGATTTTAGCCCATGTGGTTATATCACTTTTACCTTTTTAGCCCAAAAAGATTTTTTTTTTACATCTGAGCCTCAACATCTTTTTTTTCTAACCCTTTTGGATCCGAACGTCTTTTTTTTCTAACCCTTTTGGTAGGGGCCAAAAGGGTTAGAAAAAAAGATGTTGTGGGCTCAGATGTTAAAAGATTCGTTTTTTGGCTAAAAGGGTAAGAGTGATATCACCACAGGGGCCAAAATCGTAATTTACTCTTGATATTAACTATATATTTGAACGTTTTGTTTAGTTTGGTAATAAATAGATTTTACGAAACTTTTTATTAAACCCGTGTAATACACGTGGTTTTTTATAGATATACCTTTTTTATTATTTACTATACAAAATTACATTTATTCGACCCGTGTAATAGAGGAGGTTTTTTAAGATATAACTTTTTATTATTTGATATATAAAATTAGATTTATTCAATTCGTATAATACACGGAGTTTTTAAGTATATAAATTTTTTATTATTTAGTAACGGAAATTACATTTATTCAACCCGTGTAATACACATATTTTTAAAGATGTAACTTTTGTATTATTTGGTATATAAAATTACATTTATTCAACCCATGTAATAAATGAGGTTTCTTAAAGATGTATTATTTATTAATTGGTAAACAATATTACATTTATTTAACTCGTGTAAAGCAAGCGGTTTTAAAGATATAACTTTTTTATTTGGTATATAAAAATATATTTATTCAACCCGTACAATATGGTTCTTATAGATATAACCTTTTATTATTTAATATATAAAATTATATTTATTCAACTCGTGCAATAAAAGAAGTTGTTAAAGATATATTGTTTTATTATTGGCAAATTGGATTTAAATAATCCCAACTCACTGTTATTGTCCAATAATAATCCCAACTCATTTAATCACTAATAATAATCCGAACTATTCACTTTTGTTTGTAAAATACTCTCAGTTAAAAAAAACACTAACTAGGTTAAAAAATTGCTGATGTGGCTTGCCACGTGGCATATTTTGATGACGTGGCAGCTGATGTGGCAGTCTACGTGGCATATTTTGATGACGTGGCAGCTGATGTGACAGTCTACGTGGCATATTTGATGACGTGGCAGCTGATGTGGCAGGTGACGTGGCAAGCCACATCAACAATTTTTTAACCTAGTTAGTGTTTTTTAACTGGGAGTATTTTACAAACAAAAGTGAATAGTTCGGATTATTATTGGTGATTAAATGAGTTGGGATTATTATTGCCCAATAACAGTGAGTTGAGATTATTTAAATCCAATTTGCCTTTATTATTTAGTATATAAAAGTCATTTATTTCATCCTTGTAATACACAGGGTTATAACCTAGTAAATACATAAAGAATTATATCAAACTTATAAATAGGAATGAATAAATGGTACCGGAACCGAATTTCCTGAACCAAAATATTTCCAGTCCCGATTTGGTACCGACTATTAACGTTTTCGCTACGGGTTTTTACATTCAAATACCAGTACCGAACCGTACCGTGCTGGGTATTTCCGATACCGGTACTCATTTCTGGGGATTTTCGATATTAGTACCGGTTGGTACCGAGCTCATCCCTACTTATAAATCCTCTCATTTATAAACAAATACCATATACTTAGTGCGACACTCTAGGTTTTTCCGAACGAACATTTTGTATTATCATTGTGTATATATATATTATTAAATGGAAACGTGACTTTTTGCATGATATGTGTTGTATGTATGTATTATATATATTTTTTTTATGCGAATATACTAGTGAGTCGAGACCATGACTCGAGACCACTCGGTCTCGAGTGGGCCACTCGGTCTCGAGTGGGCCTCTTGAGCCGAAACCGTTTGGGCCAAAACCCCAAGCCCAACTCGAGATCCCTTATATATAAAAACCCAACTTCCCCTCATTCTTCATTCATTAGTTACCAACACACACACACACCTTTCTCTCTCACTAGAAACCCCAAACAACACCCCATTCTCTTCCAACTCTCGGTTCAAGCTCGGATCTCACAAGAAACACGGTCAAGATCATCATCACTCGGACACTTCATTTTCTCGGTTCCTTTCCTTCGTTTCGGCACCTTCTTCACAACCGGTTAGTAATGTAGAATGTGTAGATCATATGTGTTTGATGAACTAAAAGAATAATAGTTAGAAATCTTTTGCATGATTTGTATGAATTGTGAATGGTTGTGGGTGTATGAACCTTTCCATGTTGATGTCTTGCAAAATGATCAAAATAAATAAAAGAATGATATTTTAGGAATGTTTAAACCAATCAAGTCATGTTTAAAGTTACAAAATGTATGTTTCTTTGTTCTTGCATGATGATCTTGTTAAAATATGTGATTTTGGTTCATAAAAATGTATGATCATGTTAAAGTGAAAACCCTAAAATGATGAACTTGTTATGAACATAATTGAATGATAGTTGAATATGTGAAAACCCTTATGATTTGATCCATAATTGATTAATAGATAGTTTGGGTAAGTTGTTAGTTAAATCCTATTGGTTGTTTCCTGATTTG
Source organism: Helianthus annuus (assembly GCF_002127325.2). NCBI lineage: Eukaryota > Viridiplantae > Streptophyta > Magnoliopsida > Asterales > Asteraceae > Helianthus > Helianthus annuus. The sequence continues at coordinate 27,512,460 of NC_035442.2, forward strand.
GGCCTGATGCTTAGCACCATTAGGCTGACTATATCTGAATCTGCACGTGAACAAGACAAGGACAGCATTGCGACTCGAGACCACAACGGTTGCGACTCGAAACCACAGCGTGACAACTCGAGACCGCAACGGTTGCGACTCGAGACCACAACGGTTGCGACTCGAAACCACAGCGTGACAACTCGAGACCGCAACGGTTGCGACTCGAGACCACAACGGTTGCGACTCGAGACCAGACTCGGAACCTCTGAGGTTGCGAGTCAAGCCTGCACCACTCGAAACCAGCCAGCACAAGCCGAGACCTCCTGGTTGCGACTCGAGACCACCTTGTTGTTGCGACTGGGCTGTACACTTTGGTTATTGGGCCATAATGTGTTTAATATGGGCTACCTGTTGACTGGACTATGTGTTGCTGTTTGATTGTGTAAATATTAGGGCCGGCCCAATAACCCCATGTTTGTTTGTATGCATGCTACGTGTTAGTTATGTGTAGATTATACGTGATTGTTTGTACACCAAACCTGACCTACTGGTGACCATGCTAGGACGTGGTGACCAGCGTGTTTGACAAAGTAACCTAATCTGCCGAGCAACCCAAGGTGAGTTCACACACTAAAAGCATGCGTCCCGTGGAGGGACACGGACAAACTGCCAACTTTGGGAAAAAAACACTTTTGAACCATTACTTCCGGGGGAAATCAGAATGGGTAACTACTATCTCCGGGGGAGATACGTTTGGATATTATTTATAAATCACAACTAGCCATGCTAAACGAAACTCTATCACTTTAAGTCCCTGCTTACAGTACCGATTAATCGCCGGGGGCGAACGGGTTATTAGTTGATAGCGCTATTAGGTTTGACAACCTCACACCGTGACCGGGGGAGATCGGGCGTGAACTAGTAGACCTTGCATCATGGTCAATGACGATAGACATTGACTCGGGGCACAACAACTTTCCGTCAACAGTTTCGGTATCTACAGTTTAGTGAGCTTACAGGTGGGGTAGCTCCCCACAACGTGATTATAAATGCTTTATCTAAACAACTTAAGTTGTTGGTAAACTAAAACTGGACAACTAGTGAACTCACTCAGCATTATTGTTGACCCCTTACTGCATGCTTTGCAGGTAACCAGTGACTGAGGAGCTGCTGCTTGGGGATGTGTAGTGTTCGTCAAAACCCGTGTGTTAGGCTTACTTATCTTGAACTAAGAACTATCTTTAAAACTATTTGGTTTTTGCTTCTGCTGTTTTGTTAAACTAATTATCGAACTTAAACTACGTTGTTGCTAACTACTTTGGATAGCAAATATTTCTACTATTAATCAATGCTCAGTATAATTGGTGGCTGGATCCTGGTCGGTCACGCCTCCAAGCGGTGGTGTTCCGCATGTGGTTTTTGGGGGTGTGACAGATTGGTATCAGAGCCATTGGTTATAGTGAACTTGGTTTTAAAAAGGGGAAAATCTTTTTGGGAAAAACCAGACTATAACCTGTGACTCGCGACGACACTACACTCCAAGTGCAAGGCTCAACACATTAGACCTCATAGCTCGGACTAGTGTTTACTTGTTTGCTTACCTTATGTTTCCTGTTTTGCTATACGTACTAGTGTGCCTAATTAGATAGATACACCTCTCTCTTCTATCTCATTCTCGCTACATTACGACATCACACTCATACTATGTTTTCTGATTATGAAGACAATGAGTGGACGTGGAAGAGGAAACATCAACATGACTCAGGCTCAATTCACTAACCTGCTTAACACGGTGGCTGCAGCTTTCGCAGCTCACCCTGGAGGTAAACTCGTTATCCTAGGATGTTTAGATCCTACCGCCACATCGCCTTTTATCCCTAAATCTATACGCTTCGCTTCTCACAAACAGGTCAGCATGCACCTGCGCAACCACCCGTGTGTACTTTCAAAACCTTCATGGATTGCAAGCCTCTCCCTTTCAATGGCACTGAGGGTGCCATAGGTCTTCTGCACTGGATTGAGAAAGTTGAAGTTGTCTTTGCTGTCTGTGAGTGTCCCCCTGCGAATTGGGTGAAGTTTGCTACTGCTACGCTTGAAGGAAACGCGCTTTCCTGGTGGAAGGCGCAAATTCAGATGTTTGGATTGGAAACTGCTAATGCTACTGCGTGGGAGGATTTCAAGGACATGATTAAGGAAGAGTACTGTCACCGGGATGACATCCACAAACTTGAGAACGAGTACTATGCGCTTAAGATGGTTGGGTCAGAGATTGAAACCTACACCAAGCTGTCCAATGACTATGCTGCCCTTTGCCCGAACATGTCTCGACCTATGTATCGAAGAATCGAATTGTACGTCAAGGGTTTGGCTCCAGAAATTCGAAGCCATGTGACTGCAGCCAACCTCACTACCATTCAGCCGATCGTTCGACTTGCTCACAAACTTACTGACCAGGCCGTAGAAGAGGGCAGGTTGCCCAAAAGGATCAGTGCTACTGTCGGAACTTCTAGTGACAACAAGCCTAAGTGGGAAGGAAATCAAAGCAAGGATGCTAACCCCACTCAGGCCCCAGCACAGCAAAGGAAAACTGAAAACAACAAGGGCACTCAACAACAGGGTGGCTATCGCGGTAACCACCCCAAGTGCAATAAGTGCAATCGACATCACAGTGGGCCTTGTGGGAAAAGTCAGTGTCAGTGATGTAACAAGATGGGGCATGAGGCCAAGGACTGTAGGAGCCCACGTCCCGTGGGGCAGAACCAGCAGCAGCAGCATCACGGGAACGCCAAGGGTTGTTTCCAGTGTGGAGCTGAGGGGCACTTTAAGAAGAATTGCCCTGAACTGAACCAGAACCGCAACAACAATCAGGGGGCTGGAAACAATGATCATAACAACAATGCTGGGAATGGCGCTAGGGGAAGGGCTTTTGTGATTGGAGCTGGAGAAGCGAGGAATGACCCCAATGTCGTGGCGGGTAAGTTCCTACTCGATGATCGTTATGTTTCTGTATTATTTGATTCTGGAGCCGATGCTAGTTATGTGTCCCTACGTATTAGTAAGAAGCTTAAGCGTCCGCTTTCGTTACTAAGTTCACATCATATCGTCGAGTTAGCTAATGGTAGAAACATCGAGGCCTCACATGTTGTCAAAGGCTGCAAATTAGAACTGTCTGGTCAGACGTTTAGCATCGATCTTTTCCCTGTTACACTTGGAAGCTTCGACGTCGTCATCGGTATGGATTGGTTATCCAAGCATCGCGCGGAAATCCTCTGTCAAGAGAAGATGGTTCGCATACCCCGCCATTCTGGCAAACCCCTCATTGTACAAGGTGGCAAAGGCGGAGAAATCTCCGGGGTTATCTCATTCTTGAAGGCCCAGAAGTGTTTACGAAAAGGGCACACCGCTATCTTAGCGCTTGTCACCAACACGCAGGAAAAGGAAAAGAGGATTGAAGATTTTCCAGTAGTGCGTGACTACCCCGAGGTTTTTCCTGAAGAACTACCTGGACTCCCTCCCCACCGTCAGGTCGAATTTCAAATCGAGCTAGCCCCCGGAGCAGCGCCTATAGCTCGTGCGCCTTATCGACTAGCCCCCGCAGAATTGAAGGAACTCTCTACTCAACTACAGGAACTATTGGATAAAGGGTTTATCCGCCGTAGTTCATCACCCTGGGGAGCACCGGTACTCTTTGTTAAGAAGAAGGATGGCACGTTCCGAATGTGCATCGACTACCGTGAACTGAACAAGGTTACCATCAAGAATCGTTACACTCTCCCGCGAATCGACGACCTATTCGATCAGTTGCAAGGATCGAGCTACTACTCTAAGATCGACTTACGATCGGGCTATCATCAGCTAAGAGTCCGTAATGAAGACATCTCCAAAACTGCATTCAGAACTCGTTATGGTCATTATGAATTCCTTGTCATGCCCTTTGGAATGACCAACGCGCCCGCGGTATTCATGGATCTCATGAACCGAGTGTGCAAACCTTACCTCGACAAATTTGTGATCGTGTTTATAGACGACATCCTGATCTACTCGAAAAGTCAAGAAGAGCATGAACAGCACCTGCGCCTTATCCTCGAACTCCTTCGCAATGAGCAACTGTATGCCAAGTTCTCGAAATGTGACTTCTGGCTTCGAGAAGTCCATTTCCTTGGGCACGTGGTTAACAAGGATGGAATTCACGTCGACCCAGCTAAGATCGACTCTATAAAGAATTGGCCTACCCCTAAGACTCCGACCGAAGTCCGCCAATTCTTGGGACTAGCGGGATACTATCGAAGATTTATCATGGGATTCTCAAAGATCGCTCAGCCTCTCACGGCTCTTACTCAGAAGGGTATGGTTTATAAATGGGGTGAAGCTCAGGAAACCGCATTTCAGAAACTAAAGGATAACCTCTGTAGTGCTCCTATTCTCTCGTTGCCTGAAGGCACTGACGACTTTGTGGTTTACTGCGATGCGTCCATCCATGGGCTCGGTTGTGTGTTAATGCAACGCGACAAAGTTATTGCTTACGCCTCTCGACAACTTAAGACGCACGAAAGGAACTACACTACGCACGACTTGGAACTAGGAGCAGTGATCTTTGCGCTTAAGATATGGAGGCATTACCTGTACGGTACCAAGTGCACCATTTACACCGATCACAGGAGTCTCGAGCATATCTTCAAGCAAAAGGAATTAAACATGCGACAACGTCGATGGGTCGAACTCCTGAATGATTATGAATGCGCCATCAAGTACCATCCGGGCAAGGCCAATGTCGTGGCAGACGCCCTCAGCCGAAAAGACACTACGCCCAAGCGCGTGCGGGCGTTACAACTTACCATCCAGTCTAACCTCCCCACCCAGATTCGAAATGCTCAGACTGAAGCTCTGAAACCGGAAAACATCAGGGCTGAGTCCCTGCGAGGATCGAGGCAACGACTAGAGCAAAAAGAAGACGGCGCTTACTATGTGGCAGGGCGCATTTGGGTCCCACTTTACGGAGATCTACGAGAGCTCGTGATGGACGAAGCCCATAAGTCCCGTTATTCAGTACATCCTGGTTCAGATAAGATGTACCACGACTTAAGGACCACTTACTGGTGGCCTGGCATGAAAGCCCACATAGCAGCATACGTTAGCAAATGTTTAACCTGCGCAAGAGTCAAGACTGAGTATCAGAAACCAGCAGGCCTACTCCAGCAACCCGAAATCCCGAAGTGGAAATGGGAACAAATTTCCATGGATTTTGTTACGGGGCTACCTAGGTCCCAACGCGGAAATGATACTATTTGGGTGATAGTAGACCGATTGACTAAGTCTGCACACTTTCTGGCCATTAAGGAAACAGACAAGTTTTCTACCTTGGCAGAAATCTATTTAAAGGAAGTAGTCTCGAGACACGGGGTGCCAACTTCCATTATTTCCGACCAAGACGCTCGTTTTACTTCCGAGTTGTGGCAAGCTATGCACAAATCCTTTGGCTCACGTTTGGACATGAGCACCGCTTATCACCCACAAACGGATGGGCAGTCTGAACGCACCATCCAAACCCTGGAAGACATGCTTAGAGCATGTGTGATCGATTTTGGCAAGAATTGGGAGAAGCATCTACCGCTGGTGGAATTCTCCTACAATAACAGCTACCACACTAGCATTCAGGCGGCACCTTTTGAGGCATTATACGGTCGTAAATGCCGATCACCTCTTTGCTGGGCGGAAATTGGTGACAGCCAGGTCACAGGCCCAGAACTGGTGGTAGACACGACGGAAAAGATTACCCAGATCAGACAACGCATGGCGGCAGCTCGTGACCGTCAGAAAGGCTACGCTGATAAGCGTAGGAAACCGCTAGAATTCCAGGTCGGGGACCGGGTTCTACTTAAAGTCTCACCCTCGGAGGGTGTGGTTCGTTTCGGTAAACGGGGCAAGCTGAATCCGCGATATGTTGGACCATTCGAAATTACCGAGAAAATCGGTAAGGTTGCTTATAGATTGAACCTGCCTGCAGAGCTGAGTGCAGTGCACAATGTTTTTCACGTGTCTAATCTGAAGAAGTGTCTGTCAGATGAAACACTCATAATTCCCTTCAAGGAACTCACTATTGATGAACAGCTACACTTTACTGAGGAACCGATTGAGATCACGGATCGAGAGATCAAAACCCTCAAACGTAGCCAAATACCTCTCGTGCGAGTTCGTTGGAACTCACGACGTGGCCCAGAGTTTACCTGGGAGCGGGAAGACCAGATGAAGTGCAAGTATCCCCAGTTGTTCCCAAACGAAACCCCCAGCACTGAAGCTACAACCGAATTTTGGGACGAAATTCCAAACTAACGGGGGGATGATGTGACACCCCGTTGAAACACGCTAGCTTGACAGTGGCTGCCTTAACTTTCGGGACGAAAGTTCTTAAAACTTGGGGATAATGTGACACTCTAGGTTTTTCCGAACGAACATTTTGTATTATCATTGTGTATATATATATTATTAAATGGAAACGTGACTTTTTGCATGATATGTGTTGTATGTATGTATTATATATATTTTTTATGCGAATATACTAGTGAGTCGAGACCATGACTCGAGACCACTCGGTCTCGAGTGGGCCTCTTGAGCCGAAACCGTTTGGGCCGAAACCCCAAGCCCAACTCGAGATCCCTTATATATAAAAACCCAACTTCCCCTCATTCTTCATTCATTAGTTACCAACACACACACACACCTTTCTCTCTCACTAGAAACCCCAAACAACACCCCATTCTCTTCCAACTCTCGGTTCAAGCTCGGATCTCACAAGAAACACGGTCAAGATCATCATCACTCGGACACTTCATTTTCTCGGTTCCTTTCCTTCGTTTCGGCACCTTCTTCACAACCGGTTAGTAATGTAGAATGTGTAGATCATATGTGTTTGATGAACTAAAAGAATAATAGTTAGAAATCTTTTGCATGATTTGTATGAATTGTGAATGGTTGTGGGTGTATGAACCTTTCCATGTTGATGTCTTGCAAAATGATCAAAATAAATAAAAGAATGATATTTTAGGAATGTTTAAACCAATCAAGTCATGTTTAAAGTTACAAAATGTATGTTTCTTTGTTCTTGCATGATGATCTTGTTAAAATATGTGATTTTGGTTCATAAAAATGTATGATCATGTTAAAGTGAAAACCCTAAAATGATGAACTTGTTATGAACATGATTGAATGATAGTTGAATATGTGAAAACCCTTATGATTTGATCCATAATTGATTAATAGATAGTTTGGGTAAGTTGTTAGTTAAATCCTATTGGTTGTTTCCTGATTTGGGCCTGATGCTTAGTACCATTAGGCTGACTATATCTGAATCTGCACGTGAACAAGACAAGGACAGCATTGCGACTCGAGACCACAACGGTTGCGACTCGAAACCACAACGTGACAACTCGAGACCGCAACGGTTGCGACTCGAGACCACAACGTTTGCGACTCGAAACCACAGCGTGACAACTCGAGACCGCAACGGTTGCGACTCGAGACCACAACGGTTGCGACTCGAGACCAGACTCGGAACCTCTGAGGTTGCGAGTCAAGCCTGCACCACTCGAAACCAGCCAGCACAAGCCGAGACCTCCTGGTTGCGACTCGAGACCACCTTGTTGTTGCGACTGGGCTGTCCACTTTGGTTATTGGGCCATAATGTGTTTAATATGGGCTACCTGTTGACTGGACTATGTGTTGCTGTTTGATTGTGTAAATATTAGGGCCGGCCCAATAACCCCATGTTTGTTTGTATGCATGCTACGTGTTAGTTGTGTGTAGATTATACGTGATTGTTTGTACACCAAACCTGACCTACTGGTGACCATGCTAGGACGTGGTGACCAGCGTGTTTGACAAAGTAACCTAATCTGCCGAGCAACCCAAGGTGAGTTCACACACTAAAAGCATGCGTCCCGTGGAGGGACACGGACAAACTTCCAACTTTGGGAAAAAAACACTTTTGAACCATTACTTCCGGGGGAAATCAGAATGGGTAACTACTATCTCCAGGGGAGATACGTTTGGATATTATTTATAAATCACAACTAGCCATGCTAAACGAAACTCTATCACTTTAAGTCCCTGCTTACAGTACCGATTAATCGCCCGGGGCGAACGGGTTATTAGTTGATAGCGCTATTAGGTTTGACAACCTCACACCGTGACCGGGGGAGATCGGGCGTGAACTAGTAGACCTTGCATCATGGTCAATGACGATAGACATTGACTCGGGGCACAACAACTTTCCGTCAACAGTTTCGGTATCTACAGTTTAGTGAGCTTACAGGTGGGGTAGCTCCCCACAACGTGATTATAAATGCTTTATCTAAACAACTTAAGTTGTTGGTAAACTAAAACTGGACAACTAGTGAACTCACTCAGCATTATTGTTGACCCCTTACTGCATGCTTTGCAGGTAACCAGTGACTGAGGAGCTGCTGCTTGGGGATGTGTAGTGTTCGTCAAAACCCGTGTGTTGGGCTTACTTATCTTGAACTAAGAACTATCTTTAAAACTATTTGGTTTTTGCTTCCGCTGTTTTGTTAAACTAATTATCGAACTTAAACTACGTTGTTGCTAACTACTTTGGATAGCAAATATTTCTACTATTAATCAATGCTCAGTATAATTGGTGGCTGGATCCTGGTCGGTCACGCCTCCAAGCGGTGGTGTTCCGCATGTGGTTTTTGGGGGTGTGACACTTAGGGCTGTAATCGAACCGAACGAAATGTTCACGAACGCATACCGAACATAAGTCTTTGTTCGTGTTCGCTCGTTAAGGAAAATCAGTTGTTCACAAACAGTTTGTGAATACTGGTCTTGAACACAAATGAACGCAAACGAACGTAAACGAACATTAAACTTGAAAATTAAAAATAAAAACATTATTAACCTTAAAAATTCGACAAAGGTAGTTAAATACAACTATCAAATGATAAACCAAAACAAAATGAGTGTAATATTCAAAAAAAATTGAAACCCTAATGTAATTAATATCGAATAATTATGTCGGATCTAAATATTTTAATACATTCTAAATTCGATTAAACGATTATCGTTAAAGCTTTTAATGGTAAAATTTTATTTAGTAGAGATTATTTAAACAATATTGTATATCTTTATATAAAAAAAATGAGTAAGTACTAGTAAATTATAATAATATTCATTTTATTTAACTATAGTTATAATAGTTTGGGTGATATAAGCTTTAAACTAAACTGGAAGGTCTATTTTGTAATTGACCTAATAATATAGGAGTGGATATTGAAATATCATTGACTTAATTACGTAACATATCTTTCAAATTTACATTACAACTGTTTCCGATTAATCGGCGAGATTTAAGTTTTACGAATCCATTTCCTAACCGCGACCGTGTGTTCGAGTAGATGGATTCAATCAAATGCATTTAATTTGGTAACTGATAATGTAAGACAAGACATTCATAAACAATATAAGTCTTATAAATTCATCCCACCTTCACATTCTCTCTCGCAAACAATTCTGAACGTCCGCCACCGCAACCACTAGCCACCATCGTTCAGGCCGCTACCACCGTACACCCCTGCGTTTGCCGCCGTGGACCAGTTCATTGTCCCCACCGCCATTGAAGGTGTTCGGTTCTTTCTTTTCATCAGTCTTGACCGGCTACGTACGAGTTCCACTCCAGGTTTGCATAAGTTTTGAAGAGGATCTTATTTGTAGATAACTCTTTTGATTGCTAAATTAAGGTACGGATTCTTTGGTCTTCTCATCAGAGTATTTATTTATTTATTATTTTTTTTATCATATCCGTTACTTTGCAGTACGGATTTTTGTCTGTTTCCGTTTCAGTTCACATTTATTATTTGATAAGTTCGTAGTAGCATGCAATACACCGTACTAATTGTAATCATTGTTGCATGTTCTCGTTAGCATTATGTTCAGTTGCCTGTAAATGGCTTTAGTGTTTGAACTCTGTCACCCCGGTTCGGTTCGGTTCGGTTTGGTTTGGTTTGGTTTGGTTTGGTTTGGTTTGTGGAGATGGAACAATGGGTGCACACCACACTCACCGTCTCATAGGTGCATGGACTAGCTAGCTGTGTACCTGTTTGGTTGTTTAGGCTCGTGGGTGCTTCCGTTTAACGTGGCTTAATTTATTGTTAAGTGTAGTCACGTAGTTTGACATCTGTATATGTTTGATATGTTTCTGATTTTGCCATGATATGTTTCGATATGTGTTCGTTTATGTTTCGGTCAAGTATTAGGTTATACCTCGGACTCTGTTCAGTTTTTGTTCCCGTAGAAGTAGGGTTTCTAGTTTGAAATAAAGTCTGTTTGGATTTCATACTTCTTTTATGTCTGTCCTTTACTTGCACTGTTGATTTTTTTCCGTTATTGAGCAACCTTTGGCTCAACCGTAGTTTTCCTTGTTGTGTTTTTTTTTTTTTTTTTTTTTTTTTGTCAGGTAATCGGGGGAACTTGGGGAACCAGTGATGATGAGAGTAAAATGCAGTTCAAGAATAAAGACCTTTGTTTATTCCAGTATTCAAATTAATTAACACTTAGGATTTCTTGGCCTTTTTTTTAAAGGTTTTGTTTATCTTTCGGACTCAACTTTTCTTCGTTAAATGGATTGTGTTTGGTTTATGATATCTGTAATAGTGACACGTCAGCCCTATCCGGGTAGGGGTGTTACAATTATGGTATCAGAGCCCAGGCTCTTTCCTGTAGAAATCATCAACATTGATAATTAAACATGTGAGTTAATGGGTAGACATCGGGATAGGATATCTCTCTTTCGTCTTCAGGTAATTTGGATTTTTTTTTGCCTCACACACATATCTCCTTTTCAGATGCCTCCTAGAATAATTGTGAATACTCACCGTAATGAGGATGAAGACATTCCCATTGAGACCTTCGTTGCTAATGCTTTTAATACAGCTATCGCGGGTTTAATCCCTAACTTATTGCAACAGCTTCAGCCAAATAACAACAACGGACCTCCAGGGGGTAATAACAATAATGGCCCTCATGGCGGTAATGTTAACCCTCCTGTTGCCATTCATGATTGGCTTGATCGCTTCCAAAGGCTAAAGCCAAAATCGTTTAGTACTGCTGCCACCCCGGTTGAGGCGGAAAACTGGATTGCTCATATCGAGAAAAATTTTGAAGTGTTCGGTGTGAATGACGAATTCAAAGTCAGGCTTGCTAGTTACAAGTTGGAGGATGATGCTCATAGGTGGTGGAAGACTTTGAAGAATGCTCGTGGAGGAGATAATTATGCAGCCACACTTCCTTGGAATGAGTTTCGCACATTGTTCTATCAGCAGTATTTCACTCATGCTGACCGTAGTGAATATCTAAGAGAGTATTCCTCTATCATCCAGGGGGACGATGAGCCTATTATGGAGTTTAAAACTCGTTTCTGTCGTTTGGTCAATTTTCTGGGTCCAGCTGCGGGTACGCTAGAGCAGCATACTAACACTTTCAAGTGGGCTATACGTGACCGTGATAGAAAGTTTATTCTGAATCTTCGTTTCGCTGATATTAATGAGATTGTTGATGCGGTCAAAAATTTGGATAATGATAAGAAGCATCGCCAGAGGACGTTGGATGATAATCGTAAGCGACCAAGGGAAGATAACCAGAGTAATTCTTCTTTTCAAGGTGGCAATGATCAATCTCGAGACCGTAGGCACCGTTCTGACAGGAATTACGACAATCAGATACAACAAGACCAACAAAACCTGCCACAATATCATGACCCTCCTTGGGCCACTTGTGGAAAACCTCATAGCGGGGTTTGTCGCCGAGATGAACATCTCTGTTTCAATTGTGGAGATGCAGGTCACTTGGTTAAAGAGTGCCCTAAGTTTAACCCTAGAGCTAATACTAGGGGAAATGCCAGACTTGCTTCTAATAATGCAGCTAATACCCCAGGTATGATTTTCGGTTAATTGCATATTAGTTAACGTGATATGCATGCTCTAATTGACACTCTTGCATAAATATCTGATATCACCTCTACTTGCTAAGTACTTGATGACTAGGCCCACTACTTTAGGGTACCCATTAATTACATCTACCTCCTTGAGAGGCGACGTTATCTCTGATATTTATAAAGATTATCCAGTTTGAACATAGTCCATTATCCGTTCCATAACATCCAATTGGACTTTTTATCTGTTCTCACTATCTGAACAGTTTGCTTGCTCTGATGTTTGATATGTTGATTTTGTCTGATCTTGTAAAAGTTCTCACTCGTTTAAGTCCATGTCTACCTGTCATTTTGTCACTCGGAATTTTCTCTTGTGCGTGGTGTTTCGCTATACAACTATGATACCTGAATTTCGTAGCATATGCATATGTTTGAATTTTGTTCTTTATCCATACTTAGCAATTTCGAGGACGAAATTTTTTTTAGGGTGGTAAAATTGTAATATTCAAAAAAATTGAAACCCTAATGTAATTAATATCGAATAATTATGTCGGATCTAAATATTTTAATACATTCTAAATTCGACTAAACGATTATCGTTAAAGCTTTTAATCGTAAAATTTTATTTAGTAGAGATTATTTAAACAATATTGTATATCTTTATATCTTTATATAAAAAAATGTGTAAGTACTAGTAAATTATAATAATATTCGTTTTATTTAACTATAGTTATAATAGTTTGGGTGATATAAGCTTTAAACTAAACTGGAAGGTCTATTTTGTAATTGACCTAATAATATAGGAGTGGATATTGAAATATCATTGACTTAATTGCATAACATATCTTTCAAATTTATATTACAACTGTTTTCGATTAATCGGCGAGATTTAAGTTTTACGAATCCATTTCCTAAACCGCGACCGTGTGTTCGAATGGATGGATTCAATCAAATGCATTTAATTTGGTAACTGATAATGTAAGACAAGACATTCATAAATAATATAAGTCTTATAAATTCATCCCACCTTCACATTCTCTCTCGCAAACAATTCTGAACGTCCGCCACCGCAACCACTAGTCACCATCGTTCAGGCCGCTACCACCGTACACCCCTGCGTCTGCCGTCGTGGACCAGTTCGTTGTCCCCACCGCCATTGAAGGTGTTCGGTTCTTTTTTTTCATCAGTCTTGACCGGCTACGTACGAGTTCCACTCCAGGTTTGCATAAGTTTTGAAGAGGATCTTATTTGTGGATAACTCTTTTGATTGCTAAATTAAGGTACGGATTCTTTGGTCTTCTCATCAGAGTATTTATTTATTTATTATTTTTTTTTATCATATCCGTTACTTTGCAGTACGGATTTTTGTCTGTTTCCGTTTCAGTTCACATTTATTATTTGATAAGTTCGTAGTAGCATGCAATACACCGTACTAATTGTAATCATTGTTGCATATTCTCGTTAGCATTATGTTCAGTTGCCTGTAAATGGCTTTAGTTTTTGTACTCTGTCACCCGGGCATGTTTGGTTTGGTTCGGTTCGGTTTGGTTTGGTTTGGTTTGGTTTGTGGAGATGGAACAATGGGTGCACACCACACTCCCGTCTCATAGGTGCATGGACTAGCTAGCTGTGTACCTGTTTGGTTGTTTAGGCTCGTGGGTGCTTTCGTTTGACGTGACTTACTTTATTGTTAAGTGTAGTCACGTAGTTTGACATCTGTATATGTTTCTGATTTTGGCATGATATGTTTCGATATGTGTTCGTTTATGTTTCGGTCAAGTATTAGGTTATACCTCGGACTCTGTTCAGTTTTTGTTCCCGTAGAAGTAGGGTTTCTAGTTTGAAATAAAGTCTGTTTGGATTTCATACTTTTTTTATGTCTGTCCTTTACTTGCACTGTTGATTTTTTTCCGTTACTGAGCAACCTTTGGCTCAACCGTAGTTTTCCTTGTTGTGTTGTTTTTTTTTTTTTTTTTTTTTTGTTGTCAGGTAATCGGGGGAACTTGGGGAACCGATGATGATGAGAGTAAAATGCAGTTCAAGAATAAAGACTTTTGTTTATTTCAGTATTCAAATTAATTAACACTTAGGATTTCTTGCTCTTTTTTTTAAAGCTTTTGTTTATCTTTCGGACTCAGCTTTTCTTCGTTAAATGGATTGTGTTTGGTTTATGATATCTGTAATAGTGACACGTCAGCCCTATCCGGGGTGGGGTGTTACAGTTATCTTTTGCTTGCTAAATTAAAATTGTAATATTCAAAAAAATTGAAACCCTAATGTAATTAATATCGAATAATTATGTCGGATCTAAATATTTTAATACATTCTAAATTCGACTAAACGATTATCGTTAAAGCTTTTAATGGTAAAATTTTATTTAGTAGAGATTATTTAAACAATATTGTATATCTTTATATCTTTATATAAAAAAAATGTGTAAGTACTAGTAAATAATAATATTCGTTTTATTTAACTACAGTTATAATAGTTTGGGTGATATAAGCTTTAAACTAAACTGGAAGGTCTATTTTGTAATTGACCTAATAATATAGAAGTGGATATTGAAATATCATTGACTTAATTGCATAACATATCTTTCAAATTTACATTACAACTGTTTCCGAGTAATCGGCGAGATTTAAGTTTTACGAATCCATTTCCTAAACCGCGACCGTGTGTTCGAATGGATGGATTCAATCAAATGCATTTAATTTGGTAACTGATTATGTAAGACAAGACATTCATAAACAATATAAGTCTTATAAATTCATCCCACCTTCACATTCTCTCTCGCAAACAATTCTGAACGTCCGCCACCGCAACCACTAGCCACCATCATTCAGGCCGCTACCATCGTACACCCCTGCGTCTGCCGACGTGGACCAGTTCGTTGTCCCCACCGCCATTGAAGGTGTTCGGTTCTTTCTTTTAATCAGTCTTGACCGGCTACGTACGAGTTCCATTCCAGGTTTGCATAAGTTTTGAAGAGGATCTTATTTGTGGATAACTCTTTTGATTGCTAAATTAAGGTACGGATTCTTTGGTCTTCTCAATAGAGTATTTATTTATTTATTATTTTTTTATCATATCCGTTACTCTGCAGTACGGATTTTTGTCTGTTTCCGTTTCAGTTCACATTTATTATTTGATAAGTTCGTAGTAGCATGCAATACACCGTACTAATTGTAATCATTGTTGCATGTTCTCGTTAGCATTATGTTCAGTTGCCTGTAATTGGCTTTAGTTTTTGTACTCTGTCACCGGGGCATGTTTGGTTTGGTTCGGTTCGGTTCGGTTTGGTTTGGTTTGGTTTGGTTTGTGGAGATGGAACAATGGGTGCACACGACACTCACCGTCTCATAGGTGCATGGACTAGCTAGCTGTGTACCTGTTTGGTTGTTTAGGCTCGTGGGTGCTTCCGTTTGACGTGACTTAATTTATTGTTAAGTGTAGTCACGTAGTTTGACATCTGTATATGTTTGATATGTTTCTGATTTTGCGATGATATGTTTCGATATGTGTTCGTTTATGTTTCGGTCAAGTATTAGGTTATACCTCGGACTCTGTTCAGTTTTTGTTCCCGTAGAAGTAGGGTTTCTAGTTTGAAATAAAGTCTGTTTGGATTTCATACTTTTTTTTATGTCTGTCCTTTACTTGCACTGTTGATTTTTTTCCGTTATTGAGCAACCTTTGGCTCAACCGTAGTTTTCCTTGTTGTGTTGTTTTTTTTTTTTTTTTTTTTTGTCAGGTAATCGGGGGAACTTGGGGAACCAGTGATGATGAGAGTAAAATGCAGTTCAAGAATAAAGACTTTTGTTTATTTCAGTATTCAAATTAATTAACACTTAGGATTTCTTGGTCTTTTTTTAAAGCTTTTGTTTATCTTTCGGACTCAACTTTTCTTCGTTAAATGGATTGTGTTTGGTTTATGATATCTGTAATAGTGACACGTCAGCCCTATCCGGGTTGGGGTGTTACAGTTATGGTATCAGAGCCCAGGATCTTTCCTGTAGGAAACTTCAACATTGATAATTAAACATGTGAGTTAATGGGTAGACGTCGGGATAGGATATCTCTCTTTCGTCTTCACGTAATTTGGATTTTTTTTTGCCTCACACACATATCTCCTTTTCAGATGCCTCCTAGAAGAATTGTGAACACTCACCGTAATGAGGATGAAGACATTCCCATTGAGACCCTCATTGCTAATGTTGTTAATACAGCTATCGCGGGTTTAATCCCTAACTTATTCCAACAGCTTCAGCCAAATAACAACAACGGACCTCCAGGGGGTAATAACAATAATGGCCCTCATGGCGGTAATGTTAACCCTCCTGTTGCCATTCATGATTGACTTGATCGCTTCCAAAGGCTAAAGCCAAAATTGTTTAGTACTGCTGCCACCCCGGTTGAGGCGGAAAACTGGATTGCTCATATCGAGAAAAAATTTGAAGTGTTGGGTGTGAATGACGAATTCAAAGTCAGGCTTGTTAGTTACAAGTTGGAGGACGATGCTCATAGGTGGTGGAAGACTTTGAAGAATGCTCGTGGAGGAGATAATTATGCAGCCACACTTCCTTGGAATGAGTTTCGCACATTGTTCTATCAGCAGTATTTCACTGATGCTAACCGTAGTGAATATCTAAGAGAGTATTCCTCTATCATGCAGGGGGACGATGAGCCTATTATGGAGTTTAAAACTTGTTTCTGTCGTTTGGTCAATTTTCTGGGTCCAGCTGCAGGTACGCTAGAGCAGCAAACCAACACTTTCAAGTGGGCTATATGTGACCGTGATAGAAAGTTTATTCTGAATCTTCGTTTCGCTGATATTAATGAGATTGTTGATGCGGTCAAAAATTTGGATAATGATAAGAAGCATCGCCAGAGGACGTTGGATGATAATCGTAAGCGACTAAGGGAAGATAACCAGAATAATTCTTCTTTTCAAGGTGGCAATGATCAATCTCGAGACCGTAGGCACCGTTCTGACAGGAATTACGACAATCAGATACAACAAGACCAACAAAGCCTGCCACAATATCATGACCCTCCTTGTGCCACTTATGGAAAACCTCATAGCGGGGTTTGTCGTCGAGCTGAACGTCTCTGTTTTAATTGTGGAGATGCAGGTCACTTGGTTAAAGAGTGCCCTAAGTTTAACCCTAGAGCTAATACTAGGGGAAATGCCAGACTTGCTGCTAATAATGCAGCTAATACCCCAGGTATGATTTTCGGTTAATTGCATATTAGTTAACGTGATATGCATGCTCTAATTGACACTCTTGCATAAATATCTGATATCACCTCTACTTGCTAAGTACTTGATGACTAGGCCCACTACTTTAGGGTACCCATTAATTACATCTACCTCCTTGAGAGGCGACATTATCTCTGATATTTATAAAGATTATCCAGTTTGAACATAGTCCATTATCCGTTCCATAACATCCAATTGGACTTTTTATCTGTTCTCACTATCTGAACAGTTTGCTTGCTCTGATGTTTGATATGTTGATTTTGTCTGATCTTGTAAAAGTTCTCACTCGTTTAAGTCCATGTCTACCTGTCATTTTGTCACTCGGAATTTTCTCTTGTGCGTGGTGTTTCGCTATACAACTATGATACCTGAATTTCGTAGCATATGCATATGTTTGAATTTTGTTCTTTATCCGTACTTAGCAATTTCGAGGACGAAATTTTTTTTAGGGTGGTAAAATTGTAATATTCAAAAAAATTGAAACCCTAATGTAATTAATATCGAATAATTATGTCGGATCTAAATATTTTAATACATTCTAAATTCGACTAAACAATTATCGTTAAAGCTTTTAATCGTAAAATTTTATTTAGTAGAGATTATTTAAACAATATTGTATATCTTTATATCTTTATATAAAAAATGAGTAAGTACTAGTAAATTATAATAATATTCATTTTATTTAACTATAGTTATAATAGTTTGGGTGATATAAGCTTTAAACTAAACTGGAAGGTCTATTTTGTAATTGACTTAATAATATAGGAGTGGATATTGAAATATCATTGACTTAATTGCATAACATATCTTTCAAATTTACATTACAACTGTTTCCGATTAATCGGCGAGATTTAAGTTTTACGAATCCATTTCCTAAACCGCGACCGTGTGTTCGAATGGATGGATTCAATCAAATGCATTTAATTTGGTAACTGATAATGTAAGACAAGACATTCATAAACAATATAAGTCTTATAAATTCATCCCACCTTCACATTCTCTCTCGCAAACAATTCTGAACGTCCGCCACCGCAACCACTAGCCACCATCGTTCAGGCCGCTACCACCGTACACCACTGCATCTGCCGCCGTGGACCAGTTCGTTGTCTCCACCGCCATTGAAGGTGTTCGGTTCTTTCTTTTCATCAGTCTTGACCGGCTACGTACGAGTTCCACTCCAGGTTTGCATAAGTTTTGAAGAGGATCTTATTTGTGGATAACTCTTTTGATTGCTAAATTAAGGTACGGATTCTTTGGTCTTCTCAACAGAGTATTTATTTATTTATTATTTTTTTTATCATATTCGTTACTTTGCAGTACGGATTTTTGTCTGTTTCCGTTTCAGTTCACATTTATTATTTGATAAGTTCGTAGTAGCATGCAATACACCGTACTAATTGTAATCATTGTTGCATGTTCTCGTTAGCATTATGTTCAGTTGCCTGTATATGGCTTTAGTTTTTGTACTCTGTCACCCGGGCATGTTTGGTTTGGTTCGGTTCGGTTCGGTTCGGTTCGGTTTGGTTTGGTTTGGTTTGGTTTGGTTTGGTTTGGTTTGGTTTGGTTTGGTTTGGTTTGGTTTGGTTTGGTTTGGTTTGGTTTGTGGAGATGGAACAATGGGTGCACACCACACTCACCATCTCATAGGTGCATGGACTATCTAGCTATGTACCTGTTTGGTTATTTAGGCTCGTGGGTGCTTCCGTTTGACGTGACTTAATTTATTGTTAAGTGTAGTCACGTAGTTTGACATCTGTATATGTTTGATATGTTTCTGATTTTTCCATGATATGTTTCGATATGTGTTCGTTTATGTTTCGGTCAAGTATTAGGTTATACCTCGGACTCTGTTCAGTTTTTGTTCCCGTAGAAGTAGGGTTTCTAGTTTGAAATAAAGTCTGTTTGGATTTCATACTTTTTTTATGTCTGTCCTTTACTTGCACTGTTGATTTTTTTCCGTTACTGAGCAACCTTTGGCTCAACCGTAGTTTTCCTTGTTGTGTTGTTTTTTTTTTTTTGTTGTCAGGTAATCGGGGGAACTTGGGGAACCAGTGATGATGAGAGTAAAATGCAGTTCAAGAATAAAGACTTTTGTTTATTTCAGTATTCAAATTAATTAACACTTAGGATTTCTTGGTCTTTTTTTAAAGCTTTTGTTTATCTTTCGGACTCAACTTTTCTTCGTTAAATGGATTGTGTTTGGTTTATGATATCTGTGTCACACCCTAACCGATGGCGGAAACATCGGGATGAGACGAAGTGTGTATAGATTGCTAGAGACGTCATAACACTATGTGACAATATTTAATTTAATTCAAATTTCATTTCAAAACTAAATGTCATACAAAATTTAAAAGGAAATAACAACATTGTTTCAACAAGTAACATAACAACAAAAGATAGATAAATTTAGGTGTGTATCTAGCCACCCTAAACTTGTTTCATCAATCATCCATACTTCGATAATCAACATGCAACATGTATTAAAATAGAGTTTCAATGCAAAAGCAAAGAGCGAGTATACAAGTTTATTTACATAGCATAATAGAATAAAAACTCATATCCAACATGAACATAATAAAATAGTTTCATCCATGCTAGTTTACGCAGTCCAAGTGATAGCCCAAGTTTCCAATGCGTTAAAGTACCTAACCCAAAGTTTCACGGGAGGTTGATATGTCTCCTCCTAACAATACCCCTCGACTACAAATGGGGGAGGTGCATTACCCCTATAGCGCTACTATTGTTAAGGCGGAACTACACACAGGGATTAAACGTTCACATAGCACAAAATAGTCTCAAGTATCACAAGTTTCATGTTTCATGATTAAAAGGATAGAGCATGTTTCAAATAAGTTTCAAGTGTCACGTGCGTTTAATATAGAATACATGTTGCACCCAAAGTGTTTAAAAGTAGAAATGGGTTCGAGTATACTCACGGTGGTTGCAAGCTTTCCCACTTGAAATCCCGCGAGCGAGTTTGGTGGATGGATTAAGTTGGAGCACCTAGTCCTTCTACACAAGGAAACGTAGGTGTGTGACTTTGGCGTATAACGGAAGATTATAAATTTGGAGTTTAACATAACATAAAGTATGATATCAAAATAATCATCTTTAACTTATACTCTTATATGACACTACGTAACCACTAGGGTTATATTGTATTTCATGGGTAGTAAGCCCATTAGAATCATACTTGGAGTGTTAAGTCTTAGATGTCATTCTACTACCTTAACATATAAACACAAGTTTAATATTAAAGGTTCGAATGTGTGTATATATATAGTTAAATATTACATATTATTAAGTTCAATAATTCAAGTAGGAGGTAGAAGATTAAGATCTTCGTTTAGGCACCTCGAGTCATTCATGAATGTCATGTATGGGGTAGGAAGAACATGCTTCCATTTAGGGACCCCTTGAATGTTCACCACTTCACTTGATGTAAAGACAACCAAGGAGGGTCACGAACTAGGGTTAATACAAGTATGTAAATAATCTAAACTAAAAGAAATCATCAAATCACGTGAGGATTTTATGTTGGAACAACCCAAGTTGTTCCACAATCACTCATTCATCAAAGTCTAAGCTTGACATGACTTGTGGGTTAAATACCCTAACAAAACAGAAAGTTTATGAGGTTTAATCCTCTGATTTAAGTGTCTCAACCATGTTTTTAAGCTTATCGAACCATAAGAGGGGTTGTAAGCATTAGGACATTGGTGTGAGATGTGTTAGACACAAGTTGGATGAAGTTTAAACAAGTATGTAACAAAACAGAAAGTTTTTGGTCAATTTCAGAGCAATTCCAGGTCTGATTTCTCCAAGGAGAAGTCAAGGAGTCAAACTCCATGATTAACCAAGCAAGTAGGAAGAAGAATCAAGTAATTTCGTTAAGAAATGAGCAAGTTATACCAAGTTTAGTGCAAGAGTGTTAATCTGTCCGAAAATGCAGATTCTTGCTGGAACTTGAGAGTGTTTTTGAGAGATTTGAATGTGATGAAAGTGTCCAAGTGCTTGGAGGACCTTGGGTACTTATAGGGAGGTGATTAGGGTTGATTAGAGGTGTTTACAAGTGCCAAAACTCGGTTTAAACATGAAATCCCGCCCAAAAAGTGAAGCTGGTCGCGACTGTCCATATGTTCTACAGACCTGGGCCTCATGCGGCCCGCCTGGGATATCCAGGCTATGTAACGCGGGCCGCGAGCCCTTTGGGGTTCGGAAACAAGTTTGTTTTTATTACAATTTGGCCCTTATAGTTGTGTAGTTGATATTTTAAGGTGTTTTGAGGGCCATTTTTGTCGCAAAAGCATAGATTAGGATAAATCCAAGTATGAGGAGTATAACCCAAGTATAATTAAGCGTATGAGTATCAAATCAAGTGTCGTTCTCGTTCAAAATACGTTTCATGCATAAGTTTAGATTAATTACAAGTTTCGCACATAGTTTCCAAGAATCACGATTAGACATTGATTGATTCACGAAGTCGAACATACGAGCATACATAGAGTGTGAATAACATAAACGTAACAAAATAGAAGCTTCATTAATGATCCAAGTCTCGGTTTGACAATGATTACAAAGAAGAGAACGATTACAAGAATACAAAGTTTCCAAAAATAGTAATACGAACAAAAATTTCTATAAATGGAAAGTACAAAAGAGCCGGGCGTTACAATCTGTAATAGTGACACGTCAGCCCTATCCGGGTTGGGGTGTTACAATGAGTCTACTACAATCACCAAACTATGAATCAAGTTTAATTAAGACATAATTATTCAAAGTTTAATAGGCTTACACATAATTATCCCAAAAAATGTACGGTTTTGTTTAAAACGACAAATTAAATCTACTATATGATACATGGGTTGGGGACGGCCCAATAAGGGACATGTTTCTAGATCTGTCGGGTTTAGAAAAACATAATCGAGTATCAGTCGAAGAAAGGGTGGTGAAATGGGAATGGAGAAGTGTTCCACATGCAACCGCGCAGGTTAGTCAATTACAACAACTAACGAATCTGATGTCATCAGTTAGTTTGGGAAATCAGATGGATAAGTGGATCTGGAAACCCGCAAGTGATGGAATGTTCCCGGTGAGTTCTGCTCGCGAGTCTTTAAACTGTTTTGCAGTTCCGTTTTATCCGTATGAGTGGGTTAAGTGGGCGCCAAAGAAAGTAAATATATTTGGGTGGGGTAGGGTGGAGTGCAAGACCGATTAGCAACGATGAGAGGTTTAAAAAAAGAGGTACTCTTCCCGGTTTTCCAACTTGCAAATTGTGTGGGGAATTGGATGAGGACGCTGATCATATCTTCGCGGGTTGTTTCATGGTGTCTATATTATGGAATAAGGTAATCACGTGGTGTAGAATACAACAAATATTCACATTCTCAATGAAAGACTTGTTGGAATATCACAAAATAACACTGATTGAAGACTGGAAAAGAAATTACATCCAACTCGTCGTTTTGGCAACATGTTGGGAAGTATGTAAGGCAAGAAATGAAAGTATATTCTGGAGAGGGGGGGGGGGAGTACACATTGATGCAATTTTTGGGGAGATGCAAGCAACCATGTTCCTATGGATCAAGGGTCGAGCAAGGAGATGCAATTTGGAACGGAGCAAATGGATGCGATTTGAGATGATTATCTAAAAGTAGTAGTTTTATATTTTGGTTTAGTTCAATTTTCTGTTTCTTATTTTGGTGATGTTTGAATCATGTATTGGGTGATTGGCTTAGTTAGTAGCTTCCTAACCATATGTAATTTTGTCAAACAATTTTTGCATGTTGCATGAGATTACAATTCGCCGCTAAAAAAACACATTTGATCCCTACTAGTTTAGGTGAGCTTTCACCCACGTCATATAAACAATCGACCCGGCTTTTTTGGTTGACTAATCCGTAATTCGTGAGTTGTTCATATTGACCTCTTCTTATTTCTGGCTATAGGGTGTGGTCATGACCCTCATGGTTACCATGACCCTCTACATCAGCGTCAAGTCACCCATTTCTAATCCATCATCCAAAATCATTACCCTAAGGGTGTGGTTATCACCAAAACCACTATTCTTTTATTTTTATTTATTTTTGTGAAAAGGATAAGGAAATATTTAAAAAAGGAAAGAAGTCTCATGGTTGCCATATGGCTTAATCCATACCAACCATGGTGGATGAGGCAAGAGTATAATATAGCAATCCATTAATAGTGCTATATTAATGACCTAACCCATGCTACCACACCCTTTACCATAATTAATATTACTGTTGCCAAATGCTTTTGTCTACTCAACCACGAACTACCTTAAATGATGTTTGACTAAACAAAAGGAAAAACAACCTTAAATAGTACCATCGTTCTCCCACACCTCGTGTATCCTGCGTTAACTCAAAAAAAAAAAAAAAAGGAATTCAAAGCTTTACCTAAGGCACTCAAACCGTACTACACTAAAACTCCATAATAGGCACACAACTACACAAGAGCTCTCAGAAGAACCCTAATTAGCACTCTCATGCATGGCTCTCGTTTCATATCACAAACCCTAATGTCTTCTGTTCAGGACTCGGATCTTTCACAAAAGACGTTGATCCTCGATGTTGAGGAAACCCTTTTGAGATCATCATCCGTGTTTCCGTACTACATGTTGGTTGCATTTGAGTCTGGAAGTTTGATTCGGGCTTTTGTGCTTTTTGCTCTATACCCGCTTATTTACTTGGTTAATGACGAGTTATCGATCAAGATTATGGTAATGGTTTCCTTTTTTGGAATCAAGAAAGATGGGTTTCGCGTTGGAAGTTCGGTTTTGCCCAAGTTCTTCTTGGAAGATGTTGGTGTGGAGGGTTTTGATGTGTTGAGAAGAGGAAAGAAGACGGTTGGTGTAAGCAAGTTGCCACAAGTCATGGTTGAGTGTTTCTTGAAAGATTATTTGGAGATTGATTATGTTTTTGGAAGGGAGCTAAAGGTTTTTGGTGGCTACTTTGTTGGTCTCATGAAAGAACACAAGAACGTCATCGAGCGTCTTATACATGAAGTACTAGAAGATGATGAAACGGTTTGCTTCTCAAACAAGTCGGTTAAGCGCGATTGGATCGCATGTAGCAAGGTATGTCATAAGTAGGGCTGTAAACAAACCAAACGTTCGGCGAACAGTTTGTGAACCGTTTGGCGGGAAGTTCGTTTGTGTTCGTTCGTTTATTAAACAAACGAACACGAACAAGAAATTTCATTCGTTTAGTTAAATGAACAAAGGTCGCGTTCGTTCATTTATGTTCGGTAACGTGTTCGTTTGTATTCGATAGTTCATTAGTGTTTTGTTTTTATATATTATTTAAATATTACAAGATCCCTACAAATAAAATATTTAATAAGCGTTAGTGTCTTTATTTATTTTTTTTTTTTTGAAATGTGTAGATCGATTGGAAGTGTCTTATATGATCTATTCATGAACGCGTGTTTGTGTTTGTTTATTTCCATTTGTATTCATCAACGTTCGTTTTCGTTCGTTATCTAACATTAACAAACAAACACAAACGAACACGAACAAGTTTATTTCCTTAACAAACGAACACGAACATAATAGCTCGTTCAGTGAGCGTTCATGAACCGTTCGTGAACACATATATTCTTTAACAAACGAACACGAACAAAGTCTCTTTCGTGTTCGTTCGGTTCGTTTGCAGCCCTAGTTATAAGGCATAACAAGTTTTTTACGAGAACATAAGGAACACAATGTTTTTAATCATTGATTATCATTATTATTATTTTAATGGCTTAACTTCGGCTAAGGGGAGCAACATTTTAACCCCAATGATCTTGTCAATTGGATCCAACCCCCACCTGATCATTGATTATTTAATCTTTAATATTTTTTATATAAGGGAATATGTCACAAAATAGTAACCAAGTTTCAAAAGTGTTCTAATTAGGTTACTCGTGTGGTTTTTGTCCCAATTAGATAACTTAACATTCAAATCGAGTTATGTTATTTTTTCTGTGTGTCAAGAAAAAAATGAAGAATAAGATGTTGAGGTCGGATTATTTTAATATATGAAATTATATTTATTAAAAATAAAAACAATTTAATTACATTACACGTCATCACTCAAAGTTAGCATCAAATAAAAGGGAAAAAAGAAACAAAAATCCACATCACCATGGTTACTTATGAATTGGATGAAAGAACCCTTAATTTTAATGAAAAATGAATGTTGATTGACCTGATTGGAACACTTTTGAAACTTGAGTGACCTAATTGGAACACTTTTAAAACTTGGTTACTATTTTATAAAGTTACCCCTTTTTTAAAAAATACAAACCATTAACAAAATAGCAATGTACTGTTCACTAATAAAAAAACACTAGGCATTTGCAACCTAAAAGTAGGTTGCAAAACAGTCGCAAAAAGTGATCACGGAATGGTGACAAGACAAGTAGTCGCACAACAGTCACAAAATTTGTCACGGCAAAACCGGTCTCTAGATTTGATCATAAAATAGTTGTCAGTCGCAAAGGAGGCTATATGCGATGGAACATACAGTTGCAAATACCGAGTTTTCAAGTAGTGGCTTTTCTTGCACATAATTGGATGTTTATTGATTTGGGTGTGTTTTCGCAGGACGTTTTTATGGTTAGTAATGGAGAAAAGAAGGCATGGCGAACCCTTCCAAGGGAAAGATATCCAAAAGACCTAATCTTTCATGATGGACGATTAGCATTTAGACCCGAACCACTAAGTATGTTGGTCATGTTCATGTGGTTCCCTTTCGCCATACTTTTGTCCGTTTTCAGAACAATTATCGCACTCACCATGTCATATGGTGCATTGATCCCTATCTTAGCTTTCACCGGTATGCAACTGAAGCTCACAAACAATAACTCAATATCTCATGATCATAAAAAACATAAAGGTCGTTTATATGTATGTAACCATCGAACCTTGCTTGACCCGTTATACCTCTCATTTGGACTCAAAACACCACTCACCGCAGTCACGTATAGTCTCAGTAGAATGTCGGAGATCTTAGCACCAATCAAAACTGTAAAATTAACAAGAGATCGGGATCAAGATGCAAAAACAATAGACAAGATGTTAAAGCTTGGGGACGTTGTAGTTTGCCCAGAAGGGACAACTTGTAGGGAACCATATTTGTTACGGTTTAGCCCATTGTTTGCGGAACTTAGTGATCATATAGTCCCGGTCGCATTGGATAGTTATGTTACCATGTTTTACGGAACAACAGCCGATGGGTTAAAATGGTTGGACCCGTTTCTGTTTATGATGAACCCTAACCCGACTTATAGAGTTCAGTTGCTGGACCAGATTCATGGGGTGACCAGTGATGCACAGTCTACACGGTTCGAAGTTGCAAATTATGTCCAACGTGAGATTGGGAAGACATTGGAATTTGAATGCACAAGCCTTACGAGGAAAGACAAGTATCTCGTATTGGCCGGTAATGAAGGGTATGTTAATTCCACAAGTAACAAACTATGAACGATGAGTTCAAATCAAACTATAAACTACGTTTTGGTATTCTTTTACATACTATGCGTTGTATAGATATTCATTTGTTATTATTATTATTTTAATTTGAATACTAAACATATAATAGAAACTATTGAAACTCCCTCGTGTAATGTGGCCAGAATTCGGTATATGCGAAAAACATAAAATATTTTTATAATAGTTAAAAGTATAAAGCGAGTTACAAAGTTAAGGTGAGGTATGATACCACTTTGGTACCGGTAGTGAAAAATGTCGAAAAATACCAAAATCGATTATATCAAAACTAAAAACCATAAAATGAATACCAAAACCGCTACCGATTTGTTCGGTCGATATTTATTCTATAAAAAATATATGTATTACAAAATAATAAAATTTTATTTATAATGGTATACACAATAATTGTCTCATATAGCCCAAAAAGTAAAGTCGTGATATGTCGGATTTCATTATAGTATTTTATCTGAAACCACTAATATTATCTAAATTATATATATTTCCTACACGTTTGATTTGTATTATCTTAGATTGAGCTCTACTCGTAATAGTTTTCTTTTAGAATTTATAGTTACTGAGCAAATATGTCATAAAAATGGTTTTATATCAAAAGAAGTC
The DNA here is from genome assembly GCF_002127325.2 of Helianthus annuus. Taxonomy (NCBI): domain Eukaryota; kingdom Viridiplantae; phylum Streptophyta; class Magnoliopsida; order Asterales; family Asteraceae; genus Helianthus; species Helianthus annuus. The sequence goes on from NC_035442.2 coordinate 27,539,760, forward strand.
AGATACTATGAAGTTTAAATGATATTAAAAAAAGTTAAATATTGAATTGGATAAAAATCTCGTGAAGTTAAAAGTAACAATTTATATACATTACAATATAATTAAATTAATATGTTCATGAATTAACAAAATTGATATTTGTTGATGTCACCAGCCAAGGAGTAAACAAGCAATTCAAATTATTTAGATATACCATTAAAATACAACAATTAATTAGGGTTACAATCAAATAAAACCATGCGTAGCAGGCATGTGGTTGGCCAAATCATATGCAACCACATGCTCAACACCACCCCTTTCTCATGTGGTTTGGTTTTTTGAAGGGGTGTTATGTGCTTTGAACAACGAGATGCAAGTGAGAGAAGAAGATATTTTGATTGGTTGGACATTGTGTTGACCAATCAATTTTTTTATTTTTTTTTAATTTCAAACCTGTTAATTTCACTTGCTTCTCTACTACTTCATTTTATTCAATTTTCAGACTTTGTTAACATGAACACCACGTGTTTAAAAAGAACAAATCACATATCTCACCACTACTTACGGTCTAAGAGGACACACTTTATTTTTAAAATAAGGGGAGAATAGGGGACAAACTACTGTTATCATATACGAACTGGAATATATTGCCATATATCATAACAATTAGAAGCTGCAACGATACATCAAAAATATAAAATATATCATTATGGAGGTTGCTGCCATATACGAAACAGAGGAACACATATATAAAATATATCATTATGGAGCTATAGCAATGTTAGAAGCCCTACTATATGGTGAACCAATCAAGTAATAGACTCTACACCACACGAAGAAACTAAGTGTGGGGTCACCCGATGGAAGCTTTAGATGTGGAAGTGGTTAAAGAGGAAGAACACCACAACTGGCCCATGGAAGTATTATACAACTCAAAAATCAAGACCACGAGAGAAGGCGAAGAAAAGAGCACTTGGGAACCGGGATTGGTTGCGGGTCGAAAGTTGGTACAAGGAGGAGAGAAAGGAGCCTTTGAAGCAAGATCAGTCTGCTCGATATATGCCACGCATCAGGTTAATGCCAGGTTAGTTTAAGTTTTGGTGGTCTGGCCCGTTTCAATTTTGTAAATTATTTTACAATTCAACTGTAAAAATTTTAACCATTCATGAGAACCGGGTGGAATTGAACATGTTAGATAGGGTCCAAGTCAAAGAGAAACCTCATGATTAAGTTCAAGTGGGGAGAGGTTTCGTTGTTTTTGTATAATAGTTGTATTTTAGGTTTTAAGGTCATTTTCGGTCTTGTTTCGTAGATTTTTTTTTGTTTGTATTTGTGTTTTTTAGTCTTTTGCAGGAAATTGTATCCATCATGGGGTTGGAAACGTGAAGAAATTAAGTTTTGAAAGATTCCCTGTGAAAAGCTTTGTTTACATGAGCTTTGGGACGAGTTTGGGTGAAAAGTACGAAAAATGACTAAGGCATGAAACCCCAAAGTTAGGGAAAACTTTCTGTGAATTTTGCCCTCTCGCATCGCGCGAGAGGGTGTGGCGAGCTGCGTCGCGCAGCACGAGACCCCAGGTCAAGCGAAAGTCCTCAGTTCAAATGGAAGTGACCCGGTTTAGGTGAAGCTCCAGAGGTTCAAAACAAGGTGACCCAGAGTCCACAAAGGGTCCTCGCGTCACGCGAGGATAGTAAAGACACCCATCGAGTCGCACGACGGGGTGTATGACCAGCCAAGTTGACTGTTTGACCTGTTTGGTCAGTTTTTCGCACCTACTTTCATTACGGTACGTATTTTCCTGCATTTTGAGTCGTATTTTTTATACCATGCATCTAAGTCAGTGTTTTTAATTCGTTTTTTTTAGAGTCGGTACTGCTTGTGTTTTGTTTGTTAGTGATTATGCAGGTTTGAATCGTACCGCTCGTACTTAATTACCATTCGGGTGATTTCGGAGTTGTTCATCAGAAGTCAAAGCATTTCTCGGGTATACCCGTCAGATGTCAGAGCCGATCGCGAATGAAATGTTATACGATCAAGCTGGATTGGAATAGAGAGTTTTGGATCTTACGCGTTATTTTAACTAGCTAAGTTCTTTCCAATTTGCCCTTCTTTTTTTATTCTTATTTATTTTTGTCTTTTGAGTCGGTTTCTATTCCTACATTGAGTGTTTGTAGAGTTTAAATGTGGGGATGGGAAACTATCGTTTAGTCTATTAGTTGAGTCGTTTGAGTCAGAAAAAAATTTGAAAAATACAAAAAATTGAAAAAATTTGAAAATGTCTTTTATTTTGATGTTTGCAGTTTAAATATGGAAGATGATAGTACAATTGGGTTTTGTATGGTTCTCAAATAATAATAGTATGAGATGATAAATAAATTGAAAACGTATCTAGTTTGATTATGTGAGTAGGTCAAGCCAGTTGATAGGTAACCTTTGAGCAAAAATACTTAATATTGTTAGGATACTTGTGGGTACTCATCTAGGAGAAATAGGGAAAGCGAAACCGATGATAATAGTATAAGAAATGTCGTTATAAGTTAAAACTGTTAAATTTTTTTATCAAAGGAAAAATGTGTTAAAATTGGAATAAATGAGCTAGATAAAATAATAAGGGCTATGGAATCTCCTTTGGGGATGGTTACTCTGATCGAGAATTCCTTTACGTTAAGTTAGGAAAAAATGATAAAACTACCGAAGCTCCTGTTTTTGTTACCGGGGATGGTGACTCTGGTTCGGACAACCTCTTGGTTATGTATAATTATGTCTAGAACTATGGCTTCCAAAGTGTGAGACCCTAAGTTGATTGACCGCACTTGAATAAATTTAGATAATAAGGGCATGGAAACTAGTGTTGGATTTTAGTGGATAGTATACTTGCAATCGCGGTTAACACGTTAGTAGATATTAAAATTAAGTAACTTAGTTTTTGAAACCAGATGTAAACCTGATTATGATTCAATAGCATGGGTTAGAATATAATAGGAAGTATTTTTATGTAGGAAGGATATGAAGTAATGTTGACCATCTATTAAATAATCAGGGTCTAAGATTAAATGCGTGAGATTGAACAAAAAAAGAGGTGAGTGGGTTATTCTAAGGGTATTCTAGTCTATCCAAGTCAATAGTTTCTCATTCCTCCGATTCCCCCCTCCCCTGGTTTTTAAAATGTTAATAACTTTTTCATACGACATTATTTCTTTATAAAATTGCACCATAAAAACGAGCGTTTTTTATCTTTAAAATGAGCACACTATTGTTATACTTTTGAAAAAAAAAAAGTTTTCGATAACCCAAATGCGTAAAACGTGATAGACAAAACAAAAGAATGATTTTTTTTTTCTAAAACGCAATAGACTAAAAACACAAAAGAAAGTGTTCCTTCTAAAAGGCAATGGACTAAAAACACAAAAGAAAGTGTTTTTTTTTTTTCTAAAACGCAATGGACTAAAAAACACATAAAAATGTGTTGTACCTAAAACGCATTGGACTAAAAAAACTTCAAAATGTGTTGTACCTAAAACACAGTGGACTAAAAATGTGTTGTACCTAAAACGCAGTGGACTAAAAAAACTTCAAATTGCTTTAATAAAACTACATTGGAGAATTAAATTTTCTGGAAATTGCCTCATTTCGTAGACAAAAATTCGTAGACAGCTTTTGATCTCCTACTTCCTGGTTCAGACAATTCACAGACAAAACATACCCTGATTCAATGCGTTTTACAGAGAACACTTTTTCTTTTGTTTTTTTAGGCCATTGCATTTTAGAAATAAGACAGTTTTATGTGTTTTCTGCTCATTGCGTTTTAGAAAAACACATTTTTGAAGTGTTTTTAGTCTATTGCGTTTTAGGTAAAACACATTTTTATGTGTTTTCAGTCCATTGCGTTTTAGAAAGTATACTTTTTTTTGTGTTTTTAGGCCATTGCGTTCTAAAAAAAAATACATTTTTAAGTGTTTTCTGGCCATTGTGTTTTAGAAATAAGACATTTCTTTGTGTTTTTGGTGCATTGCGTTTTAGGTAAAACACATTTTTGTATGTTTTCAGTCCATTACGTTTTAGAAAGTATACTTTCTTTTGTGTTTTTAGGCCATTGCGTTTTAGAAATAAGACATTTTTAAGTGTTTTCTGGCCATTGCATTTTAGAAATAAGACATTTCTTTGTGTTTTGGTGCATTGCGTTTTAGGTAAAACACATTTTTATGTATTTTCAGTCCATTGCGTTTTAGAAATTACACTTTTTGTGTTTTTAAGTCATTACGTTTTAGAAATAAGACATTTCTTTGTCTTTTCTAGCTATTGAGTTTTAGAAATAAGACATTTCTTTGTGTTTTTGGTGCATTGCGTTTTGGAAAAAAGTCATTTTTACGTTTTTTGTCCATTGCGTTTTACGCAACTGGGTTTTCGAAAAAAATTTTTGAAAATATAGCAATAGTATACTCGTTTTAAAGATAAAAAACGCTCGTTTTTTTGGTGCAATTTTTATAAAAAATAATGTCGTATGAAAAAGTTATTAACGTTTAAAAAATGGGGGAATTGGAGGAGAGAGAAACTGTTGTCCTGGATTGACTAGAATGCCCTTAAACAAACCCACGGGCCTCTTTTTTCTCTTCAATTTCACTCATTTAATCTTAGCCCTTGATTAAATCAATTGATGGTCAAGATTACTTCCTAGCCTTCCTAGCCAAAAAAACTTCCTATTATATCCTAACCCTGTTCATGAATTAACAAAATTGATATTTGTTTTCTTTGATGTCACCAGCCAAGGAGTAAACAAGCAATTCAAATTATTTAGATATACCATTAAAAGACCTGGATGACAACAATTAATTAGGGTTGCAATCAAATAAGAGGAACTTGGACGCAAAGGAAAAGAAAGATAAGCTTCAATCGGTTGAGGACGTAGTGTTTTTGTTGGTGCACTACATCTGTTGATTTCGTCTTAGATCAAGTCTTACTTTGCATTGTATAGATTAGGGCTCAATATACGAGAAAATAGGCGAGTGTATGTGTGTTAGGAAAAGGTTTCGCTTAAAGGGACGTTAGGAAGGTTCCGCTTGAATGTCAAGTGAAGGTTCCGCTTGAATGTCAAAGTGAAAGGTTCCGCTTATGTGTCATGTACACATAAGCGAAACCATGTAACTATAAATAGGCTGCCCTTCAAGCGAAACTTAGTGAGTGATCTTGTATTCCATACCGAAGTGATGTCGGTGTGAAGATTGAGCTGTAATCGTTGATAATTCAATACAAACAGTAGATTAAGTGAAGAACAAGCTATTTCTATCTCTGTTTCTTTTTATTCCGCACCTGAAACCGAGAAGAACGCCTCTGAACGACTCATTAGGTCGAGAACACGATCCTACAGTTTTGGTCATATACAAACACTTTATTTTTAAACTAAGGGGAGAATATAAATAATAAAAGAACCATTCGATATTAGGGGACAACCTATTGTTACAAGACATCATATACGAACCGGAATATATCGCCATATAGCATAACAATTAGAAACTGCGGCGATACATCAAAAATATAAAAAAGTATCATTGTGGTGGTTGTTGCCATAGTGCCATATACAAAATAGAGGAGCACGGATATGGAACAGAGGGCTGATCACAAAGGAACATTTTTTAGAAGAAAGTGATACAGTTCAAGATACAAGTTCGTGTTAGGAAAATAGTTAGTTTTTTGGTTTTCAATTACTTTGTGTTTTCAAACTCATGAATATGTTTTGCTATTTATCTCGTCTTGTCTATTATTTTTTACTATGATTCTTGGTTAAACTTTGTCGCTACCTAGGTTTTAGATGAACATACTTGTTTGACACATGTTTCTTTTGGTTTTTAGACTACATTATGGATTTAATATAAAAGTAAACAACTTTGGTTTTAATGATTAGATGTTTATGCGTATTTAATCTTGTTTGAACCTTACCATATGTTTCACTTGCGTTTTTGTGGATGTCTTCTATGTATGAATGCAAGTTAGGTCGTGGACTGTGTGTTACGGATTAGTTTACGTTTAATTGTGCATGATTTTCGTAGAAACTGTGATTAAGTCTTTGAATAGGATTAGGTATTCTACCAAACTCAATAGATGTGAGGTGAGAGGTTACCGGTCTGTCTTTAGTGTTAGATTGCTAGGGTTAGATATTTTATAAGAAGATCCCCTAAGTTTCCATTTCACTATTTGCTTATCGAATCTAATTAGAAATCCATAGTTACCTATGAGTTTCGAGCTGTGAGGTAGATTGTCTAGAGGGTACTATATTATTACAGTAGGAAAGCACGTGAGGGAATCCTCTAAACCAGTAGTTTAACGGCTTTCAGGTTTCCATAAGTCTCTCCTCGAGAAGGGTCGAGGGCCCGTAGGTTATCCTTTAAGTTTAGTATTTCAAGATCCCGGATTCCACAATAGTACCATAACCGATAGAACATGTCAAACATGTGTAGGAGTCTGACCTGGGTAGTGTGTTTCCTATCATCTGATTACATCTCAGTCTTAGTTCATGTCTTCGTCAGTTTTAGTTGATTCTAGTAGTTTATTAGAAACCCCCCCCCCCCCAAATCAACAAAACAATAAGTCGAGTCAGTCTTTAGTTAACCGAGTCTAGTAAACGTAATTAGTAGAGTCTTGTGGGTTCGATAATCGGACTTACTTAAGCTTTACTACATTAACCGATATACTTATCGGTTATGTGGTCTAGGTTTTTAGAGAGTTTAGTTTATAAATTTAAAACTAAGAGTGACTAGTTTAGGGTCAGTTTTAATTAGTTTTTCCTAAACCACTTCAAGCACATCAACCACACTGAGTGATTACATAATTATGTAAAAACAAAACATGTAATAAATAGTATTTCATATGGAATACCTAATATTTCAGGTCTAATAACGTATTAAGGATAAATTATAAACAAAACATTAGCTAAATCAACCTATAATAAGCACATAATGTCGTATATTAGAGATTTAATCACGTAATAAAGCATAATTGTAAATCATATTGAATGTGTAATCACGTAATGAATTTATATTAAACTAGGTTACACCCCCGTGTATTACACAAGTTGAATAAATGTAATATTATTTACCAAATAATAAAAAAAAATTATATCTTTAAAAACTCTTGTGTATTACACCGGTTGAATAAATATTATTTTATATACCAAATAATAAGAAAATTATATTTTAAAAAACTAATGGATATACTCGGTATGCGATAGATATGATGATTACGGAGATAATTATTGAAAAGAAGATACAATGGTCAAATATGTTATTCAAGAAGCAAATAAGCAGGCATTTAAGTGATAAAATATAAATTATATTAAAAAACCTGTAATAAATCTAAGTATATATATAAAGTAATATTGAAAGTTATATACAATTTGTTTAAAAAATATGTAATAAAATCAATATGATAATTTTTTAATAATGAAAATAAAAATAAATAATATATTATCACAAAATTTGGTTTTGGTGCTAAATAATTTGACTATTTAAAAATCTCTTAAATTAACAATTTAAATTTAAGGATAATATTTTATTAGAAAAATAGAAGTATTTTATTCTACTTTTAAAGTAGGGGTAAGATTTAATATTAATTTTTATTTTGTTAATAGGAGATAGAAAAAATATGATTGAATAGTTAGGGTTAAAGGAAATTAATTGAATGTGTAATCACGTAATGAATATTATATTAAATATGTACCACTTAATGATTTATGTTGAATGTGTAATCACGTAATGGTTTATGCTGAATGTGTAATCACGTAATGAATATTCAAAATCACGTAGTCATTTGTTGGGTATTCAAAATCACGTAATGGTCTAATTAGTTTTCAATATCCTGTAATTTTTTTAAGAAATCAATAGCAATTAAAGAGAATGAAATTCTCATTCATACGGTGTAATTTAAAAAAAAGATTTTAACATATGAAAAGGTTATAGCTATTTGAAACTTAGGGGAAGAGAGAAAAGACTAAATTACTCTTGTTGCCAATGACACTTCTCACTCATCTCCTTCTCGCGTGTCATACGTAAATTTTGTCTTGTATATGATCTATAAAACTAAATAAACAATCCCAAACACTCTTACATTCTATAAGAAATATTCTAGAACCTATTATTTAATCAACTATTAGTGTCCTTACTATCGCTAATTATATAAATATATATATAGTGGGGTTCTAGAGTGAACACTAGTGTATTTGTGAACTAAATAAACAAATCTTCACCATTGATTTACATCATCAAATCGTAAAGTACACTAGTGAATTTTCATCATCAAATCCTGGCCATTGATTTACACCTGTGTATTGATGATCAAGGGCTAGGATTAGTTCACACAGTTCACTGTAGAACCCCATATATATATAGGGTCAGGATTTAGAGAAAACGGTTAAAAGTGTGAGAACGGTGAGAACGCTATGGGTCATCCGATCAAAACAATCCATGGACTAGATTGCGCGGTAGCGTTTTCGTAAATAACATCAATTTTATTATGTGAGACGCGCTTCATTAAGGGTAAAATGTTCTTTTACCGCTCATATTCAAAACACCATCAAATGATAAAAAGCCATACAAAAAAAATGCCATTAAAAACAAAACGCCAAAAATTAGTAATAAAACGTGTTGAATATTACAGGAAAATGAAACAACACAGTAACTGAATTTCAGTTATTAACATTTATTAGAAGAAATTCCCTCCAAATTATGCGCCAAAAACATCATTATATAAACAAGGTAAAACATAGCTTCCATAATCACTTCAATCTATCCATTTCTGCAAAAAAACATCTTTAACCAAAAACGCCAACTTAACCAAAACGCCAAAAATGGCAACAATCATTTCGTGGAGATACACTCTGGGAATCAGGCGATACGTCCTCCTTTTTGACAACAGAAGGAGGGTGTATGTTAAGACGGTCAGGACAATTCTGAAGATGGAAGAAGAGATACAGAGGCGAATCTTATCCATTGGTATCGCTCTAGACAACGAATGCCATGAAACGCATATGCTTATGAAAGCATTAACCAGCAAATTTGGACCAATCAAAGCAGATGTGAAGTCGGACCCTGTCATGACATCATGGCGTTTTGATGATGAAACAGACATGGTGACGGTTACATATGACAGCGGAGAGCAGGAAGTCTACTGGCTAGAGAACATCATAACAAAGCAGCGTCTGGGTTTCATGGAAGAATTGCATAATGTCACTTGTACCAACACAGAAATAGACTCAAACTTGTAGTTAATGCAAGACATGTACAGGTGGAGGCTTCAAAATCTTCAAGAACAAGAAGCTGATGAAGGTGAAGGTGATGACATGGATGAAGATCCAGATGAAGACTCCGAGGAGGAAGAAGATGACGCAAGTGATGGATACTTTTCGGATAAAGTACCTTCTGACGAAGGCTTTTAATTTTTTTTTCCTCTTTTTTTTCTTCAATGTAATCTTCTTTTTTTAAGATAATTAAATGATATATTTCTATCTTTATTAGCAAAACGCCAAAAAGAAATACTAAAATGGTTAACCCTTACAAAACGCCAAAAATAACAAAAAAATATTTTTCTGCTTAATATTTTATTTACTCCGTTATTGTATTTTGTCATCTTGGTCTGCATAACGCCATTTAAAAAAACGCCAAACTTAGAAGATGGGACGTCTATAACCTATAAAACTGATAAAAGCTGATCAACACAGTAAATACAAAAAAGTAACTAAAAAGACAGTTACTTTATTACTATCATTCATTACAATAAAAAGTCTCGCCTAAACTACGCGCCAAAAAAAACTCCTATAAGAGAGGGGTCTATGCACAATGAATTTAGTCACACCCAGAAAACATAAACGACATATCCTCTAGAAACCACTCACTTTTAGACGCCACAGATGGCAAAGCTTTCACTGAAATGGATCCTTCTTCTGAGGGGGTTAACTCAATAATATTTTGCTCAATGAGATGGACAAATATTCAAGAAAAAGAGACTGATGACAGTGATATGCCATCATGTGAGCTTTGTTCTTGATGATTATAAGCATAGAATAAAGGGATCAACACAAGTGTAAAATGCTATTTTGGACTCCATTATTACAAATAGCATCAAGCAAGAGTTGATCTTTAATGACATGCCACCAAACAAGAATATCACACCAAAAAACAGGTTGCCACTAAGCAGCTTCTTCTGAAAAAGACGGGATTTATGAAGGAAAGTTGGCATCTAGCTAAAGTATTCAAAAAAGATTCAAAACGCCAAAAACAAATTCAAGAATGAAGAGGCTGGTGACAGTGAAGATTCGGAAGAAAAATTAAATTACCATTTTTTATTATTTTTGTTTTCATTTTATATTGTTATAATATCAAGTTATATGTTGTTTTGTTATCTAATTCTCTATAAATAAAATACATTATTATATAAAACGCCAAAAACTACAAACACCAAAACGCTTGTAGTATGAAAACTGGGAGAACGGCTGCTGGCAAAGCACCTTGTGTATTAAACGCCAAAAAAATTCACTAAACGCCAAAAAAAAAATTGGCCTTATTGTAATCTTATGCAAATATTAATGACTCGTAGTGAATTATTATACAAAACGCCACAAACGCCAAAAAAAATTAACCAAAAAACACTATAACGCCAAAAAATTATATATGTGACACAAAAGCAATTAATTGAACGCCGAAAAGTTTAATAAATACAATTAACGCCAAAAAAAACTTAGACGCCAGAAAATATTATACCGCGTTGGGAAATAAAAGAAGAATGAAAAGACAAAAAAGCCCTTTGCCCTTCTCTATGTCGCGGGACACGTGTTGGGCCAGGATGCGTTCTCACCGTTCTCACACTTTTGAGCGTTTTCTCCTGATCCCGTTTCTATATATATATATATATATATATAGGGTGGGGTTCCTCTACAAAGTCTGTTTTTCCTACAAAGTGTAGGAAGTGATCTTTACCATTGGATTAATGTGTTTGATGGTTGAGATTATCTTGGTGGCATTTTGGTAATATGTGTGTCTTAAAAATAAACTCATTTAATTGATTAGGGTAAATGTGTTATTTAACTTGTTTTAAATAAGGAAATAACTATCAATCATAAAATCTCCTCCATAATTGTCGCGATTTCCTCTTTGTCTCTCTCTCTCTCTCTAGTCCCACACCTTCTAAAACACAAAATCATACTAAAAATAGTGATAAATCAGATCTAGGGTTTCATTATTTCCTCTCTTTTTAGAGGTCAAAGATGTTTTTTTCATGTAGTGTGTTTTATTGATAAAAACACAATGTGACGAACAAGCGACTGGCTGCTAAAACACAATTTGACGAACCAATTACAGTTAATGACTGCTAAAACACAACGTGACAAACCAGTTACTAACATGTAAAACACAATGTAGATGTGTTCGTAGTAGTGTGTTTTAGTGATAAAACACAATGTGACGAACCAGATAACTACGAATTGAATATGAATATGTTGTAATGGTCGTATTATAATCATTGATAACCGTCGCATTTGAAATCAAAGAGATATTCAGTTTCCTTAAAACTCTCATTAGTTAGTTTAGGATATAAAATATTCCATAATTAAAATAATAATCAAATTATTATCACGCCCTTTAGATTAAAATAATTAATTTTCACATGTCATAATGATATGGCTTCCTACACTTATATATATATATATATATATAAACGGGATTTGGAGAAAACGCTCAAAAGTGTGAGAACGGTGAGAACGCATCCTGGCCCAACACGTGTCCCGCGGCTTAGAGAAGGGCGGAGGGGCTTTTTTGTCTTTTCATTCTTCTTTTATTTCCCAACGCGGTATAATATTTTATGGCGTCTAAGTTTTTTTTGGCGTTAATTGTATTTTTTAAACTTTTTGGCGTTGAATTAATTGTTTCTGTGTCACGTATATAATTTTTTGGCGTTATAGCGTTTTCTGGTTAATTTTTTTGGCGTTTATGGCGTTTTGTATAATAATTCACTGCGAGTCACTAATATTTGCATAAGATTACAATAAGACCATTTTTTTTGGCGTTTAGTGAAATTTTTGGCGTTTAATACCTCTTTCAAGGTGTTTTGCCAGCAACTGTTCTCCCAGTTTTCATACTTCTAGCGTTTTGGTGTTTGTAGTTTTGGCGTTTTATATAATAATGTATTTTATTTATAGATAATTAGATAACAAATCAACATATAACTTGATATCAAAACAATATGAAATGAAAACAAAAATAATAAAAAAATGGTAATCTAATTTCTCTTCCGAATCTTCACTGTCATCAGCCTCTATCTTTCTTGAATTTGTTTTGACATTTTGAACCTCTTTTGAATAATTTAGCTAGATGCCAACTTTCCTACATAAACCCCGTCTTTTTCAGAAGAAGCTGCTTAGTGGCATCCTATTTTTTGGTGTGATAGTCTTGTTTGGTGGCATGTCATTAAAGATCAACTCTTGCTTGATTCTATTTGTAATAATGGTGTCCAAAATAGCATTTTATACTTTGGTTGAACCCTTTCTTCCATGCCTATAATCATCAAGAACAAAGCTCACATGATGGCATATCACTGTCATCAGTCTCTTTTTCCTAAATATTTGTCTATCTTATCCAGCAAAATATTATTAAGTTAACCTCCTTAGAAGAAGGATCCATTTCAGTGAAAGCTTTGCCATCTGTGGCGTTTTAAAGGGAGTGGTTTCTAGAGGGTATGGCGTTTTTGTGTTTTCTGGGTGTGATTAATTTCATTGTGTATAGATCCCTCTCTTATAGGAGTTTTTTGGCGCGTTGTTTAGGCAGGACTTTTTTATTGTAATAAATGATAGTAATAAAGTAACTGTCTTTTCAGTTACTGTTTTTTGTATTTACTGTGTTGATCAGCTTTTATCAGTTTTATAGGTTATAGACGTCCCATCTTCTAAGTTTGGCGTTTTTTTAAATGACCTTATGCAGACCAACATGACAAAATACAATAATGGAGTAAATAAAATATTAAGCAGGAAAAATATTTTTTGTAATTTTTGGCGTTTTGTTAGGTTTAACTACTTTTAGTATTATTTTGGCGTTTTGCTACTAAAGATAGAAATATTTCATTTAATTATCTTAAAAAAAAGAAGATTACATAGAAGAAAAAAAAAAGAGGAAAAAAAATTAAAATCCTTCGTCCGAAGGTACTTTATCTGAATAGTATCCATCACTTGTGTCATCTTCTTCCTCCTCGTTGTCTTCATCTTGATCTTCATCCATGTTGTCACACCCCGATATTTCCACATATTACCGGTGGGTCCGGCGGGGAGTATCGTGACGTAGTTGATATCATCATTGTAATACACACAATATAATAGCACAACGGAAGGCTTGGTAAATAAACTATTACAAACCATAATGTCTGAGTGTCCGAATGAAAGAATATACAGACTGGATTGTAATAAGATCCACAGGCGGATCATAATTAAATACAACGAAACAAAATAACAGACTTCAGGTATCTATTTGCAAGATCCTCTTATACGACACCTAATAGCTCCAGCCTATTTACGAGAGGTACCTGTCAATCAGTCCTTAGAAAAATAAGTCAGTTTACACTTGTAAATACAATTAACTGACTCTTTTGAAAACATTTATGAAAATTGATTTAAGTGCACATGACACAAATCATTTATAACTTGGGACAATTATTTAAAGATAATCTTGTATACAGATTTACATGTTTGTCATACAATTGGGGCCGGTTGTAAGCCGGTCATGATTAACCGACTCACCACTTATAGAACCCACAAAGGAGTTATTCCCAACATGTGGGTTTATATTTTAGCATTTGCATTTGTCAGGTGTATGCCTACACCCCGTGCATAGGTCGTGGCCATTTTCAAATGAAATGAGCCGAGGATATCTAGGACACGGTCGAATTAACCCCCAATGTTTATGTTATCAAACAAGACAGATTAAAACGAGTTATGTAAATTTATTAATCACAATCCGATTAAATGATTTCATACCCGACCAAGTGGTATTATTATAATACCATATCCCAAGCCCGTATAAGGGAAAATAAGTTAAAAGTATTTACCTGAGCTAATGTGAAAGGTAACTCAGTCGTATGATCCTAAAGCTTTATGATGATACCTTCTACTGGATGCTACTTAATCTGTATAGAAGGTTTAATAACCCATTAGGATGCTAACGTGTCTTTAGTTAAGTCAAAGACTTAGACCGGCTAGCTAAAAAGAAACTTTACGGTTCTAAACGCTAGATTAAGCGGTGACCGGAATAGAATGTGGTTTAGACCCGACAAGCTTGAATACTTGTAGTATATGGGTAAACTAAACACATTCTGGAATTTGAGGATTTAATGATAAGGTTAAACCAGTTTCGGCTATTTAACGTAAACTAGTCACATAAACCGATCCGAACGCATAAACGCATAACGGGTAACCAAATGAATTATATACAGGTCTCAAATGTTATTATGCTTAAAATATGTTAATACACCAGTAGGATGTTAACATATATGCCCAAAAAGTAATTTAAACCAATTTAAGTCCCGTAAGGGCATTTTGGTAATTTAATGCTTATAAAAGAGATTTTATAACAAACTGAAGTTCTGGTCTTTGGTAATCAGTAAAAATATTTACTTTATCACATTACATCAGTAAGATATCATACATATGTGAAATTTACCATTTATGACCAAACTATGTCCTGAAAGGGCATTTTGGTCATTTCACATATGCTTTTAAGGACATTTTTTGTAATCTGAGTTCATAACTTATACCTACTGTAATAATATTTAAATTTGTTTAAAAATTCAGTAGGTAACAAGTCTTAGGTGTTAAATATGGTTTTAACCCATACTATGCACCTAATTAGTGTAAAACTCGCTAATTGACGATAATCAAAATGTTTATGTAAATCTATGATTTTGATCAGTTTTAAATGCTCAAAGTAATTTATTTAATATATGAAATCAGTAGGAAAAATTTTGGCATTCAAATCATTTGTTAATCTCATTTTATGCCTAAAAAGGGTATTATCGTCATTAGCCGAATTACACAAGAACTCTATGTTTTAAACATATTATAATCTGACCAAAAATCTTAAAATTCCTTAAAAATAATATCTTAACAGTAGGTAATGACTTTTTGGTTTGAAATCCAAGTTTAAACATGTATTATGCAAGATATCGCAAATTAATTAACAAAAAGCTTCTAATTACGATATCGAGCATAACTCCTATTTGAGACCAAGAACTGATGTCAAATTTTTGGGACAAGCTTATATATTAGTAGCAAAGGTTTTTGTCCTCTCACATTTCTAAAATCTCATTTATATGTCAAAAGGGCATTTATGGCATTTGTAAGCATATTAACAAACAAGTGCATATAATTCAAACTACTAAGGACCAAGCAGTATAACTCCAGAGGGTTATACTACCGAATAATGTGGTCCTAATGGAAGCTTAAAACATGGGAGAATTAAGCTTGAATGGGTCAGAACTGAAAGTCAAAGCAAAAGTCAAGCTTTTGCGACTTTCGGTTATAAACTGACCTTAGACTGATAATTGTCGGGTTAGAACTCATTAAACATGTTCTAATACTAATTACTAAGTCATTAGAGTGTTAAAATATAATTTAGAACCTCTGTTTTATTAGTTTAAATCATTTTTAAACTTTCTGTCCAGTTTGACTTTTTGACTAACTAGTTTGACCCGACAATTAACTAGTCAAACGAAATAATTAGGAGGTGCCCTTTTAAGGGTTAATCACCTACCTTAATATGGTTCCATAACCACTTTCGTTTTGGTCAGTGGCTGGACCATTTAAGATTAAACTGAAAGTCAAAGCTTAATTACGATATGTTTGACTTTTCGGTTTTTAAGCTAATTAAAAGGACTAAGCAGGGATTAAAACTCTTACTTATGGTCCTTGCTATCTTTTCTACACTTGACAATCTTCTCCTAATGCTTGTAAGCTCCAGAAATGTGTTTTTGAAAGTTGTTGCAAATAAGTGTGCATAAGAACACTAGACTAAGGCTCCTTATATACTAATTTCCAAACACATGGATCATTTGCAGCTGTAATGGAGGCTCCTAGGATCATCCCAGGAGTCCTATAGGTAAAATAAATCCGTCCAACAGCCCATGGTATCGATTAGAATAGGTTAAAGTCGGTTTGGAGCTGAAAACCTGCACCAGGTGTTTTCTGCGCTGGGCAGTTCTACGCGGCCCGCGTAGGATCAAATGAAGGCTTACGCGCCCCGCGTAAACCTGCTGCTCAGGTTAAAAACATTTTGAAACTTGGCAGAATCAGTCCCTGGCCATTTAAAACCTTATACAACCTTATTTTTGACATGTAAGGCCCTTGTAGTTAGTTTGTAGAGGCTCAAGGATGTATAATCAAACTTCGTTAGGCTCGGTTTCGTTAAATATCACTATAAACGCAAGTTTCATCATATTAACACTTTTCATCCAAAGTCTTGAAAACTTGCTTAACGAACTCGAAACCACGTGAAATTTATACCACTTATTCTTGAGAGTATATTTGAATATTTCGAAGCCTCGGGTTTGTTAAAAGGTCACGCAGAGGTAAGAATTAACATGCTGACACGTTTAACCCCTGTAGTTTTATAATCTTTCGATTATTTTCACAAGCGGCTTCTTATATCCAATTAATCACTCGTTTAAGAATATATTCTTCACGTATGGTCATTCAGAGGCTCAAGTTTGGCATGTTGACACTTTTAGTCCCTTTGCATACATATTTTCACCGTTTGTCAACTTTAGTCCTTCAAACTAAATCTTTCACATATTTAGAGTTTAGGACACGTGTCTATATATAACTGGACACGTTTTTACATGGTGTTACATCCTCACCCCGTTAAAAGAAATCTCGACCTCGAGATTTACTGGAATAAGTGAGGGTACTTCCATCGCATAGTGGACTCAACTTCCCACATATATTCGGGACCTCTACGGGCATCCCATTTAACCTTTACTATAGGCACATGCTTCCTTTGGAGCTTTTTAACCTGACGATCCTCGATCGATATAGGTCTTTCAACAAATCTCAGGTTTTCATCAATCTGTACGTCTTTATGAGACATAGCTAGCGATTCATCAGCTAGACATTTCTTGAGATTACAAATGTGGAACACATTATGAATTCCACTGAGCTCCTCAGGCAAGTTTAGCTTATAAGCTACACTACCAACACATTCGATAATCTCGAATGGTCCGATATACCTAGGGCTTAGCTTGCCATTCTTACCAAAACGCATCACACCTTTCCAGGGTGATACTTTTAGTAAGACTTGATCGCCAACCTCAAACTTTAGAGGTTTTCGCCTCTTATCAGCATAACTTTTCTGCCTATCCCTGGCAGCTTTCAGGCGATCACGAATCTGGACAATCTTGTCCGTTGTTTCAAGGACTATATCAGGTCCTGATAACTGAGCTTCTCCTTCTGCCCAACAAACAGGCGTTCTGCATTTCCTACCATATAATGCCTCAAAAGGCGCAGCCTAAATACTAGTATGGTAGCTATTGTTATAGGAGAACTCGATCAAGGGTAAGTGATCATCCCAACTACCTCCTAAATCAATAACACATGCTCGAAGCATGTCCTCCAAAGTTTGAATTGTACGCTTACTCTGTCCATCTGTCTGAGGGTGGTAAGCAATACTAAAATTCAAACGAGTGCCCAAAGATTGTTGGAAACTTTTCCAAAAGTTAGAGGTGTATCTAGGATCTCTATCAGAGATAATAGACACCGGCACTCCGTGAAGGGATACAATCTTATCCACGTACAACTGGGCTAACTTGTCGGAGCTATGAGTCTCCTTGATGGGTAAGAAGTGTGCTGACTTAGTCAGTCTGTCAACTATAACCCATATGGTATCATTTTCGTGCCTTGTTTTAGGTAACTTGGTTATAAAATCCATGGTTACCATCTCCCACTTCCATGTGGGAAGTTCTGGCTGTTGTAACAGATCTGATGGCTTTTGATGTTCAGCTTTAATCTGAGCACAAGTCAGGAACTTTGCTACATGTGTGGCAATAGATTTCTTCAAACCTATCCACCAATAATTAGCTTTCAAATCCTGATACATTTTGTCGCCTCCAGGGTGAACTGAGTATTTGGAGTTGTGTGCTTCTTGGAGGATTACATCTCAAAGTCCTCCATGAATAGGAACCAAAATTCTTCCATTTAGTCTGAGGATTCCTTCCTTACCAGGTGCTAACTGTTCAACAGTTACACCTAACTTTTCATTTAGAAGGTTAGCTTCCAAAATAGCTTCTTTCTGTGCAGCTAATAGCCTTTCATTCAGGCTATTCTTCAGTTCAATGCTCTTGGCATTGATCCTGATTGGTTTAACTCTTTCCTTTCGGCTTAGAGCATCAGCGACCACATTCGCTTTACCAGGATGGTAGCGAATTCCGCAATCATAATCATTTAGAGTTTCCAACCATCAGCGTTGTCTCATATTGAGATCCTTTTGATTGAATAAATGTTGGAGACTTTTGTGATCCGAATAGATCACACATTGAGTTCCATATAAATAATGTCTCCACAACTTTAGTGCGAATACAACGGCACCCAATTCCAAATCGTGGGTGGTGTAATTCTTTTCATGCACTTTCAGTTGTCATGATGCATAGGAAATCACCTTATGTACACAACCCATACCGGTGTGTGAAGCATCACAATATACAACAAATTCTTCAACTCCTTCGGGTAAAGATAATACTGGAGCATTGCTCAACTTTTGCTTAAGAATCTCAAAAGATTCTTGTTGTTTTGGACCCCAATCAAATTTTACATTCTTGCGGGTCAAAGAAGTTAATGGTGCAGCTATTCTTGAGAAGTACTCAATGAATCTTCTATAATATCCAGCTAAACCCAGAAAGCTGTGAATTTCTGTTGGCGTCTTCGGTGCTTCCCAATTCATAATGGCTTCTATCTTGGAGGGATCTACTTGGATGCCACGCTTACTAACAACATGTCCAAGGAATTGGGCTTCACGAAGCCAAAACTCGCACTTGGAGAATTTAACATATAACTTCTCCTGTCGAAGCAATCTTAAGACACATCGAAGGTGCTTCTCGTGATCGACTTGGCTACGAGAATATATAAGTATGTCATCTATGAAGACGATGACAAACTTATCTAAGTATGGTTTGCAGACTCTATTCATGAGGTCCATGAATGATGCTGGCGCATTAGTGAGCCCAAAAGGCATCACTAAAAACTCGTAATGTCCATACCTTGTACTGAATGTTGTCTTAGGTACATCTTCAGTTCTAACTTTGAGTTGATGATACACAGATCTCAAATCAATCTTCTAGAAATAGCTTGCCCCTTGGAGTTGATCGAATAAGTCGTCGATCCTGGGCAAAGGATAATGATTCTTGATCGTTACCTTATTTAATTCGTGATAATCAATGCGTAAGCGCACTTCACAAACAATATTAGAGCTCCCCAAGGCGAAGAGCTGGGTTGAATGAAACCTTTTTCCAGTAAGTCGTCTAATTGAGTCCTGAGCTCTTTCATTTCAGTAGGCGCTAGACGATAAGGAGCTCGTGCAATAGGTGCAGATCCTGGCAGAATGTCTATCCTGAACTCTACTTGCCTCTCAGGAGGTAATCCAGGTAACTCGTCAGGAAAAACATCAGGATACTCAGAGATGATTGGAATGTCTTCAATCTTAGGCTTTGGGTCATTCACAGTCACTTGTGCCATGTAGATGACACATCCGCTCTTTAAACACTGCGATACCTTGAGAATAGACACATTGTTGGGCAACCCATATTGTGTATCTCCTTGAATAGTGACGGATTCACCAGAAGGGGTTTTGATAATAATTAGATTTTTATCACAGGCAATTTGGGCTTGGATATGCGACAACCAATCCATGCCTAAAACTATATCAAACCCAGCCAATTTCATTGGCAAGAGGGATAGCGGGATAGAATGATTCTTAATGGATATAAAGCATCCATCAAGAAGAGTTGAAGCTGTTTCTAAGGTACCATCGGCAAGCTCTACCTGATATTTTATGTCTAGATTCTTAATAGGCGAATTCAGTAACTTACAAAACTTATGGTCTACAAAAGACTTATCCGCACCGGAATCAAATAAGACTCTAGCATAGTTATTATTAATGAGGAAGGTACCTGTTATGACATTCTCGTCGTTCATGGCTTCCCTAGCATTCATCTGAAAAACTCTCGCATTCATTTTCTTCGCCTCCTCGAGCTTCTTAGCATTCTTGGGGCAATTGGTCTTGATGTGCCCCTTTTCATTACAACCGTAACAGGTTGCGTCCTTGATGTTCTGGCAACCCACAGACTTATGCCCTTTCTTTTTGCAAATCCCACATGGTTTGGCTTGTGGGTCTTGGTTACACTTTCCAAAGTGCCTTTTGTTGTAGGTTTTGCACATGGGCTTGTCACTTGACTGCCCCTTCTTGGAACCAAAGTTCCCTTTACCCTTCTTGTTTGATTGAGGAAACTTGTCTTCCTCCCTCTTCCTCTTCACATCATCGGTAGCTTTCTTTGCCCTACTCCTCACAACATCTAGAGTAAGGGACAAAGATAGATCCACATCGGATCTATATATAGTAGTCTTAGAAGCCTTAACATTTCCTTTCACTTCGGGGGCTAGACCACCGATGAAACGCGCAATGCGTTTGGGTTCAGGAGTGACCAAGTATGGTACAAGCCTCGACATCGAGTTGAAACTGGTCACATAGGACCTACAATCCAGATCCTTCATTACCAAGATGAGGAAGTCAGTCTCTATCCTCTCGACTTCATGTTGAGGACAGTAAGTGTCCTTCACAAGATCAACAAACTTGTTCCAGGAGAGGTTATACAAAGGAACCTTTCCGGTGGATTGCACTAATGCTTTCCACCAAGTGAGGGCATCGCCCTTGAATGATTGAGACACAAACTTCACTATGTCTTCCTTAGCACATCCACTGATGTCTATCACAGTCTCCATTTTATCTAACTATTTCATGCAATCGATTGCTCGTTTTTCTCCTATGAAATCCCTCGGTTTACAGGAGACAAATTATTTATAGGTACACCCCTTGGTGTACCTGGGAGTCGGTTCAAGGACAATCTGCTTCTGAGGTTCACTTCTTTTATTAGATGAGTATTGAGACTCATCTTTCTTCAGTGTATGCGAATGAGATAGGGACTTTGAATGAGTTTTGGACCGAACAATACTCGGTTCCTTGAACTTATTATCCACAGCTTGAGCAACTGCTGCGGTTATCATCGCTTGCAATTCAGCACCAGTGATATTGATCTTGGTATTGTTGTTGTCTTCCACGGGATGACTGTTTGCTTCGTCAGAGCCAGCCATGATTCATGTACTATATCAAACAGTAATGATATATTTAAATTATATAATGAATCATCACATTGATGATTAGATGGTCATGGTATTATTAAACCATATAGACCATTTTAAATAATAATCAATTTAAATCATGATTTGCCTAGGCTACAACAGAACCATTATAAGCAATCAATAGGATAAAATCCTTTATATTTATGAGACATGGGATATAAATCACAACTGTCAATGTCATGAAAGACATTTTTATATAGCACAAGGCTTGTCTCGAAGGACATTTAGATGGCACAAAAGGCCTTGTCATAAGGACGATTGAAACATAACCAATGATTTCTTGGATCGTTGATCTTTTAAGGGTCGAACATAGTTCATCGCCTTTTTGACAAGAAGTTTATAAATAAAACTATCATTTTCATTATTACACCTTTGCTTATAAGCATACATCTCTAATGGATGTTTTGGTGTATACATCATATTGATGTTTATTAGCCATGATTCACATTGATCATATAGGCTATATATAAGTGACTTGGAAAGATCCAAGTACATTTGGAAGCTTGTATGGTTTCTCGTACCGCACAGCCAGGAATGTTAACATGTTTTCAGACGTTAACAGGGATTTATTGTCTTAAAAAGGTTGTACCATCATAGCCATTTAATATTTTGGCTAGGTTATACCTCTAAGAATTTCTTTGGTAGATCAATTAAAAATTGAAATGATAAAGCATGATGATGTAATAAAGTACATAATTAAAATCCAAAGAAATTCCATTAAACATTAAACTATTACAAAGGTGCCCAAAACGGGTCTTGAAAAGAACATACTGCCCACGCAGGGGCTACAGAAACAGAAATAAGTCCTCGCAGGGACTAGTTACTGAAAATAAAATGTCCTCACAGGGACTTGATTGAAAATAAAATATAAAATACAAAATACAATAAACAACTTTCTATTTCTTTTTGCCTTTAATGAGACTTGCAAGGCCTTTAAGAAAGCTGATGTGCTTCTTGTTGGTTTCATCTGCTTTACGCTCAACCCTGTCCAACCTCTGTAGAATCTCCTGAGTTTGCTCCTGTTGGGGAGGAGGAGGTTGCTGATATGGTGGGTATTGATACCCCTGCACCGGATATCCAGTTGGGTAAACCGGAGGGTAAGAAGGATAAAATGCATTGTACTGGGCGGCCGTAAGATACGGATCTTGGGTTTCATAACCCGCAGAGACTTGATATCCATAATCCCCAATGGTTGGATATCCAGATGGTTTATTGATATTCGCTAATTTACAAATATTTTAGTCCCCCATTTTATCCCCATTTTATGCGTTTTCGGCCGTAAAACCGTCATTCGGATACTTAATCATGTACACTTTTGTTTACAGGCCTAAAACAGCATACGAGACAAGATGATAGTGAAAATGAGGACTTTCCGGACAAAACGACAAAGCTGCGAACATTCTGTTGGAATTCTGACCTGGGCAAGTGGAACGGTCGTGCGATCCAATGCACGACCGTGCATCTCCGACAATTGCAGACCAGCCCGGTATTGAACGAGGGTGCGACTCGGCGTTCAATCTTAGCCCGGTAACGCACGGTCGTGCCATATGAAGAACGGTCGTGCGACCTCGAAGACCAGTCAACTCTGCTGATGTCACAAAAGTATGGTGCAACGTAATTTAAAAGTGAACGGTCGTGCACTTTATTGACACGACCGTGCGATCGCAAAAAGTTATAAAAAACAGACAGTAGCATTCTGTTCGGAACTGTGGACATTTTGGGAGCGATTCTGGCGATTTTCAGGCTCCGGAGGCTTCTGCTGTCACCCGGATTCAAGCCACATTGTGCCGATAAGCTTTGTTATCTTCCAGATTCTTAATCTTATGCTTGTTTATGGTTTGGTTTTCTAATCTTTCCAGAATTTTGTTAATCTTTCAAGCATTTAGATTAATATTTATGTATTATTGTAGCCTTCGGGCAAAAACACAACAATCCCTTGCTTGATTATAGCCATTAGTATGTTAATCTTTGTTTGTAATGACATTTGGAAGTATTTTCTATGATTATCTTTGATGATTAGTTTGCAACCTTGTTATTGATATTGATTTCTTGATTATAAGTAATTGTGTTGGATGATTGGTACTTGGTTAGTTGAGATAGTTGAAAAATGAAGCTTAATTAATCATGTATTAGTAAACTTTAAACTTGGTTAACTAGTTTAGCTTGGTTAAAATGTGGGCACCATGATACTAGAAATGGTTAGTGGTTTAATAAAATGTAATTATTGTTAATCAAGAAAGCTTGCCGTCACGTAAGGACCTTAACGGGTTAAATGGTGTCGTTATAAATTCTTGCCATGATTTGTTAGCTTAGTTAGTAGTTTAGGCCAAAATTGCTATCTTGGTGAATTTATGTGCAAGATTTGTAAAATGAACTCGGTTGTGATTTAATCTAGTTTATGCTTGTCTCGGTGGTTGCATTGTGTTTATCGGTGTCGCCTTCCTTGTCTAAGTGAGGTTAGAAAACTCCTAACGGATGACTAACTTATTTTTAAGAGATTTTCATAAACATTTATCAATTGCACGTTAAAGAACAATTTTAGGTGGTTAAAGTGCGTTAATCGTTTTAGCTTTCCGAATGATTGTCCTGTTAGGATTCCCGAAAGGGATACTAATTATCTTAAAAATGGAAAATTGACCGAATGCTTCTAGTGCCAAAACCGACTTAGTTGACATGCTTTGGTTGTGTGTTAAGCAAGGCTATTTATCTATTTTAGTATTTGAAATCTACTATGTTTTATAAGTATTTATTTATGCTTACTTTAGTTTATTAAAAACCAAACAACTTATGTTTTTACCGGTAATTTAGTGACAAAGGTCTAGTATTATTTCTCCGCCCATTTCCGTGGATCGATTCTTGGTTCTTACCGATACTTTACTACACATATGACGGGGTACACTTGCCTCTTTCGTGTGTGTTTTGATGTAAAAGTAATAATCATTTTATAAATTTAAAACCAAATCGTGTGTAATTTCATTGTAAAAATATGTGTAGTCGCGCACACGTCAGTTATACCCAGACGAACCTGGGTAAGTCGGGATCGGGTTGTCGAAACCCACTGGCGGTGGCGGTGGTGCATAAGAAACCGGCGGATCATCGTCTTCCGACACTGCGTGCGAGGGTCCACCCATTTATGGGTCCTCGAGGATTGGAGGGTAAGAGCTTGAACCTTGAGGAGAACTGAACCGAGGTCCTCCTCACACGGATATTCGTGCATTGCTCCTTCGCCTGGGTGGCTAAGGTGGCTGTTGAGGCGGCTCCTCAACAGGAAGAGGTGGAGGAGTGACAGCTTGAAGGTAAGGCTCATTCAAAGGAGGTTGAGCCGGGGAGTTGTGATATGAAGGGGTGAATTCCCATTCATACTTTGCCCACCTTTCATTAAATGAATCGGGCCCTTGGTACGGCGATCCTTGATATGGAGAACCGCTCGAGATGCTAAGAGGGTGGCCCGGTGTTCCGGTTTGCAGTTTAGGGTTCGGGTCGTCATCCATCTCCATGTCGTGAGGAAAGTGATCCTCGGGTCCCAAAGGGTTGTAACCCAAAAAGTCGTTGACATAGTCATTGGGGTTAAACTGGGCTGGAGAGTAGGTAGAATCCTAATGATGAAAAGAATGAGAATGCAAGGAATGGTAAGATTGATGTGAATGGTGGGAATCATGCGAATGATGTGATTCATGGTTGTGATGAGAATGCTGGGGCTCGTCTGGAACAGGCGGCCCGAATGATGGATGAAAAGAAGGTGATGAGCTCAACGAGACAGGGTGTCTCGCGGGTTCGTAAGAATGACCCCAATGGTCATGGGAATCTTAACTAGAAAATGACGTAGACGGGGTGCGCCTATGGGAAGGTCCTGCGTGTCCTAATGGTCCACCTCGCATTGGACCCTTTCCTTTGCCTCTCACTCTTGGCGGCATTGTTGATGATTAATTCTGTTAAAACAAGTAAAATAAAATAAAATATAAACAGCAAAGGAAAGTTAAGAATAAATCCTAGGTCATTGGCCTAGACTCGGAAGACTAAGGAATGTGCTTATTGTGTTATTGAGATTAAAAACAAAAGGTTAGTGTTTAATTCACTCAATGTTGGCTCTGATACCAACCTGTCACACCCCGATATTTTCACATATTACCGGTGGGCCCGGCGGGGAGTATCGTGACGTAGTTGATATCATCATTGTCAATACACACAATATAATAGCACAGCGGAAGGCTTGGTAAATAAACTATTACAAACCATAATGTATGAGTGTCTGAATGAAAGAATATACAGACTGGATTGTAATAAGATCCACAGGCGGATCATAATTAAATACAACGAAACAAAATAACAGACTTCAGGTATCTTAGGGATTTACAAGATCCTCTTATACGACACCTAATAGCTCCAGCCTACTTACGAGAGGTACCTGTCAATCAGTATTTAGAAAAATACGTCAGTTTACACTGGTAAATACAATTAACTGACTCTTTTGAAAACATTTATGAAAATTGATTTAAGTGCACATGGCACAAATCATTTATAACTTGGGACAATTATATCCGGAATAGAATGTGGTTTAGACCCGACAAGCTTGAATACTTGTATAATATGGGTAAACTAAACACATTCTAGAATTTGAGGATTTAATGATAAGGTTAAACCCGTTTCGGCTATTTAACGTAAACTAGTCGCATAAACCGATCCGAACGCATAAACGTGTAACGGGTAACCAAATGAATTATATACAGGTCTCAAATGTTATTATGCTTAAAATATGTTAATACATCAGTAGGATGTTAACATATATGCCCAAAAAATAATTTAAACCAATTTAAGTCCCGTAAGGGCATTTTGGTAATTTTAATGCTTATAAAAGAGATTTTATAACAAACTGAAGTTCTGGTCTTTGGTAATCAGTAAAAATATTTAATTTATCACATTACATCAGTAAGATATCATACATATGTGAAATTTACCATTTATGACCAAACTATGTCCCGAAAGGGCATTTTGGTCATTTCACGTATGTTTTTAAGGACATTTTTGGTAATCTGAGTTCATAACTTGTACCTACTGTAATAATATTTAAATTTGTTTAAAAATTCAGTAGGTAACAAGTCTTAGGTGTTAAATATAGTTTTAACCCATACTATGCACCTAATTAGTGTAAAACTCCAGAGGGTTATACTACTGAATAATGTGGTCCTAATGGAAGCTTAAAACATGGG
This sequence comes from Helianthus annuus, assembly GCF_002127325.2. Classification (NCBI taxonomy): domain Eukaryota; kingdom Viridiplantae; phylum Streptophyta; class Magnoliopsida; order Asterales; family Asteraceae; genus Helianthus; species Helianthus annuus. Next base: position 27,566,367 of record NC_035442.2, read on the forward strand.
AGAATTAAGCTTGAACGGGTCAGAACTGAAAGTCAAAGCAAAAGTAAAGCTTTTGAGACTTTCGGTTATAAACTGACCTTAGACTGATAATTGTCGGGTTAGAACTGATTAAACATGTTCTAATACTAATTACAAAGTCATTAGAGTGTTAAAATATAATTTAGAACCTCTGTTTTATTAGTTTAAATCATTTTTAAACTTTCTGTCCAGTTTGACTTTTTGACTAACTAGTTTGACCCGACAATTAACTATTCAAACGAAATAATTAGGAGGTGCCCTTTTAAGGGTTAATCACCTACCTTAATATGGTTCCATAACCACTTTCGTTTTGGTTAGTGGCTGGACCATTTAAGATAAAACCGAAAGTCAAAGCTTAATTACGATATGTTTGCCTTTTCGGTTTTTAAGCTAATTAAAAGGACTAAGCAGGGATTAAAACTCTTACTTATGGTCCTTGCTATCTTTTCTACACTTGGCAATCTTCTCCTAATGTTTGCAAGCTCAAGAAATGTGTTTTTGAAAGTTGTTGCAAATAAGTGTGCATAAGAACACTAGACTAAGGCTCCTTATATACTAATTTCCAAACACATGGATCATTTGCAACTGTAATGGAGGCTCCTATGATCACCCCAGGTGTCCTAGAGGTAAAATAAATCCGTTGAACAGCCCCTGGTATCGATTAGAATAGGTTAAAGTCAGTTTGGAGCTGAAAACATGCACCTGGCAGGTGTTTTCTACGTTGGGCAGTTCTACGCGGCCCGCGTAGGATCAAATGAAGGCTTACACGCCCCGCGTAAACCTGCTGTTCAGGTTAAAAACATTTTGAAACTTGGCAGAATCAGTCCCTGGCCATTTAAAACCTTATACAACCTTATTTTTGACATGTAAGGCCCTTGTAGTTAGTTTGTAGAGGCTCAAGGATGTATAATCAAACTTCGTTAGGCTCGGTTTCATTAAATATCACTATAAACGCAAGTTTCATCATATTAACACTTTTCACCCAAAGTCTTGAAAACTTGCTTAACGAACTCGAAACCACGTGAAATTTATACCACTTATTCTTGAGGGTATATTTGAATATTTCGAAGCCTCGGGTTTGTTAAAAGGTCACTCAGAGGTAAGAATTAACATGCTGACACGTTTAACCCCTATAGTTTTATAATCTTTCGATTATTTTCACAAGCGGCTTCTTATATCCAATTAATCACTCGTTTAAGAATATATTCTTCACGTATGGTCATTCAAAGGCTCAAGTTTGGCATGTTGACACTTTTAGTCCCTTCGCATACATATTTTCACCGTTTGTCAACTTTTGTCCTTCAAACTCAATCTTTCACATATTTAGAGTTTAGGACACGTGCCTATATATAATTGGACACGTTTTTACGTGGTGTTACACATGTAATCACATTCACCATCATCAGTTCCTTGTTCCTGAAGATTCTGAAGCCTCCACCTGAACATATCTTGCATTAACTCCAATTTTGAGTCTATTTCTGTGTTGGTATAAGTGGCGTTATGCAATTCTTCCATGAAACCCAGTCGCTGCTTTGTCATGATGTTCTCTAGCCAGTATACTTCCTCCTCTCCGCTGTCGTATGTAACAGTCACCATGTCTGTTTCATCATCAAAACGCCATGATGTCATGACAGGGTCTGGCTTCACATCTCCTTTGATTGGTCCAAATTTGCTTGTTAATGCTTTCATAAGCATATGCGTTTCATGGCATTCGTTGTCTAGAGCGATGCCAATGGATAAGATTTGCCTCTGTATCTCTTCTTGCATTTTCAGAATTGCTTTCACCGTCTTAACATACACCCTCCTTCTGTTGTCAAAATGGAGGACGTATCGCCTGATTCCCAGAGTGTATCTCCACGAAACGATTGTTGCCATTTTTGGCATTTTGTTTAAGTTGGCGTTTTTGGTTAACGATTTTTTTTTGCAGAAAATGGATAGATTGAAGTGATTATGGAAGCTATGTTTTACGTTTGTTTATATAATGATGTTTTTGGCGCGTAATTTAGGAGGGAATTTCTTCTAATAAATGTTAATAAATGAAATTCAGTTGTTTTGTGTTGTTTCATCTTCCTCTAATATTCACCGCGTTTTATTTTTAGATTTTGGCGTTTTGTTTTTAATGGCATTTTATTTTTTTGTTTGGTGTTTTATCATTTGATTGCGTTTTGAATATGAGGGGTAAAAGACCCTTTTACCCTTAATGAAGCGCGTCCCACCTAATAATATTGATGTTATTTACGAAAACGCCACCGCGCAATCTAGTCCATGGATTGTTTTGATCGGACGATCCATAATCGTTCTCACCGTTCTCACACTTTTCACTGTTTTCTTTAAATCTTGACCCTATATATATATATATATATATATATATATATATATATATGTGACAACCCTCAAAATCCCATGTATTCCGTACAAATTATTAATGATAATTAAAGTGTCTGACGACTGTGTGGAATTACTTAACTGCTTTCTGATATCTGTGTTATGCTTACACGTATTTGTTAATATGCTAAGGAATATGCTAAGGAATATGCTAAGGAATATGCTAAGGAATATGCTAAGGAATATCCTAAGGAATATCCTAAGGAATATGCTAGGAATATGCTAGGAATATGCTTGGAATATGCTAGGAATATGCTATATGGAAGATATTATAAATACCACCATTCCACCAAAACTCTCTTTCTCTCCTCTCCTCCCTAGCTCACGGCCGAGACCCCCCTTGAACACACCACCATTTTCGGCTCTTGATCTCCTCATTCCAAAGTTATACAAGTGTTACGGGTCACGCATAAGGAGTCTTGGAGCTAACGGAAGGCGAAGGACCTCTCTATCTTGCTTTTATCCACCTCTTTTTCGCATAGTTTCTTCCCTAGCCTTGTGCTAGTTGTAAGTGCTTCTAATCAACTTCTTGTTCATGTTTGATGTGGTTAATAAGAGATTAGTCGGTTAAAAATTATGAACATACAAGATCCAAATCTAAAAGTCTACTAAAATGATGAACAAGGTGGTTAATGAATGAATATTAGTGTAAAGCATGTAGATCTTGTGTGATTATGATTATTGGTTGATGATCTGAAGTATTGCTGGATAATATTAATGTTTGATGTTGTTGTGAATACTAAACTTGTTAACGGTATCGATCGAACACGATTTAGAAGGTTAAACACTAAAAATCAGAATCTGTCCAAGTTTTACAGCCAACTTCAGTTGGCTGTAAACAGGTCATAAACTCAACGAAAAACCGATATTTTGAATCTAAAATATTTCATTATGAAATACGGTTCTAATGGCACCGGAATCGTAATTTTTGGACTTCGTTTACTATTTTTAAAGTGTTAATTTGTAACAGCAACTTAAGCTGAATTTTGACAGCAATAAATGGGTGTTATACTTTCGGTCATAACCTGAGTTTTGTGATGAATCGGACCATGAAATTTTTACAGTAGATGACAACCGATGCATGTGTAATTGCCCCACTGGAATTTCGTAAATCGGACACTCGATGAATTTCTAATAAATTGTTCCGTGGACTGTGGTCAGAAATACACAAATCTGAGTTCAGTCCGGAACATGAACTTTTATAAAATATTGGTAATTAACCGGACCCCGATATTTTTACACAATAAAATATGGAACGTTTAAGACATCCTATAAAAATATGGGAATTTTTGGAATAATTTAACTATTTTATTAAAATGTCCGAAAACAGCCGGTTTTGAATATAAATGCTGAATTGAGATAAGTTGTGACTTGCGTGTCTAAATGTCGAGTATGCTATCCGTGAATGATCTAACATGTTATATATGTTATGTGCATTATCGTATGGTTGATTTTGAGTGGGGAATGGATGGGAAACTTAGAGGGCATAAACCGTTAAAGTGATGAATGTTATGTGATAGATACGTGTAGGAACTTTGTGTTCTATTTGAAAGCCACTAAATGACTAACTGGTAAATTATATTAGGACGAGATTGACCGACCTTGACTGTTAGCTATATTGAGAATCTAACCGAGCAAACCGAGGTGAGTTCACACTCTTTCTAAGGCATGGGATTCCCAGGTGTTTGGGAATGGGATTGATTAACTACTTGTACTATCATTACTGTTAAACTACTTTTTACTGTCCTCGGATTGAAGGGCACGTACGTAAAACCTACGTACACGATCATAAGACCATCAACTCTATCACTTTAAGTCCCTCATTTATCGACTTAATCGCCGAGGCCTATGGCGAGCGGGTCATTAGTTAATAGCGCTATTAGGTTTAACAAACCTCACACCGTGCCAGTCGGACGGGCGTGTACTAATGGACTATGGGCAAAGGGTCAATGCTGATAGACATTGACTTAGGGCACCTCTTATATTTTCGTAGCAGTCGATACGCGTGGTCTAGTAACACATGGGAAACCCCCACTAATCTTCGCAAACATGTCAGAAAGACCGCGATGCAAACTCATACGATACATGGTTTTCAAAACGAACAGATAATTTACGAAACAAATGCTATAACTAAACAACCAACTGTGAATTCACTCAACTTTGTTGTTGACTCGTTGTTACATGCCTTACAGGTCGTTAAATGCTTGGAGCTTGCATATGGAGGTGGTCGTTGTGGGATGCGGGCTAATATGTCCCGTATTTAATAAATAAACTTTATGAACTTATTAAACCTACGTTTTAGACTTTAAACTTATGAACTATGGACTATGTTTTGAACTTACGTTTTATGCTTCCGCTGTTTAACTAAAATCGGTTTACTTCCTTTTGGTCACCAATCGTATTGTGTTTGGTTTTAATTACTTAATTATGTTGTTCGATATGATTGGTGGCTCGATCCTGGTCATGTCACGCCTCCAAGCGGTGGTACTCCGCATGGTGGATTTTGGGGGTGTGACAGATTGGTATCAGAGCCATTGGTTATAGTGAACTTGGTTTTAAAATGGGAAAAGATTTTTGATAAAACCAGACTATAACCTGTACAGTGCTTAACGATCCACAACGACGCTTCGCTCCACGTGCAAGACTCGACACCATAAGTGGTATGATATATGCTATATTGTCGGTTAGATAGTTCTCACTGTGCATTAGTTAACGTGATAATTGCTATTTGAACCTTGTGTGCTTACTCTCTCCTGTCGTCCCACACTTACGCACTTTCGTGACACTTCCTCACTTACGTTGCTTCATTATGAAGATCATGAGCGGACGCGGAGGACGTATCAACCTCACTCAAGCCCAGTTGACGGCTTTGATCAACGAACGAGTTGCTGAGGCACTCGCAGTTGTTCCTGCAGGAGGTATAACCTGCTACTTCAAACCATCTTAGGATGTTTAGATCCTACCTTCGCGAACCGAATCTTGTGCTTAAACTTGTCCTTTATCTTCGCGCCACAGGACAACATGCCCAACCTCCCGTTCCTTCGATCCGCAACCGATATAACAAAACGCTAACAACCACACCACGATTTCTACCGATCACAAGATTACCCCCCCCCTCATTACCTTGTTGGGTAGCTAATTGATATCTTATTTTGATCTACACCCTCGTATACCCAACTTAGCAAGCAGATGCCTCCTAATGATGGAATAGTCTTCGGGACATTCGAGGACGGCGATACGGATTACTCAACCTATATACGGACACGACGAACTACACATTTACCTCACCCCTTTTCCCCCCTTACACTACAAGAGTCGCACTTTGATCCTACGATGGTTTATCGTACTTATGTGAAATCTTTTCGCTAGCCTTTGTACCGACCTATGCTTAATGCAATGCCTAATTTCTACTATTGACTTACACAGAACCATCATTCCTTTATCACAGTGACGCCAGACACTAATGCGAACTCACTCTAGATTAGAGGGTTTGGAAGGCTCGAATTTCTATCATTGGTGATCACCTATTGAAACCTTGAGCGTGATGATGTGATTATACTCTCTCGAATGCGTTTTCGCGTCCTTTCTTTGGAACCTCACGATTACACAAACGTATTTTTAAATTCATTCACACGACCTAAGGAAACTCCTACGAACTTGATTGCTTACCGACTTGATAAATCGAAAACTCATCTAAGTTCGTGGATCTAGGTGAATTATTCCTCCTTCGCATGTGGGTGATGCAAGGAACGATCCCAACGTTGTGACGAGTAAGTTTCTTCTGGAGGATTCCTTTGTTACTGTTTTATTTGATTCGGGTGCCGATACTAGTTATGTGTCCGTAAAAGTTAGCCAAATGCTTAAGCGCACTCCAACACTTCTGAACACCAAACACACGGTAGAACTAGCTAACGGTAAAAGTCTAGAAGCCACACACGTAGTTAAAGGTTGTAACCTCGTCTTAGCTGGTCAGACTTTCTCTATCGATCTTATTCCTATCACACTGGGTAGTTTCGACGTCGTTATTGGGATGCATTGGCTATCTCATCATCGAGCGGAGATTGTTTGCAAGGAAAAAAAAATCGTCCGTATCCCTTGTTCTGGTAAAGAATCGCTCGTGATTCGTGGCGACAAGAGGGGTGCTGTTGTAGGCATCATCTCTTTCCTTAAAGCCCAGAATTGTTTACGAAAGGGCCACACCGCTATCCTAGCCCTCGTTACTGATGCATCCGCGGAAGAAAAGAAGATTGAAGACATTCCTATTGTACGTGACTTTCCTGAGGTATTTCCTCAGGAATTACCTGGCCTTCCTCATCGACAAGTCGAGTTTCAAATCGAGCTAGCCCCTGGAGCAGCACCAATAGCTCGTGCGCCTTATCGACTTGCTCCATCAGAACTCGAAGAACTGTCTACGCAACTACAAGAGCTCTTGGAAAAGGGTTTTATACGTCCTAGCTCTTCGCCATGGGGAGCTCCAGTGTTGTTCGTAAAGAAGAAAGACGGTACCTTCAGGATGTGTATTGACTACCGCGAACTCAACAAGGTGACCGTGAAGAATCGTTATCCTCTTCCACGCATTAATGACTTGTTCAACCAGTTACAAGGGTCGAGCTTCTATTCTAAGATTAACCTAAGGTCAGGCTACCATCAGCTGAGAGTCCAAGAGGAGGACGTCTCCAAAACAGCATTCAGGACTCGTTACGGCCATTACGAGTTTCTAGTTATGCCATTCGGGCTGACGAATGCACCAGCGGTCTTCATGGACCTCATGAACCGAGTGTGCAAGCCTTACTTGGATAAATTTGTCATAGTCTTCATCGCCGACATCCTGATCTATTCTAAGAGTCAGGAGGAACACGAGCAACACCTGAGGCTTATTCTGGAACTACTTCGTAAAGAGCAGCTGTATGCCAAGTTTTCGAAATGTGACTTCTGGCTTCGCGAAGTCCATTTTCTGGGCCATGTGGTAAACAAGGAAGGGATTCATGTTGATCCATCCAAGGTTGACTCGATCAAGAACTGGCCTGCACCCCGTACACCAACAGAAATCCGCCAATTCTTGGGTTTGGTAGGATATTACCGAAGATTCATCAAAGATTTCTCAAAGATTGCGCAACCTCTCACTTCACTGTCTCAGAAGGGTGTCACCTATCGTTGGAGTGATGCACAGGAATCTGCGTTTCAGCACTTGAAGGATAGACTTTGTAGCGCACCTATCCTCTCATTACCAGAAGGCGTGGACGATTTCGTGGTTTATTGCGACGCTTCCATCCAAGGACTTGGTTGTGTGTTAATGCAACGTGACGAGGTCATTACCTACGCATCATGTCAACTTAAGGTTCACGAAAGGAACTACACTACACACGACTTGGAATTGGGAGCAGTTGTTTTCGCGCTTAAGATATGGAGACATTACCTGTACGGTACCAAGTGCACCATTTACACCGATCACAGGAGTCTCGAGCATATCTTCAAGCAAAAGGAATTGAATATGCGACAACGCCGATAGGTAGAACTCTTGAATGATTATGAATGCGCGATCAAGTTTCATCCGGGCAAGGCCAATGTTGTGGTCGATGCTCTCAGCCGGAAGGATAATATACCTAGGCGTGTACGTGCGTTACAGCTTACCATCCAATCCAACCTTCCAGCTCAGATTCGTGATGCTCAGGTTGAAGCATTGAAAGCAGAGAACATCAGGGCTGAGTCCCTACGAGGATCGAGACAACGGCTAAAACAAAAGGAAAACGGTGCCTACTATGTTAACGGACGCATATGGGTTCCACTGTATGGAGACCTACGCGAGCTGGTGATGGATGAAGCGCATAAGTCTCGTTACTCAGTACATCCTGGTTCGGGCAAGATGTACCATGATCTCAAGACTGCATACTGGTGGCCTGGTATGAAAGCCAGCATAGCAACCTACGTCAGTAAATGCTTGACTTGTGCCAGGGTCAAGATCGAATACCAGAAACCATCAGGCCCATTACAACAACCAGAGATACCTAAATGGAAATGGGAGCAAATTTCCATGGATTTCGTTACTGGTCTGCCCAGATCTCAACGCGGAAATGATACCATTTGGGTGATCGTGGATCGACTGACCAAGTCTGCACATTTTCTGCCTATCAAAGAAACGGGTAAGTTTTCTACTCTAGCAGACATCTACCTAAAAGAAGTGGTATCAAGGCACGGAGTGCCAACCTCCATCATTTCTGATCGTGACGCGCGTTTCACCTCTGAATTATGGCAAGCTACGCATAGGTCTTTTGGCTCACGTTTAGATTTGAGCACCGCTTATCATCCACAGACGGATGGGCAATCTGAACGCACCATCCAAACCCTCGAAGACATGCTTAGGGCGTGCGTAATCGACTTCGGCAATGGCTGGAAAAAACACCTCCCGCTAGTGGAGTTTTCATATAACAACAGTTACCACACCAGCATCCAGGCCGCTCCGTTCGAGGCATTGTATGGACGCAAGTGCCGATCACCTCTCTGTTGGGCAGAAGTTGGTGACAGTCAAATCACTGGTCCAGAACTCGTAGTAGATACAACCGAGAAGATTGCTCAGATACGACAACGCATGGCGGCAGCCCGTGACCGTCAGAAGAGCTACGCCGATAAGCGAAGAAAGCCACTCGAGTTCCAGGTTGGGGATCGAGTGCTGCTCAAAGTCTCACCTTGGAAAGGTGTAGTTCGATTTGGCAAACGGGGCAAGCTCAACCCGCGTTATGTCGGACCGTTCGAGATCATTGAGAGAATTGGCAAAGTTGCTTACAGACTGAACCTACCTGAAGAACTCAGCGGAGTTCACAATGTTTTCCATGTGTCAAATCTGAAGAAGTGTCTGTCAGATGAGACCCTCATAGTTCCTCTCAAAGAGCTCACAATCGACGACAAGCTGCGATTCGTTGAGGAACCCATAGAGATTACGGATCAAGACGTTAAGATTCTCAAGCACACCAGAATACCTCTCGTCCGAGTTCGTTGGAATTCCCATCGTGGCCCAGAGTATACCTGGGAACGAGAAGACCAAATGAAACTCAAGTATCCCCAGCTGTTTAAGAAAAATGCAACCACTACTGAGACTGAAGCTACCGCAGAATTTCGGGACGAAATTCCAAATCAACGGGGGATGATGTGACACCCCAGGAAAATCAGGAAAACAACGCAACTTAACTAGCTTCCTCAGTAACCACGCACTAAATTTCGGGACGAAATTCTCTTAACAGGGGGAGAATGTGACAACCCTCAAAATCCCATGTATTCCGTACAAATTATTAATGATAATTAAAGTGTCTGACGACTGTGTGGAATTACTTAACTGCTTTCTGATATCTGTGTTATGCTTACACGTATTTGTTAATATGCTAAGGAATATGCTAAGGAATATGCTAAGGAATATGCTAAGGAATATCCTAAGGAATATCCTAAGGAATATGCTAGGAATATGCTAGGAATATGCTTGGAATATGCTAGGAATATGCTATATGGAAGATATTATAAATACCACCATTCCACCAAAACTCTCTTTCTCTCCTCTCCTCCCTAGCTCACGGCCGAGACCCCCCTTGAACACACCACCATTTTCGGCTCTTGATCTCCTCATTCCAAAGTTATACAAGTGTTACGGGTCACGCATAAGGAGTCTTGGAGCTAACGGAAGGCGAAGGACCTCTCTATCTTGCTTTTATCCACCTCTTTTTCGCATAGTTTCTTCCCTAGCCTTGTGCTAGTTGTAAGTGCTTCTAATCAACTTCTTGTTCATGTTTGATGTGGTTAATAAGAGATTAGTCGGTTAAAAATTATGAACATACAAGATCCAAATCTAAAAGTCTACTAAAATGATGAACAAGGTGGTTAATGAATGAATATTAGTGTAAAGCATGTAGATCTTGTGTGATTATGATTATTGGTTGATGATCTGAAGTATTGCTGGATAATATTAATGTTTGATGTTGTTGTGAATACTAAACTTGTTAACGGTATCTGAAGAAACACGGGTTCTAATTAAGGTATTAATTAGAGGGGTTTATGTTCCTATCATAGTGGTTAATCTTCTTTGAGGTATTTGAGCTCCGACTGGTTAATCAACCTGCAAAACAGAACACCGTTACTCGTTAAGAGGGGAATGTGGGGGTTTCCCTCTTAACCGGGCTCCGGCGTGAGAATAAGCGATTGCTTTGAGAGTAATTAAGTAGTTAAGAGTAAGAGCCGAGAGAATCGAATGAGTCACCTGAGGAATGAAGGTCTCTATTTATAGCCGGAGAGGTGTAAGAGGTTGTGGGCTGATGGGCCTTGGGCCAGAAACGGACAACAACGAATATACTCTTTGCCTCGCTGGCCTCGACTGCTTAGTGGCTTCTAGATGCTCGTCGGTGCTGGCGCACCTTGATTGGAGCCACGTGTCATTGTTGTCGGCCTTGTTGTCCCTTCTGTCATCAGCAGACAAGTGGAGATCGTGGGACAGTTGTCCCCGTCTCTTGATTGGTGCCATGTAGGCGTCCTTGTGTACTTATCGTCAGAAGATCGTGGCGCACGATTGAACAGAGCCTGCTGGACGCTCATTGGCTCTTTTTACTGCCACTTGTACCCTGTGTACCTCTGTAGGTAACAGCGCGTCTTCCTATGGAGAGGATTTTGTTTGGTGGCAACTAACCCGCGCGGGGTTAGTGTGCTCACTTATACCATTGTTTTTATACTAAGTGTTGCTATCTGAGTTTATTATGTGCTCTTCCTCGCGCGGGGGTAAGTCACAATGTGATGTGAGCTGCGCGAGGTTGTTATTATCAAGTTGTTATGCTAAGGAGTATGGTCTCACGTGCAACCTGTTATGAGGTTTGCGCGACTTTTTGGGACCATACCCCTTCAAGTCCCCCCAGTCCAGTGCTGCACCATGCGCAACGCAAGTGGTTGGAGCTCTGGACTTAATAAAAATAAGAGAAGGGAAATTGTCCTTTTGGTCCTGACTTGTAAGGCGCATGTAGAAAACTGTTGTTTTCGATGCGCAGGTACTAGGCAGGTGTCGAGTGATTTCTTGTTTGTCCTTTTAAGCGCGCGGGGTTATAGTGGTTTACGTATATCTGGCGCGACTCATATGACTTCTGCATGAAGTTACTTGCATGTTTTATGGCGGGAAACTTCGAAATTTGAACTTCTGACAGGTTGGTGAGATAAGTCGCTGAGGGCGACGTTTGAGTTGACCCCTGGCACGGGTGTCATCATGCCGCCTGCGGCGGTTGCACTTCATGTCAGGAGAGTGAGGCCCACGCGCGCGTGGTAACCGTCACTCCTGGTTTCCCGCTTGACGTGGCAACCTCCTGTTGGTTAGCCTAGCGGCTAGTGCGGCACGGTTACCCATCGCATTAAATGCGATGGGTATAAATATCCGAAGAGAAAGGTGAGAGATTCACTTTCTCTTCGTTTCTTCTCCGATTTCCTCTCAAAACTCTTTGAATCTTCAAAGTGTTCTTCATTTTCTTCAAGATTTCTTCAAATCTTCAAGCCTTCTTCGAGCCTTTTTTCCAGATCATCTTAAAAACATGAGTGAAGAGCATCAAGAGGTTGCTGCTAGTGAGGAAGGACCGGTTCCAGTCCTTAGATGGGACTTAGGTCTGTTCGAACAGATCGTTCGAAGTTTTAGGTTTCCGCCGGAGTGGGATGCCCGGTACCCTGCTCAGGGTCAGACCGCGGCTGATGCCCCTCCCGGTTACATTACTTTGTTCGAAGACTTCTTCCTTCAAGGAAACTTCCGGCTGCCGGCGACTAACTTCTTTGGTAGCATCTTGTCCTACTACAAGTTTCATATCTCACAGTTAAGCCCACCTGGGATGGTGAGGGTGAGGCACTTTGAGTTCTTGTGTCAATCCCACGGCATTGAGCCGACGGTGAATAAGTTTCGTGTCTTCTATCAACTGCAAAGAACAATGGGGTTCTTTTCTTTTGCTAGCCGTGGTACGGCTAAGAAGATTTTGTTGAATCCTCCCAAGAGTTTCCATGACTGGAAACCCAAGTTCTTCTTCATCCGGGAGGAAGTCTTGCCAATAGCTATGCCGTTTAGGGAATGGACCGAGGTTATACCAAAGGAGGACCTTCCTATACCGAAGTCTGCTCAGTGGTATCAGCGGCTTACCGCAACCCCTAACCGGGTATTTGGGGAGAATGTTCTGGTTGCTGCCAAGATGAGTGACCAGTGGTCACCTAGTAGCAGGGAACTCCCGGTCTTGAAGATCGGGGATCAAGGTTAGATACTTTCCCCCTTTTTGTTTTGTTTCCGAGTACATTCACTTAACTGGTTTCTTATACTTTGTTTTTGTTGTGTAGAGACGCAACTCTATCAGGCTGCCTTCCCAGCCTTTGGTGGCTCCATGGGCGTTCGCCCTCTGCGCGATGATGAGGAAGGCTGGTATGACCAGATAAAGGGGAACTTCATGCTTCCTGCTGCTGACGCCTTCGCCTCGCCGCCGGATGCAACTGAAGGTGCGCACTATCCTAAACCTCGTCCATTGCGCTCTGTGACTTCTGCTGGGAAAGAGACTTTCTATCTTTCCAGCGAGGAGTCAGTAGGGTCTTCGAATGGCGAGTTAAGTTCGTTGCCTAAAATCTTTGCAGGTGTGTTGCGCGATCTGGGGGTTGACCCAGAGGAGAAGAAGAAGAAACCTTCGAAGAAGAAAAAGAAGGCGGATGTTGAAGTGACCAGCAAGGGTCCTGGCGCCAGTCGCGCAACTACTGCTGCTGTCAAAGGTACGCTTCGCCTCCGGCAACGTGACTTAGACGATTACGTGATAATCAGTGACTCTTATGAAGGTTTATCATATGCAGCTATGGGAAAGACTGGCGCTGGTGGGTCAAAAGGCTCTGGGAGCGCGGGTTCTCGTAACCCGGATGCTGACGCAACTCCATCTCATCCTGAGGATGAAGAAGAAGAGGAAGAAGAGACTGCCCCGTTGATTGGAAGAAAGAGGGGTAGAAGCGAGGCGACAACTGGTATGGCCTCTGCGCCTGTTTCAGTTGTTATTCCCGTTGTTGGGAAGAAGAGCAAGTTGCGCTCGTTATACCAGTTTTCTCCTGGTATGCTCTTATCTCCCTTCTTTATAATTTAACCTCTTTTTTGCTCAAGTGCGTTTGCTTTATTCTTGTAGAGATCAAGAAGAAGACCCCTGAAAAGGGGGTTAAGTTTGTTGAACCCAGCACGAAAAGACCTAAGGTTGCCACTGAACCTTCCGATTCTGCTGCGCGTGATGCTGCGAAAACTGCTGAAGCGCAGCAAAAGGCAGAAGAGGATCGGAGGAAAGAAGAGAGTAGGATTGCTGCGCAGAAGAAGGCTGAAGAGCTAAAGCGCAAAGAAGAGGAAGAGAAAAAGAGGAAGGAGGAGGAGGAGAGAAAGCTGGAGGCGGAGAGGAAGAGAAAAGCGGAAGAGGAGAGAAAGCTGAGGGAGGAGGCGGATAGGCAGAGGAAGGCGGAAGAGGCGAGGAAAGAAAGAGCTGCCGATCAGTCTTCTGTTCAAGGGCAGTCTGGTGTCCCAAAACCTCCCCCCGCTGCGCCGATTGTTACTTCTAAGGGGTTAGGGCGCTATGTGTCTAGTGGTGCAAGCTCTGGAGGAGCTGGGGGCTATAACCCCAATGTGATAGGTGCGAAGGATACCGTCGGGGATATATATTATAAAACTTATACTGAAGAGGAACGTGGTGATGCTCCTCATCAAGCCCCTTGGAGCTTAAGGCAGAAGGATACGTTTGTTGAATTTGGTCCTTCTCGCGATTGGTACTTGAACCAATTCACTCCTGGCGAAGTTAACCGTCAAAAGGCGAAGCCGCATGAAATGTTGTACCGCACTTACATTCTTGCCGAGGCCAACGCTCGATCTGCTAACCACCAGATAGTTCGTGAATGGCGAACAATGGTCAGAGAGCGCGCCGACTGGGAGGCTTACCGAGAACGTGTGCTAAAACGTGTTGGTGAATTTGAGAAGGCTAAGGCCACATTTGATGAGGAGAAAGCCAAGTTTGAGGCTGATAGGAAAGCTGAAGAGTGGGGTCGCGAGGGCCTGCAAAAGAAACTTCATAATGTGGAAGAGCAACTGGCCAAGGAGAAGGCCGAGTTCAAGCGCATCTGTGCCCAGGACAACGAGCGCGCCTATGCGGCTCGACAAAAAATTGTTGGTCTTGAGGCTAAGATAGCGGAGCTGACATCGAAGGTGGAGGAAGCGCAGGTTGAGACAGCCGCTAAACAACAGATGGAGGTTAGTTGATTTTCCTTTCGTTTTCTCCTTTGTTGTTTATAAAATTTCTAAGTCATTTGCCAACTTCCAGGTTGAGTTGTCTGAAGCTAAGGTTCAGCTGTCCACCAAGGACAAAGATCTCCAGGCCAAGGACGTTGAGATTGCGGAGCTCAAACGTCGCTTGGATGAACAAATCGACAGATGTGAGTCCCTGGAGATCGACCTTGAGGCAGAGAAGGTCAAGGCCATCGATGCTGAGGAGGCGCGTGCTGTCAGCACTGCGGCGCTTAACGTGGCTCAGACAAATTATTCTGAGGCCCAAGGCATTGTGGACACGCTTGTTTCTGAAGCAGAATGGATGCGCACTCGGGGAATAGTGCTGGTAAGTCCTTTTTGCCTTACCTTTTTCTTTAACATGTTGAAGAGTTTATTCTTAATGCTTCTCTTTTGATGAAGGTTGCCAATTCCATCTTGAACGCCGGCGAGCTAGATCGCGCTGTTGCTGCTCTTACGGATGCGGCGCGTGCAGTTGGTCATCGAGGAGGTTACCTGGAGTGTGCTGATCACGTTGAGCGAATGCTGGGACAAGAATTCGATACAAGTCATTGCTCAGTGACGGAACAAGCTGATGCTGCGCTGGCCAGTGCTGAGAACTCATATGACAACCTCTCCTTGCCCATCATGGACTTGGTTGTTAGTGCCTTAAAAAAGGATGATTGGTGTCAGCGCCTCAAGGCGATCCTTGATCCACCGATTACTGTTGAATCATCTGATGAGGAAGCAGCTGGTGATGATGGCGGAGGTGATGACGATGGCGACGATGGTGAGGGGAACGAAGATGATGATGGTGAGAAGAACGAAGACAAATAGAGTAGGTTGTTAGTTTGTTGATAGGCGTTTGCCTTTGTTTCTGACTTGATTGTAAGTGATGCGCTTTTGCGCAGTTTTAATGACAATGAAATGTCTTCGTTTTTTCTGTTGCAATTATTGCATTGCTGTAAAAACTTAGGTTAAATTAGCTCGAATAAATGGAAGCGTTTTCTAAGCATAAGGTGGCCACCCGGTCTCGCGCTTTGTTTGCGGAGGACCTTGGAGGTGGTTTTGAACCATCTCAAAATGCTGGAGTGTTTTCGCGCTAATCAGAAGTTTAACATGCATTTGTAACGAAAAAACAATGTAATAGAACATGTCGTATGTTTTCATTCAAATCAGAAGTTGGCTCTTAGGCCTTCATACATATATGCCAATGGCTCGTAGCCGGCGTGGCGAAATTGAAAAATGGCGCGAGGCCGAAAAGGTTACATATAGCATTTGCGCAATTGTTGCGCATTCCAAGTTCTTGGTAAGATGTGGCCATCTAAGGTGCGCAATTTGTAGGCCCCTTTGCCTAGGACCTCATGAATCAGATATGGGCCTTCCCATTTAGGTGCCAATTTCCCTGGGCGTTCCGCATTTGACGCTTCGTTGTCGCGAAAGACGTACTCCCCTGGATTGAAGGTACAAATGCGAACCCTTGTGTTGTAGTACCTTTCCAGCTGGGTTTTGTATTTGGCCTCTCTGATTTTTGCGATTTCACGCCGTTCTTCTAATAAGTCTAAGTCTAGACGCCTTTCTGCTTCATTGTCAACCGTGTTGACCGTGGTCATTCGCGGCGAGGGCAAGCCAATCTCTGCCGGGATTACCGCCTCTGAGCCATAGACTAGGCTGAAAGGGGTTTCGCCGGTACTTG
Source organism: Helianthus annuus (assembly GCF_002127325.2). NCBI lineage: Eukaryota > Viridiplantae > Streptophyta > Magnoliopsida > Asterales > Asteraceae > Helianthus > Helianthus annuus. Next base: position 27,582,722 of record NC_035442.2, read on the forward strand.
TCTTTGGCATGGTCCGATGAGCCCATAAAATGCTTGGGAGCTCATCGACCCATCCGCGCCGCCTTGTTCCTAATCTGGCCTTTATCCCTTCGACGATGCTTTTGTTCACACTTTCCACTTGTCCGTTGCCTTGTGGGTGCGCAACGGAGGTGAAAGTGTGCTCAATGTTCATCTCCTTCATCCAGTTCTTAAGATCGTCTGACGCGAAGTTGGTGCCGTTGTCTGTCACGATCTTGAGCGGGAGGCCGAATCTGCATATGATGTGTTCCCATATGAACTTGCGCACAATCATGGCTGTGGTGGATGCAAGGGCTTTGGCTTCTACCCACTTCGTGAAGTAGTCGACAGCTACTATGATGAACTTTACGGCGCCGGGGGCATCCGGGAAGGGTCCTACCATGTCAATTCCCCATTGTTGAAAGGGCCATGCGGTGGACACGGGGATAAGATCATTTTTAGGCCGCAACGTTTTTGGAGCGTGCCTCTGGCAAGAGTCACACTTGCGGATCTCCTTCATTGCGTCAACATGCATACCCGGCCAGTAGTAACCGGCGCTCATGATCTTCGCGACGACCATCCTTGGTCCGGAGTGGATGCCGCAAATCCCTTCGTGGATTTCCCTTATCAAATAATTCGCGTCCTGGGGGTCCACACAGCGCAGTAGTGGTCCCAAGAAGGATTTTCGGTACAAGATACCGTTGTGCATTTCGTACTGTAGGGCTTTGTTTTGGATCTTTCTTGCTTCCGCTTTGTTCTCAGGAAGCACCCCCTCTCCCAAGTATTGGATGATAGGGGTCATCCATGATGTCTGCCCTGTTTCGATTACGTTAACTTGGCGCAGTAAAACCGATGGGTTTTTGAGTACCTCTATCCTTACATCCTTGGCTAGATGTTGAAAGGAGGTCGAGGCGAGCTTGCTCAGGGCATCTGCGGGCTTGTTTTCTGAGCGATTGATATGTATGACTTCGTGGGTTTTGAATTGTTGGAGCAATTCTTTCGCTTGTTCCAGATATAAAGCCATGACTTCACCCTTCGCGTCGTATATGCCATTTACTTGACTGGCTATCAGGAGTGAATCCACATGTGCGCGCAAGTTTTTTGCTCCCATCTTGATGGCGAGGCGTAAGCCTGCCAGAAAAGCCTCATACTCAGCTTCATTGTTGGTGTTCTTGAAGTCGAGCTTAATGGCGTAAGTAAACTCGTGCTTTTCTGGGCTCACTAGACGTAAACCTGCTCCCGCGCCATCTTCATTTGATGCCCCGTCAGTGTAAAGCATCCAAATCTCCTCTGCTGTGTTTTCCTTGGGCGTCTCTACCATCTCACACTCCTTGATTTTATCAGCCGGCACTTCTGTGATGAAGTCGGCGAGGACCTGCCCCTTAATGGCTGGGCGCGGCCTATACAAGATGTTATGGCCGCCCAGTTCAATGGCCCATTTTGCCAATCTGCCTGATGTCTCAGGCTTCTGAAGTATAGTGCCAATGTGGAAATTGGTAAGCACAGTTATCACATGGCCTGTGAAGTATCGGCGCAATCTTCGGGAGGCATGTAGTAGCGCAAGAACCAGCTTTTCCATTGTGGAATATCTTGTTTCTGGGTCTGTGAGTATCCTGCTGACGTAATAGATCGGGGTTTGCACGCCGTTCCTGTCTACCAACAATACTGACCCTACTGCCTTATCCGAGGAGGACAAGTACAGCACAAGGGGCTCTTTTTCAAACGGTGCCGTCAGCGTAGGGAGTTCGATCAGACACGCTTTCATTTGTTGAAAAGCTGTTTCGGCTTCCGGGGTCCATTTGAACTCTTGCTTCTTCAAACAGTTGCGCAACGTGCTAATGAAGGGATACGACTTTGCGGCGTGATTGGAAAGAAATCGATTTAGCGCGGCCAGCCGGCCGGCTAGTCGTTGCATTTCCTTGATGTTCCTTGGCGAGGGCATTCGTTCTATAGCTTGTACCTTCTCTGGGTTCACCTTGAAACCGCCGTTTGTGACAATGAAGCCCAGAAACTTCCCTTCTTCCATGCCAAAGGAACACTTGGCTGGGTTTAGTTTCATATTTACGCTGCGCAATGAGTTGAACGTTTTTTCGATGTCTTTTAACATTTGGTCCTCTTCGGGACTTTTCACCACTAGATCATCGATGTAAACCTCAATGTGCTTTCCGATGTCACCTGCGAAGGTTTTGTCCATCAAGCGTTGATAGGTCGCGCCTGCATTCTTTAAACCAAAAGGCATTTTGGTGTAGCAGAATATTCCAAGATCAGTCCTGAAGGCTGTCTTGTCTTCATCTTCTAGCTTCATCTGCACTTGATGGTATCCTTTATAGCAATCCAGAAAGCACTTCCATCGGTATGGCGCGAGAGAATCAATTTTTTTATCGATCTCAGGCAAGGAATAGCAATCCTTTGGGCACGCCTTGTTGAGATCAGTGTAATCAACGCACATGCGCCATCCGCCATTTGATTTTTCTACCATCACAGGGTTCGCGACCCAGCTTTGGTATCTTACCTCTCTCAGGATTCCAGCCTTGAGCAACTCACATACTTGCTCATTCATCGCTTTTGTCTTATCCGCGCCTAGGCTGCGCCTTCGCTGGACTTTTGGTTCTACAGAAGGGTACGTGTTTAAGCAATGCTCAGTTATGTTGCGCGGGACGCCGGTCATGTCTGACGGGGTCCAGGCAAATATATCCATGTTGCGGAACAGCAGTTGCTTTAAATGTTTTCTGATGTCTGACGAAATGGCGTGGCCAATTGTCACTGTCTGCTCTGGGTACTTGCGGTTTAAGACCCATTTTTCTGGCTCGGTCGTAGAGACCTTCGCCGCTTTTGTTGGGCGCAGCTCTTCAGTTGACATCACTTCTTTCTTGGCGTATATGATTGCGACGCCTGTCTTGGTAGGAAAACCTATGGCAGAATGAGGTGTTGAAGTCACCATGTTTAGTTCGCCTTGTGTTTCCCTTCCAAGAAGCACATCATGCCTTGATTTCACTGGCATTACCATAAAGTTCACATTTGTTGTTCTTGAATGTTTCCCGTCAGAGAGCGTGACAGGGAAACTGATTTGGCCGAGAGGGAAGACCATTTCATTGCAAAAGCCGGACAAAGGATAATCGACTGGCTCGAGTCTCGCTTTGTCTTCTTCATCGAATTGATTGAAACATTGTTCGTAGATGATGTCGGCTGTGCTTCCTGGGTCGATGAAGATGTACTCTGTTTCATAGTGACCAATTATACCAGTAATGACGACGGGTCGTGTAGCGCGAGGACCGCCGCGCACTACTGGGAATATGACTTGCTGTTCTTGCCAAGAAGGCTCGTAGGGCCGTTTGCCTTTTTCTCTCGCGGTGTATCTTGGTCCGTTGACCATGTGAGTCTCTAGCCGTCTCACTTTTTTGTGGCTGCCTTCATCGTGACGCTGGAGCTGACGGGTGTCCTTGCGCACATTCTTCACTAAATGGCTTAGCTTGCCGCTTTTGAGCGCTCTTTCGATTTCCTGGCGCAAACTGTAGCAGTCATCGGTCAAATGCCCCGAGTCTTTGTGAAAATCGCAGTACAAGTTAGGGTCTTGCCCTTTCTTGTTTGTCATTGGCCTTGGCGCCTTGAAATCGACATTCTCCGTCATTAATACCTCCTTTGGAGTTTTTGTGAGCGGAGTCCAGTGTTTGTCACGGTTGTCGTCTCTGATTGCTTTCTTGTAACCGATTCGGTCAATCGTATCTCGCGCATCTTCTCTGTAACGTGGCCTGTCGTCACGGCCTCTGGGTCTCTCAGACTTCCAGTCATGACTCTTGTACTTGTTGCGCTTGTTGTTGTTGTTGTCGCGCGGCCTCTCGTTTGCTCTTGAAAATCGATCTTCGGAGTAATAACCCTTTCCACCAGCAAGGGACTCCTCGGTTTGCGCGACGATCTTTGCTGCTTCCATCAGTTTATCCCACTCTTTTGGCATCCCATCTTTGCCTGTGATGGTTCTAATGAGGCTATCACAGCGTATAGCCTTCTTGAAGTGGCAGCGCATGAGTTGCTCACTGACGCCGCCAATCTCTAAACATTCTTTGTTGAAACGCGTGATGAAGTCCTCCAGACCTTCACCATCCCTTCGCCATATGTCTTCTACTTCCGCCGTATCACGCTGATAGCGACGTTGTTGGCTAAAATAGCTTAAGAATTGTGTCTTGAAGTCTGTCCATGACTTAATTTTTCCGGGCGGAAGGCTGTCAAACCAGGCGCGAGCCGCTCCGGTCAGCGTTTGAATGAACAGGTGGCACCACATGGGCATGTTCCACCCTCCCATGCAGCCCACACTCGTGAATGTTCTGACGTGGTCGTCTGGGTCAGTCAACCCATTGAATTTCCCAACGGTTGGGGGTAGCTTCTCTCGTGAGAGTGGTGCGAGTGCGATTTTCGGGATAAACTTGGAGTGTTCCGCAGCTTCCGCTGGCCTGTAAGCCAGGCGGAAATCTCTTTCAGCCTCTTCTGTATAGCCAATGTGTTGTCTTGGCTTATAGTACTCGTGGTTTTTTGGTAAACGATTGAAGACTGACGACTCTTCATCACCTTCCCATGTAGGATCATATGGGTCGGTTTCTTCCCATTCATTGTTCATGTTGCGCGGCGTGAGCCGGCTGTGAACAGGGCCTCGTTGAAGGTTCGACGGATATTCATAGTGACTATCCGTTTCCCCTCTTGTATCGCGCGTGTCTTGTACGCTTACACGCCTTGTAGGGGGAGGCCTGTTGGTTCTGCCTTGAAGATTGGCTGGTGGTGGCATTTGGCGCACCCCCTGACTAGGAGGAGTGACCAAGGACGGTTCTGCCGTCAACACTGCTTGCTGCGCGATGAGCGATTGGTATGCTGCATTGATAGTGGCGATGTTCTTGGCATACCACGAGGCTGGGGTTTCGCCCTCTGGTAAGCCAAGTAATGCAGATACATTTTGAGGTGGCACCGGGTTGGACGGTCCTTCGCCGTTGTTACCTGGGGTGGCCATTTGTGTGATACGGGTAACGCTCCCGCGCTGACCCCCCGTGTTGGTGATCTCAACTTCACCTATCTCTTCGATTTGGGCTTGGAGGTTTTGGACTCCTTCACCCAAGGCCGTGTTGGAGTTGGCTCCGAAGCCGAACTCTGGAAAGATTCCTTGACCGGTCATAGTCGAAGGATGAAAAGATGTCAAAGGCTCAAATAAAGAAGATGAGGGTGGTTATAGAAAAAATCGGTGGGCGCCAATGAAGAAACACGGGTTCTAATTAAGGTATTAATTAGAGGGGTTTATGTTCCTATCATAGTGGTTAATCTTCTTTGAGGTATTTGAGCTCCGACTGGTTAATCAACCTGCAAAACAGAACACCGTTACTCGTTAAGAGGGGAATGTGGGGGTTTCCCTCTTAACCGGGCTCCGGCGTGAGAATAAGCGATTGCTTTGAGAGTAATTAAGTAGTTAAGAGTAAGAGCCGAGAGAATCGAATGAGTCACCTGAGGAATGAAGGTCTCTATTTATAGCCGGAGAGGTGTAAGAGGTTGTGGGCTGATGGGCCTTGGGCCAGAAACGGACAACAACGAATATACTCTTTGCCTCGCTGGCCTCGACTGCTTAGTGGCTTCTAGATGCTCGTCGGTGCTGGCGCACCTTGATTGGAGCCACGTGTCATTGTTGTCGGCCTTGTTGTCCCTTCTGTCATCAGCAGACAAGTGGAGATCGTGGGACAGTTGTCCCCGTCTCTTGATTGGTGCCATGTAGGCGTCCTTGTGTACTTATCGTCAGAAGATCGTGGCGCACGATTGAACAGAGCCTGCTGGACGCTCATTGGCTCTTTTTACTGCCACTTGTACCCTGTGTACCTCTGTAGGTAACAGCGCGTCTTCCTATGGAGAGGATTTTGTTTGGTGGCAACTAACCCGCGCGGGGTTAGTGTGCTCACTTATACCATTGTTTTTATACTAAGTGTTGCTATCTGAGTTTATTATGTGCTCTTCCTCGCGCGGGGGTAAGTCACAATGTGATGTGAGCTGCGCGAGGTTGTTATTATCAAGTTGTTATGCTAAGGAGTATGGTCTCACGTGCAACCTGTTATGAGGTTTGCGCGACTTTTTGGGACCATACCCCTTCAGTATCGATCGAACACGATTTAGAAGGTTAAACACTAAAAATCAGAATCTGTCCAAGTTTTACAGCCAACTTCAGTTGGCTGTAAACAGGTCATAAACTCAACGAAAAACCGATATTTTGAATCTAAAATATTTCATTATGAAATACGGTTCTAATGGCACCGGAATCGTAATTTTTGGACTTCGTTTACTATTTTTAAAGTGTTAATTTGTAACAGCAACTTAAGCTGAATTTTGACAGCAATAAATGGGTGTTATACTTTCGGTCATAACCTGAGTTTTGTGATGAATCGGACCATGAAATTTTTACAGTAGATGACAACCGATGCATGTGTAATTACCCCACTGGAATTTCGTAAATCGGACACTCGATGAATTTCTAATAAATTGTTCCGTGGACTGTGGTCAGAAATACACAAATCTGAGTTCAGTCCGGAACATGAATTTTTATAAAATATTGGTAATTAACCGGACCCCGATATTTTTACACAATAAAATATGGAACGTTTAAGACATCCTATAAAAATATGGGAATTTTTGGAATAATTTAACTATTTTATTAAAATGTCCGAAAACAGCCGGTTTTGAATATAAATGCTGAATTGAGATAAGTTGTGACTTGCGTGTCTAAATGTCGAGTATGCTATCCGTGAATGATCTAACATGTTATATATGTTATGTGCATTATCGTATGGTTGATTTTGAGTGGGGAATGGATGGGAAACTTAGAGGGCATAAACCGTTAAAGTGATGAATGTTATGTGATAGATACGTGTAGGAACTTTGTGTTCTATTTGAAAGCCACTAAATGACTAACTGGTAAGTTATATTAGGACGAGATTGACCGACCTTGACTGTTAGCTATATTGAGAATCTAACCGAGCAAACCGAGGTGAGTTCACACTCTTTCTAAGGCATGGGATTCCCAGGTGTTTGGGAATGGGATTGATTAACTACTTGTACTATCATTACTGTTAAACTACTTTTTACTGTCCTCGGATTGAAGGGCACGTACGTAAAACCTACGTACACGATCATAAGACCATCAACTCTATCACTTTAAGTCCCTCATTTATCGACTTAATCGCCGAGGCCTATGGCGAGCGGGTCATTAGTTAATAGCGCTATTAGGTTTAACAAACCTCACACCGTGCCAGTCGGACGGGCGTGTACTAATGGACTATGGGCAAAGGGTCAATGCTGATAGACATTGACTTAGGGCACCTCTTATATTTTCGTAGCAGTCGATACGCGTGGTCTAGTAACACATGGGAAACCCCCACTAATCTTCGCAAACATGTCAGAAAGACCGCGATGCAAACTCATACGATACATGGTTTTCAAAACGAACAGATAATTTACGAAACAAATGCTATAACTAAACAACCAACTGTGAATTCACTCAACTTTGTTGTTGACTCGTTGTTACATGCCTTACAGGTCGTTAAATGCTTGGAGCTTGCATATGGAGGTGGTCGTTGTGGGATGCGGGCTAATATGTCCCGTATTTAATAAATAGACTTTATGAACTTATTAAACCTACGTTTTAGACTTTAAACTTATGAACTATGGACTATGTTTTGAACTTACGTTTTATGCTTCCGCTGTTTAACTAAAATCGGTTTACTTCCTTTTGGTCACCAATCGTATTGTGTTTGGTTTTAATTACTTAATTATGTTGTTCGATATGATTGGTGGCTCGATCCTGGTCATGTCACGCCTCCAAGTGGTGGTACTCCGCATGGTGGATTTTGGGGGTGTGACAATATATATATATATATATATATATATATATATATATATATATATATATATATATATATATATATATATATATATAAGGAACACAACTTAGCTACAGTGGTTTTGACCTTTTTTATAATTTTGAAACTCACCCCACTTGAGTTTTATGTGCGTATTTTTTTGGGATATTGGCCTCTAATAATCCAAGTAGACGTCATTGGCCATTGGCAGTCCCACCTTTTTTTATTCCCCCTGGCAGCCCCACCTTTCAACTATTTTTCCTCCACTGGTCCTTAGTTAAAAAAACTTAATGGAGTTAAGTTTTTTTTTCTGAATTACAAACCGATGATTTAGGGCTTTTGTTCAGAACGAGGATACGAGTCTATTTATGTAAAACTTACATCGAACAGTGCTCCAAACAACTAGATTTTTGTTAATTGGAAGTTTAATCACTTGAATTGAAACACCGTTTTCATCGTTTAGAGCACCATTTCGAGGTGAGTTTATATCAATAGACTCGTATCCTCGTTCTGATCAAAAGCCCTAAAACATCAGTTTGTAATTCAGAAAAAAAAAACTTAACTCCGTTAAGTTTTTTTAACTAAGGACCGGTGGAGGAAAAATAGTTGAAAGGTGGGACTGCCAGGGGGAATAAAAAAAGGTGGGACTGCCAATGACCAATGACGTCTACTTAGGATTATTAGAGGCCAATATCCCTATTTTTTATATATGGGTCCATATAAATTCAAGTCGATTTACATTTCGTCTTAATCAAGGAAGACCGCTTAGCTATAGTGCGTTTGACTTCTTTTTTTTTCTTTTTTGAAACTCACCCTTCCAACTTTCTGCATTCACAATTGCACTCTTTAACTTTAAAGAAGTTTTTTAAAATGTTATTTTGACCCCTCGATTTTTACGTGCGTATTTTTTATATACGGGTTAATGTAAATTTAAGTCGATTTACGTTTCATCTTAATTTTTTTTCTAAAAAATGTGTCACATCAAACATATTACGTTTTTGTATTTATTTTTATGGTCGTGCTCAGTTGGTGTACGTTTTTACGTAAATTTTGTTTGGAAATGAATCAGATCAAATATAATACATTTTCATTAGAGGGTATAAATTCAAGTTACTTTACATTTCACGAGTCATGTCAAATATAATAAGTTTTGGTGCTTATTTTATTGACGTTTTGAGTTGGTTTACGATTTGACGTTTATGTACACGTCGGTTTAATCAAGTTGGTTTACGTTTTGACGTAATAATATTTGACCTCCCCGAGTTTTACGTGCTTATTTTTTGTACGTAATGTTACAAATTCAATTCTGCTTACGTTTCGACATAATTATTTTCGAAAATGAGTTATGTCAAATATAATACGTTTTTGTGCTTATTTTCATGGACGTTTTCAGTTGGTCTACGTTTTTATCAATAAGTAAAAAAAATCTGATAAGCTCAAATCACGTTAAAAAAACCAACTCCACAACACAGGGAATCAATTATGTTTCATAAAATTTGGTTAGCATCTTTTGAACCTTTAGATTCAGATCTAAGGAAGCGAGTTGGAGAGGTGACGTATCTGATTTAGATCTAGGGTTTAGGAAATAAGGAAACATGGGTATATATATTTTATATATAAAATAATAAAAAATTATCATTATTTAGTATTCGGATATCGGATATCCGAAATATCCGAAACTTTTCATAATCAATATCCGAATCCGAATTTTCGGATATCCGAAAATTCGGATTATTCGGATGCGGAATTTCGGATATTTCGGATTCGGTTTCGGGTTCGAATTTTTTTGAACACCCCTATCATTTAGTTTAAATTTTAATAAAGAATAAATATTTACTTATAATTCTATTTTGGTTGCTCTTAGAGTAAATTGCCATTTTAGTCCCTGAGTTTTGTCCAAATTTGCCATTTTAGTCCAAATAGTTTTTTTTGCCTCTGGGTCCCTGACTTTTCCCTTTTGTTGCCATTTTGATCACATACACTAACTCCATCCAAAAACTCCATCTTTAACCAGGGGTATTTTGGGGATTTTCATTTTAAATGTTTTCAATTGCCATTTTGATACAATTCCAAAAAATCAAAAAAATTCCAAAAAAATCTAAAAAATCATAAAAATTCTAAGAAATCCAAAAAATCCGTTTCGGCGCGAACCGTTTCGACGCGAACCGTTTTGACCCGTACCGTTTCGACCCGAACCGTTTCGACCCGTACCGTTTCGACCTGTACCGTTTCGACCCGAACCGTTTCGAGCTGAACCGTTTCGACGCGAACCGTTTCGACCTGTACCGTTTCGAGCTGAACCGTTTCGACGCGAACCGTTTCGAGCTGAACGGTTTCGAGCTGAACCGTTTCGAACCGAACCGTTTCGAGCCTAACCGTTTTGAGCCGAACCGTTTCAACGCGAACCGTTTCGACCCATACCGTTTCGATCCGAACCGTTTCGAGCTGAATCGTTTCGACGCGAACCGTGCCTCGAAACGGTACAGGTCGAAATGGTTCAGCTCGAAACGGTACGGGTCGAAACGGTTCAGCTCGAAACGGTTCGATTCAAAACGGTACGGGTCGAAACGGTTCGCGTCGAAACGGTTCAGCTCGAAACGGTTCAGCTCGAAACGATTCAGCTCGAAACGGTTCGCGTCGAAACGGTTCAGCTCGAAACGGTACAGGTCGAAACGGTTCAGCTCGAAACGGTTCGGGTCGAAACGGTACGGGTCGAAACGGTACGGGTTGAAACGGTTTGGGGTCGAAACGGTTCAGCTCGAAACGGTTCGGGTCGAAACGGTACGGGTCGAAATGGTTCGGGTCGAAACGGTACGGGTCGAAACGGTTCGCGTCTAAACGGTTCAGCTCGAAACGGTTCGGGTTCGAAACGGTTCGCGCCGAAACGGATTTTTTAGAATTTTTTGGAGTTTTTTTGATTTTTTGGAATTTTTTTGATTTTTTGGAATTGGATCAAAATGGCAATTGAAAACATTTAAAATGAAAATCCCCAAAATAACCCTGGTTAAAGATGGAGTTTTTGGATGGAGTTAGTGTATGTGATCAAAATGGCAATAAAAGGGAAAAGTCAGGGACCCAGAGGCAAAAAAAAACTATTTGGACTAAAATGACAAATTTAAACAAAACTGAGGGACTAAAATGATAATTTACTCGTTGCTCTTATTAATATTATCGTAATACTTGTCAAAGATATCATTTTCCTGATCCATAAATATCTGTCGACTTATTGCTAATTTTCCTTTTTTAAAGTAGATTGTTGCAACGGCTATCAAATTAGACTTTCATCAAACCATATCTGCACTACAAACAAACAAACGCTATTTGATGAAATAACATTTCACAAACGAAAGTGAATAAGAGATTGACATTCTCATGTCATTGTATTCTTGTGGCATTTTAACGGTGAGATAAAGCTTTGGGATTATTGGGTCCTGAATTCGATTCTCACAAGAGGGTTCTCAGATTTATTGAAGTTCCTCCTGAATTGGTGTAGGCATTATTGCCTAGCAGGGGTGGCAACAAAAACCCAACCATGATATTTTGGATTATTTTGGACCTCTTTAAAAAAGAAAATAAATGTGAATGGGCTGGGAATTTAGTCAAGATGGGTTAGGATGGGTTTTAAAATACCCATCTAAATTTTAACATGGGTCAGAATGGGTTTTTAACTATCTGACACTGAAACGCATAACTGTCAAACAATCAACAACCATGTCCTCATCGATAAACTTCTTCTTCTTCTAACTACGAACTAGGGTTTACCCCAACTCGATCCAATCGCCAATCATGTCATCTCAATCGCCATCATTGATCAGGGGCGGACCCAATCATAGTTCAAGGTGGGCGGGCGCACCCCCGGGGGAAAAAAATTTAGTGTTAAATTCCGTCGAAAATCTCGTCCGCACCCCTTGGAATTTTTCGTCCGCACCCCTTGGAATTTTTCGACCGCACCCTTGAAATTTTTCGTCCGCACCCCTTAGGTAAAACGTGTTATCAATTTATATTTTAAATTTTTTTAGTGAACTCTTATTTTAAAAAAAAATACTACCTAAATTATATAACTTTTAATAACTAACTAACTAAACCAAAATACCATATCTTTACCCACTTATAATTTTTCCTAACTAGCTAGCCCACTAAATCTTAGCCCATTAACCAAACCCAACAATATTTCAAACTATAATAAAATAATTAAAGCCTAAAACCGCTCTCTCTCTCTCTCTCTCTCTCTCTCTCTCTCTCTCTCTCTCTCTCTCTCTCTCTCTCTCTTGTGTCCCTGCACTGCCAACGAACAACATCACCCAGCGACAACAGTCCAGCAGCCGGCAACCACCGTAATCAAACACCATACCACCGTCGTTTGACACCAAATCTAACCAGAATCCGAACACGGGTAAGTTTCTTTGTTATTTTGATGTTTTTGGTTGATATTATAGGAGAAAATGGGTAATAAAGTTGTTAAATAGGTTTGAAATTTTGTGTGTTTTGACGTTGTTTATGGTTGTTTAGATGATTTTTAGGGTGATTATGTTGTTTATATATTTTTAGGGTGATTACAACTTGCGTTATGATTTCTAGGGCTTGAATAGTTGAAAATTAAAATTAAAATTGAAACTTATATTATGGAGCGATGAACTTATGTTATATAGAGAAAGAATTGCTTAAGAAACTAGCTTTAGATGATGTATTGGATAGATTCAAAAAATGAAAACCCGTAGGGCGTTGACCTTTTAATTATGTTTGTAACAAGGTTTGACATGTTTTTGATAATTATATAAATTTAGTTTGATGTTCGTTTGTTTTACATGACCCGACCCGACCCGATACGAACCGATTTTTTTACTTATATACCTAGGGGCCTAAAATTTTTAAAAATGTTCCGCACCCCCATGGAAAAATTCCTGGGTCCGCCACTGTCCACCGACGACACCACCACCACCACATCGCCGCTCCTCACCACCACCGACGGCGTCTCCCTCACCCGCCACTCCGTCAGATCCAATCCCTCCCTCCGCGGCGCCGCCATGTTCCTCCGCCGCGCCAGCAGCCGCCGGATGCTCCGTGAACCTTCGATGTGTGTGAGAGAATTAGCTGTTGAACAAATCGAAGAACGCCAGACCGATTGGGCGTATTCACGTCCACTTGTGATTCTAGACCTGATCTGGAACCTTGCGTTTTTGAATTATAAATTACTGAAATCCAAGATTTAACAAGAAAACATGAAGCTTTTTCACCAACAATACCTTCCCCCTATTCTTAATATTATTATTCACAGATCTCTTTTTTCATTTAATGGTGAACCCGATTTTCATTCTTTTCAATTCCCCTAACTTTGTTTTGTTTTTTCTAATCATTTTCTAAAATCTCTTTGAATTGTGAGTGTTTAGAAATCTTGAATCTACTTGGGAGAACGATTTCAATTCCCCTAACTTTGTTTTGTTTTTTTAAATCATTTTCTAAAATCATTGTGAGTGTTTAGAAATCTTGAATCTACTTCGGAGAACGAGAATCAGTAATTTATAATCTTCGAAGAACGCCAGACCGATTGGGCGTATTCACGTCCGATTGGGTTTTTTTTTATTTTTTAGTTTTTCTGATTTTTTTAATTTTTTTAATTTTTCTGATTTTTTTTTTTTTGAATTTTTTGAATTTTTCTGATTCTTTAAATTTTTTTGAACTTTTTTAAAATTTTTCTGATTTTTTTTTAATTTTTAGCCTATCATAACCGAAACTCATTGTGACCTAAACCCATCTTGACCTTTTTCTTAAAAAACTCATTCTAATCCAAACCCGTCCTAACCCATCCCCATCCTAACCCATTACCCAAACCTACCCAATCCACCCATTTTGTCACCTCTATTGCCTAGCGAAGATGGATATAATCAGATAGTTTCACTGGTGGCGCAATAATATTCAAGTGATCTATCAGTGATACAAATTTTTCGTTCAAAACAAAGAAAAGATAAGACATTGAGAAATATTATTATTTGATATACAAAAATAATGACATCACGAATAATTGCGAAAAAGAAATAATGACGTCTTATACATTGATATTTATTTCTTTATCAATTAATTGCGAAAAAGAAATAATGACGTCTTATACATTGATATTTATTTCTTTATCAATATTAACCGTCCACATGATACATACGAAAGTGTCTCTGTATATTTAATAAACCTAACTAGATGTGAAGTATATGATTGAGAACGATTTAAATATTTAATTTCATTGACTAATCTATATCAACGTGTCAAATTTAAATTCAAACCCTACAGTTGATGTTTACATCATTTGCAATTTTGCACTATATGAAGTTTTCTACTTTAAAAAAAGAAAAATTAAGTCTTAACTAGAACAGTAATTCATTTTTTTCTAGAAAACAGAAAAAAAAATATGTTTTAACTATTTTGTAATTAACCTTTTTTAATTTTTCGATTACAAGAGCACCAAAAATGCATCACAGGTATAGGATTTTATACAAACCATTTTGTATGTAAAAATGGAAGTATGGAACCATGCCATATCACCTACCCAGAAAACTACCCTAAAGATTGGGTACTGCAATACCCCTACATTACGGTAGCCAATTTCTATGTCCTCTCTCATTTCTATGCCTGCGATTGTAGAACATAGACCAGATTCACCCTATCTCTTTCATGCCTGCAACTTTCTTCCACAATTAGTTTTTGATGGTCGACGGATCATGCGGCAATTCTTGACATCTGAAATGCGACCTGGACATGACATGAAAAAAAAGGTTTGGATTCACTTGTTTTCTAAAACAGGTTGGTTTCGGGTTGACCTGTAGATTAAATGGGACATGTTTGACTTGCTTAGAAATATAGGTTAACGGGTCATGTCTCAATTACAAGATTTATACGTGTATGGCTTAGGGTCAAGTTTTTCACACGAATAAAAATATAGGCCATGTTTTGGTTTTAGGATTCAACGTTAACCTGTCAACCTCACACGATTAACATCCCTAATATATCCCATGTTGATGCTGAAACAATTGACACACCTATTAAAATAAGTAAGATTGTTAAAAAATACATGTGGAATTTTTCACCAAATTCACATAAAAGTTTGATTTTATCTTTAAATGATTAACAAACCTCTGGGCTTCTATAATTAATAGCAATTTTTTTACACTTGAATAACAAATGAGATTTTGATTTTTTAGAAAGGCATACAATTGAAGTAGTCAACTTATAGCAATTTGTTGTGCGGTTAGCCTTTGCATGCTCAATCAAACTTTTTTTTTTTAACGCCTCACAAGTCACGACAGCCGCCCATTTACTTATGTTTTTTACCTGCAAATGCACACGCTCTCTACTCTATTCCTAAAACCTAAAACCACCACATCTGCATTCCGCAAGATTTAAACACACATCTATTTGATTGGAGAATACACTGGTTTACCATAAAGTCTTTTTATGTTTTCACTTTTCATACAAATTTTTGAAAATCTATTAAAGCATGCTATTCTTTTTTTAGGATTTGTTTCCTTAGCTCTACGAGAGAGCACTAAATCTTACCTACAAGACTCTGAAATCGGAATCAAATTCTGAATCTCCAATAAAAAAAACGTTCGCGGCAAACCCCTCTACTCGCCACGTTTGCTAAAACTTGATTAAGTTTCAATAAAACCTTCACTAGGGAGTCATGCGATTATGACCCAGTAAAGCATTGATCCATAGCCTACTAAAATTTCTGTCCTTTGATTAGTTCGCCACGAGAATGCTAGAGGTGGCGTCGTGCAGTGATAGTGGTGATGAAGAAGATTCTAATTCTTTGGTTTAACCATTCCATGTTGAATACTTTTTTAAAGGAACTCAAGAAATTTCATTCCAATTTAATTTCTTCATTCTCAAACCTAACATTATCTCATGAATTCGGCTTATAATACCAAGACAGAAATGACCTGCAAACCGAACAGGTTAAGATCGAAATCATATTTAAATTCGTTGATTTCATCGAACCAAACACCCCTTTAGTTTCATACCCTCAATCCAAATTATACTTCCATAAGAAGGATCATATATCAAATTCTAGTTAAGGGGATACCACAAACCAAATGCTCAGAAGTGCGAAATAAAATCCACCAACTACTTATAATTCCAGATCTAAAAGCCTAAAAGACTAAGCAAAGAGAAGTCATGTTCATCTCAATAACCATGATTTCCTTAAATACAAGGAACAATATAGTAGCAACAGATCCAAAACTAAACAAGAACATGGTTATCATACGGCTATGAATACCTTCCCAACATGAATGCCGGTCCCTGAATATTTGCAAGGAAAAATTTAACACATGCGATGTAACGTAATAAAAGTAATATAAAAAAAGCAACTACAAATAGATATAGTAGATTATGTTAAAACTGTTGTATTTTCAAAAACCTTTTTAAGGGAATTTTCATCACTCCACATGTTCTTTTCGGATTTCGTATAAACAAAACCACATACAAACATACTTGATTAACCTATAAAGTTGATAATGCTATTCAAGCTAAGGTAACATGTTGGATGATTTAAAATTTTCTGAAGAATTAAATGTCATTTTAGTCCCTGTGGTCTGGGTCATTTTGTCAGTTTAGTCCAAAGGTTTGAAACGTTGCCATTTTAGTCCACTGAGTTAACTTCATCCATTTTTTTCTGTTAACTAGTTAACAAAATAACATATGAAATGACCGAATTGCCCTTCTAGTTAACAGAAAAAATGGATGGAGTTAAGTTAACCCAGTGGACTAAAATGATAACGTTTGAAACTATTTGGACTAAAATGGCAACGTTTCAAACCTCTGGACTAAACTGACAAAATGACCCAGACCACAGGGACTAAAATGACATTTAACTCTTTTCTAAAATCCAAGAATTTGACGGGTTTTCAACATGTTATACGTTAAAGAAGCAAAATCCATGAAAAGATCCAACTTGACACCTATTGTTATTGTATGTATAGGACTACAAGGCTTACCCTTTGATGTAACCAACTTGTATGAAAATGTATCCAGCTTGACACATGTTATTGTACGTATCCAAAGCTTACCTTTTGATGTAACCAACTTTTAAAACTTAATTACCATCTAACGTCTTAATAGTTGGTTTGTGTCAAAAATTTAAACATAAGCTTTAAACCTCAATTATATTAGAAGAAAATAGGTGTAAAAATGGATACATTTCCATACAACTTTCATCATCCGATATGCTTTTTTTCCCAGAATTTGTATTTAATGAAACCAGGTGGCCTATAAAGTCATCTCAATATATGGATGACCTTAATTACTAAAAATAAAAGAAGTGGAATACTTGATGACCTCTACATACATTATCCCTAAAAAGTAAAAACAAACTCACCTGATACAAACAACTTAATAACGATTATATGCTTCCCCGTAATCCTCATGCCTTTGACGTTGAAAATCATTATAATTGTTACCGGGCCTCAAAGAAGGATAGTTGTCAATTTCTGGATGCCTTGATCTTGATTCCATTTGCATATTGTTAATATAAGGATTGCCAGCAGCAGCAGCATCACCATAATCATAATGATTATTATTTCTATAACCACCAAACCCTACATTAGGCATTTCTTGACGAGTTTCTTGTTGTCTTTTATGTGTTTCAAATCGAAGAAATTCTTCCCATTGTTTTGCATGCATGTCTCTTATTGTAGCCAACTTTTTCATGTAAATTCCCCTGATTTCTTCAATCGCCTATTTGTGCACATGGAGAAATCAGAAACGACCATTTATTCTTTCAAATAATCAATAGGTGAATGAAAAGTGTAACTTATTTTGATGAGTAAAATGCCATTTTTGTCGCTGAGGTTTGGCCAATTTTGTCCAAAGGCTTGTTTTTCCGCATATAGATCCAAAAGGTTTGAAATCTTGCCATTTTCATCCGACTCGTTAACTCCATCCATTTTTTCTCCGTTAAGTCAAGGGTATTTCCATCTTTTTAGTTAACTTAAAGGGCAATTTGGTCTTTTTCAGTTTATGTACAAGCATTTAGCATTTAGCATAAAGTACAAGTATTCAAAAAGGACGAAAATACCCTTAAGTTAACAAAAAAGACGAACTTACCCTGCCTTAATGGAGTGAAATGGATGGAGTTAACAAGCCGGATGAAAATGGCAAGATTTTAAACATTTTAAATTCAGATGCGGAAAAACAAACCTTTGGACGAAAGTCGCAAAACTAGCCAAACCTCAGGAACGAAAATGGCATTTTACTCTTTTGAAAAATATGAGAAACTGATGATTTTTTCATTTAACCAAATGGACCCATTCATTGCTAAACCAGGTCGAAATTGCTACCTATAGAATTAAAAAATGTGTACAAAAAATGTAAAATTGCAAAAACACCATTACCTTACGATGCCTATAATTCTCTTCATCTTCTTCCTTATCTCTAAATTTTGCAATATCCATTGCATCCCTCGTATACTCCAACTCTAATTCCTCCAATGCCAGTGAAAACATAGAACGGCCTTCCTTATGAGTAGGCTGCAAATTGAGCCCGGGCCCGCATTTGTGATTATCTTTCAAGTCATATGAGCCACCAGAGTACGGTGGACGGCGAGCGGGAGATTTTGAATGTGTTGATCGGATCTGAATGCCATCATTCCGATAAGCTAATTCACCAAATGAAGAGTGTGTTAAACACTTTGATTCAAGATTCTTTCATTTCATGATGATAATCGGTTCAATTCAGATTTCAGAGCCACCCAGAAAGTTACTAAAGAATCCAACACATAATTCTTGAATATAACAACTTAGTCACTTACCTCTAGCTGCAAATATACAAATAAACAAGCAAAGTTATTACACGTTTTTAGCCACCAAAATGATATTTTGTAAGTAATAAACGACCATTATTTACCACAGAACTATCAAAAGGATTTTCTATCAATTAAAAGCATGATTTTGATATCACATACAGCATATCTAAAATGTTCTCAAGAGAGGTTAGGGTTCAAGTTTTCAACATGAATAACTAATATGATCCATTTTGGGGTTGGGTTATACATAGAGCTCCCAACGAACCAAACGTTGAGTGAACAGTTCGTGAACTGTTCGGCGGGAAGTTCGCCGAACAAGAAATTCCATTGATTTAGTTAAATGAATGAACATGAACAGAGGCCACATTCGTTTATTAATGTTCGTTTGTGTTCGATAGTTCATTAGTGTTTTTAGTTTTCATATTTTATTTAAATACCTCAAAATTCCGACAAATAAAATACTTAACAAGTAAAAGTGTATTATATATTTTGTTCACGAACGCTTGTTTGTGTTTGTTTGTTTCCATCAGGGTTCATGAATAGTTGGTGTTCATTTGTGTTCATGAGCGTCCGTTAACAAACGAACACGAACACGAACACATTCATTTCCTTAACAAACGAACATGAACAGAAAATCTCATTCGGCAAGTGTTTATGAATTCGTGAACACATATATTTCCTTAACAAACAAACACTTCGTTCGGTTCGTTTGCAAGCCTAGTTATACACATGGACCCACCAATTGGAACCCAAAATTAATTAAGCATTGTTGTCTTTACCTTGTGGGGATCCCCTTGGGTACTTCTGAAATTCCTCACGCACATGTTCTTTAATCACTTTATCATGTCTGCCAGACCTCTGGTCGTAATTTGATACATTTCTTGGACTAGGGTTAGACCTCGGAGAATCAGCGGGTCCTACTTTAGGGGCAACAGAAATTCTACCTTTCGGTGACCTGGAATCAGATTCAACCATGTTTGAATTGGATTCACCCGTTTTGACACCCTCGTTCTTAATTTTGTGAACAGCATCCACACCCTTTGATAAAATATGTCCTTCTTTGGCACTAACGATTATAAATTTTTCCTCGATTTTGATTTTGCACCCGATATCCTTCTCAATGTTTTTAACCACCCTATCGGTGAAAAGCGCTTTTACTTGAGGATCTCTTGCGGGAACCCGTTCAAATAAATCTTGTGACTTGCGACTAGCCCCAAGAGTAGATGGACAACCCTGTTACGATTAAATCGTACGTTGAACATCAAAAATATTTTTTTGTTTAAACTAGTGAAAAAACACTCAATAGAAAAGTTAATTCTGCCAGAATTACGACAAAAGGCTACTCAAGTAGAATAACACACTTTCACTACTGTTCCTGTGGGGTCATTAAATTTTTTTGTATAGTTGGGGTCATTAAAGTTAGAACAATGATGATTTTACCATTTTCAGAAATTCAATTTCTTGTAATAAAAACTATGCAGTTGATTTTGCAATATATATCGGTTATCGGTCCCCTGCTGAGATATCGGTGCAAAATATCAGTCAGAATACAGGTACCGATATTGACTGATATTTGACTGACATATCACCAATATTCCCGATATCAGTAGCTTTCTTCTTAGTTCTACCATTCGTCTTTCTTCTTATTGCTGCCATTAGTGTTTTAAGTCTTAACTGTTAGATGATAGCGTTAAATGTTAGTGTTTTGAGTCTTAATCAGTTCCTACTTGCTACAATTGTAGTGTTTTGTTAATGATAAAAAAGTATACTGAATTGTTAGTGTTAAATAGCTATATATATAAATTCAGCATGATATTAAAATTACCGATATCCCACTGCGATAACCAATATCTCAAATACCGATCCTTGACCTATATCCATGGTTGTAAAAATCCCGAGTAGACGCCGTTTAATCATCAATTAATCACCGATTATTCTCGATTAATTTCTGATTAGTTACAATTAATCACGATTATATCCGATTAATCCCCGGTTAATCCCGATTAATCGCTAGTCCCTACCCCACCGGCCGACTAGCGACTAGCGATTTCTACAACCATGCCTATATCCGATTTTTTAACACATTAACTGCTTAGAATAAAAATGATAATGAAATTAAACAATAATAACGACAATATATATTTGAAGATATATGGGTCAGTTTATTTAAAATACGAACAGAACATTTTAAGGGCCAGACGCCAAAGTGGATTTAAATTACAAGTGTACCCTTAAGAGTGAAATAAGTTTCCGATAAACTGATTATCTTCTGCTGCGCATTAACATAAGCTATTTAAATAAGCAATCCCAAACACCCCCAATAGGTACAATCACGGGCCCTGTGTTATGCAACCAATCAGAAAAACTATCGTAGACTACTTATATCATTGTAACATATACCTGTGTAAAATGACTGGAATCTCCACATATTTTACAAATCATTTCTTCTTCCGTTCTTTTTTTCCAGTTTCTTTCAGTAGCTTTAGATTTTGCCTCCCAAACCTTCGCTTCACGGCTGGTAAAATCAGTGGGGACCGCATTAGGGTCTAGGGTTTCTTGTTCTTCTTCATCTGAATCAGCACGAGACCTTTTGCTCGTTTTTGTGGTTTCAGGAACACTAGTGGTAGTAGATTTTACCGGACCGGTGTATTCCTTGTAGAGATCAGCAAAATCATCATCAATGTCTGAATCTTCTCTATTAGACATTCTTAAGGTTGCTAAACAATATAGACCCGATCTGCAAGCACGTGACACCGTTAGTTATCACTTATCATCATCACAACAAAAGAGCATAAAGTGATAAAACCAGAATAAAATGACAATGCAGCGTGTGTATAACCTTGAATGCATTCGTTTAACAGCCCAACCTTCTGTAAATTGAATTATATTACAATCATTTTGTTAATCTGTTCTGATCAAGGTGAAAAATTGTTCCAAAAACATTGTTTAAAGTTAACTGCTCTTTAAAATCGATAAAGTAACACATAGGGCAGTAAACGAACCGAACCTTCAGCGAACCGTTCGGCAGAAAGTTCGCTTACGTTCGTTCGTTTAACAGATGGTATACGTTCGTTTGTGTTCGTGAACCATTTGTGAACAAGTTCAATTCCTTAATGAGCACAAACAAGAATTTCCGTTCAACGTGTGTTCATGGACTGTTCATCAACAAGTTTAACGCTAAATGAACGAACATAAACAAGTCTCCGTTCTTTTCGGTTACAGCCCTAGTAACACACAAGCAAAACAATTAACACTTTAATACTAAAAATATTGCTGAAGATTTCAAGAATTCTTGTAAAATGTATTTATACCAAATCACCACTTACAATAATAATAAAAAAATGTTTCTGAAAGAAAACTATCATACAAATCAAAAGGTTTATAAAATTAGCTTGAAACACTTTCATTTCCGAATCCTTATAAGCAACGATTCAGTGTCACATGAAGATATACAAAAACCAATCAATTAACAAATACACGATGATTTAGGTTAAAACGCAGAAAACAAATTAGCGCACATAAGAAACCCTAGAATATTAAGCATAATAATAATTCAGGTCATATGGAATATGAAGAAATAGTAACTGGATATAAATGAAGAGAAATTAGGGTTCCGGTGATGTTACCACGGAGGAGCACCGGCCGGCGACGTTAACAGAGAGCAGATGCAGAAGAAGCAGTTAGGGCTCGCCGTTTGTTTGATTTCTAGAAAATTCCATTGGTTTTTAAGGTGATGATAGGTTGGCAAATAAGATCCATGAATTATTGATTTTATGCACAAAGAGTCCTTGTCATTTACATAAGTTAATCGAGACCTATAACGGGGTGGGGGTGGTGATCACTCCTCACTCATTTATCACTCACAATATCCAATCAAGTTTCGCCATGTCATCAAACATTATTTCATCACTCACAACATTTTTTAGTGGAAATGGTCATCACTTGTGATGGAATTCCATCACTCACAACCTTTTTTATCTTTTTTTTTAATTATAAATTAACAATAAAACACTAAATTATAAATTTCATTTAAATTAAAACATACTAGTTCAATTACACATACTAGAAATATTTTAGACTACAATTAAAAAAACATACATAAAAAAACTCTACTCATCGCCGAATCAGGAAATTCCAAACCTAAAGAACCTACTAGTTCAATTAAATCATCTCTCAACCGAAAGTGCGTTTCTTCATCACGCAATTCTTGTTGGATATTTTCGGGAACGTGAACTTGTGTATGAGGATCCGGCACCCAATCTGGAGATATTGCACATCCGTCTTCTTTGATTAGCATATTGTGCAATATGATACATGCATATACTATGCTATGTATCGATTTCTTATTCATCGCACGAACCGGTCGGCTTAGTATGCCCCATCTACCCTTTCACCAAAAGCCCTCTGAACCTCTTTTCTTGCCAATTCTTGCAATTTTTGAACGCCAATCTTTAGCCTCGACAGGAAATGAAGGAGCTTTCACAAAAACAGACCATGATGGGTAGATACCATCAACAAGAAGAAAGCCTCGTCTGTAATATCGTCCGTTAACATAGAATGGATAGAAGGGTGCGGCACCATCCGTTTGGTTTGGAACAACGGCGACGTGTGCAAAACATTGATGTCGTTGTTTAAACCTTGAACACCAAAATATGAATGCCAAAACCATAAATCATTCGACATCACCGCTTCAAGTATGATGGTTAGTCTTTTGACGTCACCCCTAACATACGCCTCTCGCAACTCTCTTGGACAATTTTTCCACTCGATATGTGTACAATCGAGCTACCGAGCATCCCTGGAAAATGTCATCTAGCCTCATGTGCGGCATAAATACGTAAGATGTCGTGTGCTTTTGGTTTACGTAAAAACTCTTTACCATATAATTTAATGACCGCGTTACAAAAAAATTGCAGACATTCACGTGAAGTTCTGGCCGACATAGCTAAGTATTCATCAAATTGATCGGGAGGGTTACCTGTCGCTAGTTGGCGAATGGCGGACGTGCATTTTTGTATCTGCGTGAAACTTGGTTTGCCCCTCGTGTCGTAACCTTCTTGAAACCATTCTTCAGTTGCTTCGATGTCTCCAATAATCTTTAAAAATAATTCGTTTGGTAAACAAAACCGATCTCTAAACGTTTCGGCATTGTAGACCGGATTCTCCACAAAATAATCGTTCATTAACACTTCGTTGGCATGTATACGATCACGATCCACCATTTTCTTCTTTGGGCGGTTCGAACTTGATTTAAGTTCGTTATACACCGACACGAGAAATTCAAGCGTCTCATTGTCGGAAGACGATTGGCTATCGTTATCGTTGTCCATCGGAAACGTTGAATCCGTAGGAAAATCCAGTTGTGAAATATGTAGAATGTGTGATATATGTTTGTGTTTTGGTATGGGTGAAATGGTTAAAAATTGTGAAGTATATATAATTTGTTTAAAGGTTTTTTTTTAATTAAACATTAACGTTCAAAAATAATGGTCGGATTTTTTCAAACGGTCGAAATTCAACACGTGAAGTTTATCACGCGAATTATCTTTCACGCGTGGAAAATGTGTGGTGGTGGTGGTGTGTTCGAGACCATAACGCATGGTGGGAGTTTATCACTCACCACCCCGCCTGCCCTAAGGCTAATGATGGCCAGTCCGGGCCTTGGGTAACTCCTGACACGCGGTTGCCTCTTTCGGGCCTGCCACGGATCGAACGGGGCTTGTGTATGTTGACTGATGTCTTCGAAACCAGTTGTTCTAGCCATCTAAAAAAATTGAGACCTATAAGGCTATACACATAATGGAGTTTGGGAAAGTATTTGTGTTGCAGATTTTGTGTGGTAATGATTGGTGGGTGTGGGGGATGGCATTCCCATCCCTCTCTTCTTCATTTCATAACATTTCTTTATTAAGAGCATTCACATCAAATTCTTTATATAGTCACTTTCTTAAACCTGTATATAAGGTTTTTTTTTTTTTTTTTATTTGCATTTTCCATCAACATCTCTAAAATATAAATAAGGTTTAGAGAATCTACAGGGTTTTCTACGTATTGAGACTCACTATTCAACTTTATATATAAGCTTATAAGTGTATGATACCGAGAAAAAAACAATAAAACAAGGCTTTGTGAGTAAGATAGAAATAGGGATAAAGAATCCGATGTTAAAGGTTGTAAAAATATATATAGGTGATAGAGATTGAAAACTTACTATAAATGCTCTAATGCCCTATGAGACATTATATTGTTAAGAGATTGACATGCTAGAGCTTCATTAAAGAGTTGACCATCATAGTATTTCAAAATGGTTAAAGTTTGAGTGTTATGAATATTGAAGACTCGTTTGTAGAAGATGATTTCATTTTTTTAGATCTATTTGAGAAAGAAAGATAGTTAGAGTAAAACAGATAAACTAGATTCCCCTCTAAGGCCATTTGCTATCATCCCAGCGCCCCCCCCCCCTCCCCCATGTAGGATTTGGCGTGTGAAAGGGGGAGGCCGGGTAGGGAACATGACGTGAAGAGGGAAGTGGTGTGGGATCATGCTATTTTCAAACCAATCACAATTTTTTGTTTTTTTTAACTTATTTGAAAATAATATTATTTTATTGGGTAGTGAAAGGGGGTGAAATGAAAGTAGGTGTTAGTGAAGGAAAGTAGGGTGGTGATGTGTCAGTGAGATGGCAGATATTTTATGACGTGGCAGTGATGTATATTGAAAGGGCGTGAAACAATAAGAGATAGTCTAACACTCAAGTATGACATTGTGAGTGAAAAGGATGATAAGGATAAAAGTCTATAGTTCATTGCATTCATGAATTTATGACCTGACCACTATCATTTATCTATATCTATACTATATTATAATACATGAGGGAAGGATTCCCAAAAGTTAAGAACTTCTTCCCCCATTATTTATAAACAAACCCCTAGAATGAGGGTAAAGTGGTCTTTTAAACCATAATTATTTTTTAGTCCCTGAATCTATTACATTTAAATCCTTGACATTTAACATAATTATGGGTAATTAGTTACACTTCCCCCCCTTCTTTAATGTATTTCTGCGATATCTTACAACCCGTAATGTTTTAAAAAAATCCGAAGGTACCAAGACGATCGGCACATTTTTTTAAACGTTTCGATAGTTGTCTTTTTTAGTTTCGCCGTGCGTTCATAAAGTACAAATAGCCGATGCATAAATGTACAATTGATTAAAGCCAACATTTGTTTTCTACCCAAGCCAGCTTTGACCATTACCTAGCTACCGTACATTAACATTTGTTTTTTACCCAAGTTTTTTATTTTGAACGACATTAATAAACTAAAATATTCCCTAATTTTACTTGTACAGAGTCGGTTGTTGTGGTATGTTTAATATAGTAAGTATAGATAAAACTCACAACAAACTTCCTATTAAACATGCCACAACAAACTAAACAGGATATGTGCATCTTATTTTAAAAACTTAAAACTCACAACAAACTTCCTAAATAAATGGATGACCAATCTAAAACTAAACCCTAATGGACTACTATAAATACATAGCAAACACTCACAATTCTACATTTCTATTGCTAAACAGATTTAAAATATGGAGCCAGTTCTGAGTTCTTGATGCGAAAAAACAAGCAGGCGATATTGAAAAATCTAAGGTCGGTTCTATGATAAGTTTTGTTATATCGCAATAATGAATAATTGTTTTCTTTTATTTACTTTTATGTGAATACTAACTTATTTGATTTTTCAGATTCAACACACCAATTTAAACACCCCAGTTGTTGAACAAGCTTTTGTTAGTTTTTAAGTAATATTTTCGCTTATAATCTTTCATATTAACAAGTTCGTTATATTATTATTTGGTGTTTTATTGTAGGATGATGGTGATAATAGTGTTGAAATTATTTCTTATGGTGCAATGTTCAGTCCATACAAGTCTAAGCTTCAACGTCAATTTAGTGAAGAGGTAATTTTAAAATTTATTTAATCTTTTTTAAATTTTTTTATTCTATATTTCTTCTTTTTTAAAATTTATTTAATCATTTTTTAACCTTTTTATTAAATTTTTGATTTTTAAGGATCGGAAGTATGAGAATCAAAAGAAAAGATCTAAGAGACTCTCTGAATGGAAATGGGTCGAGGTTATAAATTTAGATGATTCTGAGGACGATGAGAAAGAAGATGAATTAGATGATACTGCTGATTCGAGCACAAACAAGAAAAACGGATAAAAAAGTAGAGATTTTAGATGAAATATATCAAGTGTTTTTATGTTTTTTTTCATTTTCAGTTGTTTTAGTTTGATATAGACTATCCCATGAATAATAAAGTTTATTTTATATTTGAAGTTTATGTTTTGTGTTATTTTATTGCACTTATAATTTACATCTCGATTGAACTAATATACTTTAGTACTTAATCATGTTCGTATTATATAATTTACATGTTTGTACTTGATCATTTCCAAAGAGATAAATTCGATTACCAAGAATGGCCAAAACATGAAAACTACCTCTTGGTTTGGAGTAAATTCAAGATTGTATTTACAAAGCACACTAAACTTATTCAATTTAAGAGTCATGTTTCACGAGGATTTCGTATATATCCATTAGTGCCTTCTATAAAAAAAACTGTTGGACGACACGAGATATGAAAAAATAATTATATAATATTATAGATTTTTCGAATAATTTGTATTTCTTAAATAAAAAGATAAAGTTAATAAAGATATAAACTTTTACATCCTATTTTTTTTATAAAAACTGTTTTATAAAAATATGGTTTTTTAAATATTTATAAAAATGAAATTTAACATTAGTTAAAGGTGTTTAAAACGTACCTACAACTCACCTACTATTTTTTACTTTTTACTTTTTCAAAAACGAAAATTTTAAAATTAAAGTTTATTGGATGAGTATGATGTGGATATTTAAAAAAGTTATGGACTTTAAACAATAAAATTATAAACTTTATCATTTCACCAACTAAATAAACTTACTTTATAACGATAGCAACTTATTTTTTATTTTTTGTCATTTGTTTAGTATTTTTTATTAACAAACGAATCTTTACATGTTTAAAACAGTTTTTCTATACTTTATTTATTATTAATTTTTATAACAAAACAAAACTTTGATATTTAGTAGATAGAAGATAAACCATGTTCCAAAATTTTAGGAATTATTTAATACTAATTTACGGATTAGTAGATAGATAGAAAACTATATCCCAAAATTTTAGGAATTATTTAATACTAATTTACGATATTTAGTAGATAAATAGTAAACTATGTCCCAAAATTTTAGAAATTATAAGTCAACTAATAAAAAAAATAATTATTGCAGTTATTCTTGGATATTAATCTAATAATTTGCATTTTTTAATTAAAAAGTAATAAAGTAATAAACTTTAAAGCTAAACTAAAAAACTGAAGTTACTATGATATAAAGTTAATAAAAAATAATTATTTTATAAACATTTTTATAACAAGTAGTATAAATAAAATACTCCAGAAATTTACAATCTTTACTAGATAAATTCTAAACTGGGTTCCAAATTTTTAGGAATTATAAGTTCAACTATATTGTTATAGATAATATTAGTCAGTTCTAAAATAATTATTTACCAACTTGACTAGATACATAGTAGTAGATTGTGTTGCATATTTTTAGGGATTATTAGTTAAAAGTAGACTCATATAGATAAGATTAGTTAGGAACTAAAAATTTGAACTTAGTATGTGTCACACCCCAACCAATGGCGGAAACATCGGGATGAGACGAAGTG
Organism: Helianthus annuus; assembly: GCF_002127325.2. NCBI lineage: Eukaryota > Viridiplantae > Streptophyta > Magnoliopsida > Asterales > Asteraceae > Helianthus > Helianthus annuus. The sequence continues at coordinate 27,611,164 of NC_035442.2, forward strand.
TGAAAATTGCTCGAGACGTCATAACGCTATTTGTGACAATAATTTAATAATCCAAATTTCATTTCCAAAATAAATTGTCAAAACATTACAAGAAACGCAAATAACAACATTGTTCAACATAGCATAAACAAAATTGATACAACACTTTAAACCTAAACGTCTAAGTGAGTATCTAGGCATCTTTGCTATCCGTTTTCATTTCATCACCATCAACCTGTAACATGTTTAAAAATACAATTCAATGCAAAAGCAAAGGCGAGTATACAAGTTTGATACATACATAGCATAAGATAAAAGTGTGAACAATTCCCTCATAGCAAGCATATGATTCAAGATAAACATTAAATATGGCATGTGTCTAACATATCAAACCAAGAAAACACAATATGCTCAAGACATAACCTCAAGTTTACGGGCGGGTCGTTAATCCTATAGCGCTACATATGTCAAGGTTTGGCTCGTACGAAGTTAATGATAAGTTCAACACATAAGAATAACCCAAATTTAAAGTATCAAGCCATCACGTATACAAGTATGTCATAGGAATGTTCATGTGTTTAAACAAAGTGTTCATGTGTATGTTTTGATAGTTAAACATATTACACCCCAAAAGTGGTAAAAAGTAAAAAGGGGAATACGAGTATACTCACGGTTTGCAAGTCTTTAGCTTGAGGTCCGAGAGTAAGTTGGTGGTTTAGCTAGTTGGAGCACCTTGTTCCTCTACACAAAGAAACAAAGTGTATGAGTTTGGGGGATTCGGAAGATTCGGAATTTAAGTAACATGAAAATGTAATAGAATATAATATCAAAGTATTCATCTTCCCTTCAACACTTGCATGACACTTGGTAACCACAAGGGTCTTAGTGATTTCATGAGTTGAACACTCATAAGAATCATGACAAGGTTTTAGGTCCTTAGATGGTTATCAAAGATGTGTATGTACATATATATTATTTAACTTGTAGGATATATATTTTAAGTATTCAAGTAAGAGGTAGAAGATTTATTCTTCATTTAGGTACCTCAAGATGTGTCATAGATGTCACGTATGGGGTAGGAAGACAAGCTTCCATTTAGGTACCCCTTTGATGTTCACCACTACACTTGATGTAAAAACAACCAAGGAGGGTCATGAACTAAGGTTATAACAAGTACATTAAGTAAACTAACTATTAGAAATCATCAAACCATGTGAGGATTTTATGTTTGGAACAACCCAAGTTGTTCCATAATCACTCATGTATCAAAGCTTAAGTTTGACATGATTTGTGGGTTAAAACCCTAAATAAAACACCAAGTTTATAAGGTTTAATCCTCTGATTTTTAAGTGTCTCAACCTTGTTTTTAAGCCTAACCAACCACAAAAGTGTTGTAAGCATTAGGACATAGGAATGAGATGAGTAAACTCAAGTTTGATAAGGAATAACAAGTTGTTGAAAATAAAATATAAAACAGAAAGTTTTGGTCCATTTTAAGGCAAATCCAAGCATGATTCTTCCAAGGAAAAACCAAGGATTCAAACCTAAGGACATAATGAAGCATTAGGAAGAAGAACCAAGTGATTTGGTTAAGAAATGAGTGAGTTACACTCACTTTAGTAAAGATACAAGAAGCTGTCCAAACTCAGATTTTCTGCAGATTTGAGAGTGTTTTAGTGAAGATTAGAGAGTTGTGAAAGTGTCAAATGGGTTGGAGAAGGTGGGTATTTATAATTAGGGAGTTAGAAGGTGATTGGAGGTGATTAGAGGTGGATTAAAGGTGATTGGGTGAGATTAGAAGATTGGATTTCGTGCACAACAGCTCAAGAAACATAAGTCTGCCGAAACAGGGGGCTCGTGTGACGCCAAGGAGCCTCGCGTCACGCGGCGCCCTTGAATCTCCAGACTTTCGTTTTGTTACAATTTAGCCCCTGAAGTTTTGAGTTTGATGCTTTTAGGTGCAAACTTGAGAGTTTAGGGACTTGTTTTGACATAAAAGCATAGTATAAGATGTAATCAAGCACGATAATCATAACCGAAGTATAATTAAGCGTATAAGTTTTATAATCAAGTATTGTTTACGTTCAAAATACGTTTAATGCACAAGTTTCATGTATTTACAAGTTTAGTACATAGTTTCCAAGAATCACGAATAAGTATCAATCGTTCCATAAAAGTGAATGTTTGAGCATATAAAAAGTGTGTATAACATATTTGTATCAGAATACGAGTTTCATTAATGATCCATGTCTTGGTTTGATAATGGTTACAAAGAAAGGAACAAATACAAGAATACAAGGTTTCCAAAAATAGAAATACGAACCAAACTTTCTATAAATGGAAAGTACAAAAGAGCCGGGCGTTACAGTCTCCCCTCCTTTAGGAAATTTCGTCCCGAAATTTAGGAAGACGTAGGGAAAAGATGAGGTCTCGTCAAGGATAATCGAATATAATGCGTTTGTGAGTTGTCTAAGGTTGTAACAGGTCTAAATGGTCTGTAAAACACTGAATTTCTCATGGCACGTTTTACGAGAGTTTGGTACATGGTGAAAACACTTATATATAGGAAGTACCAGCGGCGTATCCACCATCTTTTGACCATGTGACGTCCGTTTCGTATCCGGTGTCATGTTACGTTCCGTGTCTTACCATACACAATAGTACACTCTATGGTTCTCATACGACTATCACTATAATCCCGTGTGCACCCGCGATTACATTGATCGTCACATGATCCGCATAACTTGTACTAGTTGCGTATGAATTAAGGTATAAATAAATTCTAAAAATAAGATTGCGTGCATAGAGGCATAGCATATAAGCACGCTTGTGTTCCAAATAGCATGAGCATAGTATAAGTTTAAATATGAATACGCACGCGAGCATAAACACAAAAACGCATGCCGGGAGTATGAGTAAAAGTATGAGTATATACGTGAGTACAATTTTGAGCATAGACGAATGAGCGTGAGCATAAACGTAAATCGTACAAATGAGAGTATATATATAAGTATGAGTCTATCATAAATTGTATAAATGCGAGTATAACTATGAATTTAAGTATAAACATAATTGTATTGGTATGAGGAAAATATATGGATGTGAATATAAGTTTAAGCATAGTTGTATAGGTACAGGTACAAGTAGGATATATGAGTATAAACACGAATATGAATATTAGCGTAAACGTAATTGTGAGTGTAAGTATAATTGTATTACATGAATATAAACTTAGATATAAGTGTAGTGTACATGTATAATTTGGGAACACGAGTATAATATAAAACGTATGAATATGTATATGATTATGAAAATAAGCATAAAGGTGAAAATATAAATATAGGTGCAGACACAAGGTGTAGAAATACGAATATGGATATGAGTGTAATACGTAATGATTTTTTTTTATGATATGAATCGTAATATACGAATTTAAACATGAAAAGAAAGGCCAAGAAGTTTTGAGTATGAAGGTAAAATGAGTGTATAGGTGAAATTGTCGTGAGATATAAACTAAAGCACGTAAAATGATATACAATTATAAGCGTGAAATTTAATTAAAATCGAAATAGATTGAGTTGACATGAAATATAGAATCTAGTTCATAAATGTAAAGAGAGTATAAAATATCTATTGGTTATGTGTGTTATACTTTGTGAAAGAAGGGAAATGCTACTCTTGTTTTTTTTTTAAAAAAAAAAAGAAAATTTACATACGTTGAGGTTGGTTGATTCTTATGAAGTTTCCTTGCCCACACATTTTAAATTAAATTGACGTATTGAATAATGGTTGAAAAGGTTCTAGAAGTAAATAAGTTTGCATCGTTTTAAATGATCTTGCATAAAGAAGAAATTCGAATTTTAGACATTTTTGTGACAACGTTGATTCGTAAGAAAAGGATTTTGGTATACGATCTTAGTGATTGTTGAAAAAGCGTTTTTAATAGAACATTTTACTGATTTTGAAAGAAATTTTAGTAAATGATTGAATAACTTTGGTAGTATTTTATAGGTGTGCGGGAAAAAGTTGATTTGATTTCCTAATTGAAAGTAGAAGATCTCTAGTTTAAGGATATAAGATGAGCCTTTTTCAATAGTTACGTTGGATACAAAATTTCATGGGCAATGGATTTATTAAACCAACTAGGTTGATAAGTAGTATTTCGTAATTTTTGAAAATCGAGACATAAGCGTTTATGGTAAAGGTTAACAATTTTGTGTGTATGAGCTATATAAAAATAGATTGTAGAATAAGAAATTCGTTCATATAAACAATGCATGTTGAAATAAATAGGGATTTGGCTAATGATAAAGGATTTAGATATAAATGTGATCATGTTTACGTAATATAGTCTATTAAGGAAAATATCGGTAACGATCACCTAGGTAAGGGAATCACCCCTAATTCATTGGCGAGGTCGTTGTAAGATGAGAAAAGAAACGGAGTTAGTCTTCAAGGTAAGGAAATCACTCCCACCTTGATGATATGTCTCCATTTATTGTTACAAGGGGTATAAATAAGATTATGTGGAATCATGCATGCAAATAATATATAAATGTATGATAAAGTATTTATACGATATATGCGTAGAAAATGAAATTAAAAAAAATAATTCGAATTCGAAAAAAGGGAGTAGATGAGACTTGGTCATAATGTTTGTTTAAGAAAATGAAATTGATCACATAGCATAAAGGGTCACATAACGTAAAGATTCAAGTTGATTTCCATAGTATAAAAGTTTAAACGTCTCACATAGCATAATCATGGATTCCACATAACACAACATGAACAAATGAAAGCATTGTAAATTTAGTTTGTTCACGAGGATTATTATTGTTTATGATTGCGGTAACGTGCGAAATGATTAAAACGACATTTCGAAACGAAAGAACGTTCAAGTATAAAATCACATATAAATTGAGTTACATAAAAGAGAGGCTCAATAAAACATAGGATTGTTCCGGGTAGAGAAACGTCGACAATTCCAAAGTGGGTCGAAAGTCCTTTCGATTTAGAGATATTGTGCTTTGGCCTATAAGTAAGATACTCTCGTCGAGAAGCGATTAACGGTATCTTACCCTTCCGGTTACTACACATCTCTAAATGATTGGAACATTCGGGACTTTGGCGAGAATGAAAATCAAGGAATGGGACTTAATCGACAAGATGCGGGTTTCACCCCTAACTTGACGATTTCGTACCCTAAAGGTGGTTGGTACTTGTCGGCCAAAATAAAATTTTGACACTTTGACAAGGGTCCACTAGAGTTGAAATGGAAATTACCATTAAGTTGTGGATGTCACTCCTAGCTTAATGGTGAAATTTCGTGCAAAAATAGATTAAAGGTAGAGTGAGAGTCGTTTACCAAATTGTGGGTTTCACGCCTATTTTGGTAAAGTTGTCTCGTTGATGTTACAAGAGTATAAAATAGCATAAGTGTATTCGTGTTAGCCTTAGGAAAAGGCGCATAAGTTTAATAACAAGAATTGTAGCTAGGAAGCATGTAAGATAGAGCACAAATGTTTTAAACAACAAATAAGAGACAAAGTTCCTAAAACTATAGACTAGGGCAAAAGCATGGCAATTTTCCTAATTCCCTATAGTTATGGCTCTGATACCAATCTGTCACACCCCAACCAATGGCGGAAACATCGGGATGAGACGAAGTGTGAAGATTGCTCGAGACGTCATAACGCTATTTGTGACAATAATTTAATAATCCAAATTTCATTTCCAAAATAAATTGTCAAAACATTACAAGAAACGAAAATAACAACATTGTTCAACATAGCATAAACAAAATTGATACAACACTTTAAACCTAAACGTCTAAGTGAGTATCTAGGCATCTTTGCTATCCGTTTTCATTTCATCACCATCAACCTGTAACATGTTTAAAAATACAATTCAATGCAAAAGCAAAGGCGAGTATACAAGTTTGATACATACATAGCATAAGATAAAAGTGTGAACAATTCCCTCATAGAAAGCATATGATTCAAGATAAACATTAAATATGGCATGTGTCTAACATATCAAACCAAGAAAACGCAATATGCTCAAGACATAACCTCAAGTTTACGGGCGGGTCGTTAATCCTATAGCGCTACATATGTCAAGGTTTGGCTCGTACGAAGTTAATGATAAGTTCAACACATAAGAATAACCCAAATTTAAAGTATCAAGCCATCACATATACAAGTATGTCATAGGAATGTTCATGTGTTTAAACAAAGTGTTCATGTGTATGTTTTGATAGTTAAACATATTACACCCCAAAAGTGGTAAAAAGTAAAAAGGGGAATACGAGTATACTCACGGTTTGCAAGTCTTTAGCTTGAGGTCCGAGAGTAAGTTGGTGGTTTAGCTAGTTGGAGCACCTTGTTCCTCTACACAAAGAAACAAAGTGTATGAGTTTGGGGGATTCGGAAGATTCGGAATTTAAGTAACATGAAAATGTAATAGAATATAATATCAAAGTATTCATCTTCCCTTCAACACTTGCATGACACTTGGTAACCACAAGGGTCTTAGTGATTTCATGAGTTGAACACTCATAAGAATCATGACAAGGTTTTAGGTCCTTAGATGGTTATCAAAGATGTGTATGTACATATATATTATTTAACTTGTAGGATATATATTTTAAGTATTCAAGTAAGAGGTAGAAGATTTATTCTTCATTTAGGTACCTCAAGATGTGTCATAGATGTCACGTATGGGGTAGGAAGACAAGCTTCCATTTAGGTACCCCTTTGATGTTCACCACTACACTTGATGTAAAAACAACCAAGGAGGGTCATGAACTAAGGTTATAACAAGTACATTAAGTAAACTAACTATTAGAAATCATCAAACCATGTGAGGATTTTATGTTTGGAACAACCCAAGTTGTTCCATAATCACTCATGTATCAAAGCTTAAGTTTGACATGATTTATGGGTTAAAACCCTAAATAAAACACCAAGTTTATGAGGTTTAATCCTCTGATTTTTAAGTGTCTCAACCTTGTTTTTAAGCCTAACCAACCACAAAAGTGTTGTAAGCATTAGGACATAGGAATGAGATGAGTAAACTCAAGTTTGATAAGGAATAACAAGTTGTTGAAAATAAAATATAAAACAGAAAGTTTTGGTCCATTTTAAGGCAAATCCAAGCATGATTCTTCCAAGGAAAAACCAAGGATTCAAACCTAAGGACATAATGAAGCATTAGGAAGAAGAACCAAGTGATTTGGTTAAGAAATGAGTGAGTTACACTCACTTTAGTAAAGATACAAGAAGCTGTCCAAACTCAGATTTTCTGCAGATTTGAGAGTGTTTTAGTGAAGATTAGAGAGTTTTGAAAGTGTCAAATGGGTTGGAGAAGGTGGGTATTTATAATTAGGGAGTTAGAAGGTGATTGGAGGTGATTAGAGGTGGATTAAAGGTGATTGGGTGAGATTAGAAGATTGGATTTCGTGCACAACAGCTCAAGAAACACAAGTCTGCCGAAACAGGGGGCTCGCGTGACGCCAAGGAGCCTCGCGTCACGCGGTGCCCTTGAATCTCCAGACTTTCGTTTTGTTACAATTTAGCCCCTGAAGTTTTGAGTTTGATGCTTTTAGGTGCAAACTTGAGAGTTTAGGGACTTGTTTTGACATAAAAGCATAGTATAAGATGTAATCAAGCACGATAATCATAACCGAAGTATAATTAAGCGTATAAGTTTTATAATCAAGTATTGTTTACGTTCAAAATACGTTTAATGCACAAGTTTCATGTATTTACAAGTTTAGTACATAGTTTCCAAGAATCACGAATAAGTATCAATCGTTCCATAAAAGTGAATGTTTGAGCATATAAAAAGTGTGTATAACATATTTGTATCAGAATACGAGTTTCATTAATGATCCATGTCTCGGTTTGATAATGGTTACAAAGAAAGGAACAAATACAAGAATACAAGGTTTCCAAAAATAGAAATACGAACCAAACTTTCTATAAATGGAAAGTACAAAAGAGCCGGGCGTTACAGTATGATATAAAGTTAATAAAGATATAAACTCTTATCATCCTATTTTTTTATAAAAACAGTTTATGAAATCTTATAAAAATATAAATTTTTTATATTTGTAAAAACCCGAAATTTAACAATTTAAGTTAAAGCTCTAAAACGTACTTACGAGTCAAATACTATTTTTTATTTTTATAAAAACGAAAATTTTAAACTTAAAGTTTATTGGATGAGTACTATGTGGATATTTATAAAAAGTTATGAACTTTAAAGAATAAAATTATACTTTATAATTTAACCAATAAAATAAACAAACTTTACAATTATAACAACTTATCTTTTATTTTTTGTCTTTTGATTATTAATTTTTATACAAAAAATATATTTTTTGTCTTTTGGTTATTATTTTTTATAAAAGAACAAAACTTTTACATATGTGTAAACTTATTACATATATCCACCACAATAATGTTATCATCAATATTATACGAATAAGAAAACTACCAGAAACGAGTTTTGCAATGCAAAGTGTCGCCCCCGCCGCATCGCGCGGGCACCCTACTAGTCTATATCTATATCTATACTACTTTATAATAAATATCCGAAGGACTTCTTAAAGTCATAAAAATTCCTTTAAAACACCCCTAAAGCATGATGTACAAGTCTTTTAAGCACCAGAAAACTTCACTTTCCACTTATACCCTTTCACTCAAACTATACCCTTTCACTCAAACAAAAGAAATGCGCGCCCCTGAATCCCATTTCAAATTTCAAACCTCCGTTCCATTATCTCTCTTTCTATCTCCTACAGAAAACGATAAAAACCCCTGCACATTCACCACACCCATCATCATCATCACGGCACCCTGGTGGTGCTGATACCGGTCTGGGAGATTCTGGCAAACTAGGGTTTGGTAGGTGGAGATTCCGGCCATCTAGGGCTTAAACAAGTTCTCTCCGGCAACTGGGTAAGAACCGACAACTGTAGAATCATTTCTTTCTTCTGATTTCATGAATATGATGTTTGACTGTGGTTGCTATTTGTTTCTTTTAGACGGTGAAGGCACCAAGCTTTTCAGCTTCATATTTTATTAGACTACCTGTTAGTTTGTGGAGCATGTGACCTTTTCCTCTTTTCAACTAAAGAGGAAAATGGTTTCCTTGTGCTTTTTTGAGAGGTGGAGGAAGATCTGGCCAGATCTAGGTTGAGAGGTGGGTTGTGATTTCCCAGACTTGGTGGAAAATCTGGGTTGCGTCTTTGTTTCTCAAGAGGTGGAGGAAGATCTGGCCAGATCTAGGTCAATTTATTGCAGTCATTGCTGAGTTGTTGGTGAGTTGACTCAGTTCGGTTGAATGATTCAGTTGACTCATGTGTTGTTTTATGTTTACCTGCTGATTAAATGCTGGTTGTTTTACAGGTCTTTGGGTTTATCAACTATCAGACATTGTAATTTCCATGTAATAAGGTATACTAAAGCTTCAGGTATCTTTTAAATGTTGGTTGTTTTGATCTTGCTACTGATTATTTTGTTTTTGTTTTTGTTTCAGTTTATTGGATATTTTGATCTTGCTGTTGAATATTTTTCGTGAAATGTTGGATCACATCTGATTTTTAATGCTTCAGGTATCTTTTAATTTTTTTAATTTTCATGATTATTGATTTAAATTTTTTAATTTTCATTGATTATTGATTATTGATCTTGCTTCAGGTATCTTTTAAATGTTGGATCACATCTGATCTTGCTTCAGGTATCTTTTAAATTTTTTAATTTTCGTGAAATGTTTGGATTGGTCTTGATTTTTGTGGTTACATAATGATGAGCCAAAGGTCAGTTGAATGCGGAGCAATGGAAGGTTTTGAAAGAAGGCCCAAGCATGAGTCAAATGGGTTGAAAGTCAACCAAGCTTACTTTCTAATACACATGATTTATTGATGAAATGTTGCTATTTCTTTTTGTAGGTTCTTAAAATTTAGCTCTACTTTGGAACCTGGCTGGGATGCCACCACTGTTAAGCTGGCTATGCTTGAATCAACTCAAATCTGAATTGAAGGAATCCGAAGAAATATATGAATTGTTCAACGTTGTATGCTGTAATTTCATTTTTCTTATATTATTTATATATTTATTATTTTTCTAATTTAAATTGCTCAACCCGTGTATTACACGCGTAGATAACCTAGCCCTAAAATAGTGTTATGTTGGCACTTGACAGGGCACCATATGAACTACATTGAATGCATCAATGTGGACTTCAAATCGACAAGAAAAGAATCATTTTATGGTATTGAATATGTGAAGCAGCTTGAGTGTGTTAGTTTACTTTGTATCTGTTGTTGAATCTGTTGTTTTTGGTTGATTTTAGGTGTTAAAATCACGTTTTATATGATGAATTTGTTCAGATCTGCGTGGAAGGATGTGCGAACCGAGATCTAGGATGATTCTTTAATAAATTGGTGACTTTTACTCTGTTACATATTCTGACTTTAAGATTAAATACAACCCAGCTTGGCTGATTCTTCAATTAAATGGGTCGAAATTGCCCCATCAAATGCCAACATTCTTCATAACTTGTTACATGAGTTATGTATCATGCTCGTGCTAATTGTTGTTGTGAGTCTTTTTTTTCTTATAGTTTCATAATTTCCAACTGAGAAATATTTGTCTTTCGTGTTTCTACATTTTCCCAAGTTTCTTTGTTTTTTAGAAGTGAGGATGTACTTGACTCTATGTGAGCTCAGGAAGATAAAAAGATTAAAAGTTTGAGGTAAGTTCTTAATTTTAAAATGCTTGAGTTTTATTTTATTTTTTCAACACATTAGCCTGCTAATAGTTATATGATTGATGCAGCTCTACCTAATCTTGATATGAACGCTGGGAAGCTATAACCTTACCGAATTATCATGCTCGGGTAATATTTTCATTACTCAAAAAGCCCATGGCCCATAAAGCACCAGGCCTCAGCAAGACAAGAACTAAACAGGCATATATTTTCTATTTGTTTCATGGTTAATTAGTAATTAATCCATTATTTTTGTAGTAATGAATGCATTTTCCATTTGTGTGCCAGAGGTGTTGACTTTCACTCGATTTTACATAATGATTTATTTGATCATGTCAGGTTGTATCAAGATGCCTTTTGTGGACTCAGACGTAATCAGACATAGCCACCTATTTGTACAGATGCTCTTGGAAACCAATAGATATGTTGATGCTGAATAGGCTCAAAGAATCTTAACTGTATTTATATATTTTAGGCTCGCGGGGAGAGCGGTTGTGGAATTTGTGGTCAAGAAAGGAGATGGTTCGATGTTTACTCCACAATCTGGTGGTGTACCAAGAAAAGCTGCTACAATCCAGGTATGCTGAATCTTTTCATCCTACGTTGGTATTGTGGCTTCAACTGGTCTTTAACCGTATACGCAGGTTGTCTTGGATGGATATTTAGCACCACTGACAACGGGAAATTTTGCAAACACCTGAACTACAAACACGTGCAAGAACCATAATATTCACGAATATTCTCACTGGAAGTATAGAGCAAACAAACAAGAAGAAACCTGTTGTCAAGGTGACAGCTGTTGGTTCTGGTGTTGGTTCTGGTTTAGTAGACCCATCGAAAAAGAAGTATGTTTTAAACTCACAAAAGGGCGATGGGCGATCCTCTACCGTTAAACTCGAAGGTTCTTCCAAAAAGCGAGCAGCAGTTTCATCCGTGCCAGAATTTTCAAGGAAAAAGAAAGTAGCAGATGGCTCTAAAAGCGTTTGACTTTCATCGACCAAAGGTAGAATTAGATACTTTCATTTGTTAGGTTTTTGATAAATCACGTTTTGAAATAGGATGGTGAAGAAACTATTTATATGGTTACTTTATATCTTGTTTCACCTGGTTCACTTTTCTCGTTTTTAACAATTCTCTAAATGCGTTTGGCAGAACGATTTCAACTTTGAGAAGAGGGATTAGATGACGGTTTCACCAAAAGGAATTGCCTTCTGGGTCTCGATTGGTAAAAATGAACCACATTAAATCGCTCGTGTTTTTACTTTTTTAGTTTATTGCTTTCTGTTTGTTTGTGTGTGATTAATTCTAACAGATGTTTGTTTCATTTTTTGCAGGTTATGGGACTAAATCCTCCATTTGGAAAAAATGTCGCGCTTGCAAATAAGGTCATTGACAGTGCTCTTAAATTTAAGCCTAAGCTTATCATTCTTATCGTTCCCCCAGAAACTGAAAGGTATAGATATAGTTATACACATATATACATGTGCGTGCGCCTATACATATGTACATGTGTCATGTGTGTATATGTGAGTGCCTTATAGAAATATAGTTATACACAGTAAAGTCCTGCACACTAAGCTTGATGTAGTAAAAGGACATCAAAATTGGGTTAAAGTTACCGACAAGTACCATACATTTCCTGGTTGTGGTATATGTAGGGTCTTCTTTATGTTTAGGACTAGGGATGACAAATGATACTGGGTACCGGTCCCGAATTTCTCGAACCAAAACATTTTTGGTACTGATTTGACTCTGGTGCCTGTCGTCACCTGTGTTGTCATTGCCAGCGGGGTAACTAACATTTCTTCTTTCTCTTCTTGTTTTATTATTTAGTTTTAATAATAATAATTTGCTTGAAATAATGGTACATCACTGCAGTTAACATTTGTAAAGTGAATGGTAATAATTGTCTGAGTAGTAATTTGTGTTTTTTTTAACATATGTTAATTTTAATATATTAATTTGATGAAAAAAAAATCGGGTTGAACAGGTTGGGTTCGGGTCAACCTGTGAATATTCGGGCCAGGTTCGGGTTCATATGTATAAAACGATTTTTGGGTTCGGGTCGGGTTCGGGTTCGTCTAAAATTTTTGGGTTCGGGTCAGGTTGAACCCGCCAACCTGCGAACACGACCCGTTTAGCACCCCTAGCTTTCACACTCCAGGTATGTATGCATGGATGTAATTCTGTATGTTTTACATTCCAGAAGCCTATAGTATCAGTTATGAAGATGTTTGTGTGAAATTGCAGGTGCTTGGAAATGCTAAAGGGGCGGTTGCTGTTGTGGTGTCGATATTGATATTCAAGAATCCAGTGTCGGTAACAGGGATGCTAGGTATTTGCTGACTTTGTTAGGAGTGATCCTCTATAGCGAAGCCAAGAAGAGGACGAAGTAAACCAAACATATCACTTCACTTGAGACCAAATTTTTTAGTTTATTCTTTTTGGGAGAAAACACACTTTTAAAGTCCATTTTTTAATTTGTATCTTGTGACGTGAATATGCGTCTACTATGATTGTATAAATACTGTAGAATTAAAACGCCTATACCTGACTGTTGCCTTCAATCTTATTGTTCAGCTTCAGTACGTAGTTGCTAACTTTACCATAATTGGTTTTATCGGTCATAATTGAGTTACAGTTGTGATTACTGTGGGGAGGCAAGATTAATGGTTTATATTCGATTTAATGCAGCCTACTTATGTTTATCATGTGATCAAAATGTTCATTCCGCAAATCCACTATCCCAAAGCTACATGAGAACACTCGTGTGTGATGTGTGCAATTTGCAGCCTATGATCGTTAGATGAGAACCAACCTTTTGTCAGAATCGTGAGAATTGTGATTGGGTAAGTCACAATGAAGCTAATATGGATGCAAGTATGCATGACCTACAAACAAACTATTATTCAGGATGCCTTTTAGCTACTGAACTTTCGTTAATATGGTTTCTTATGTCGAATTGATTAACCGAAATTTGATTGGTTAATAAAATAGACTAGCCATTGATTTCGGCTTTAGTTGAGGAAAATAACTGAAACTACCGAACCATGTAAACCACAATTAAAATGGGCTGATCGATGACTTCGCTTGTGACGTATATCCACCAGAATGATGGTAAAATAAATATTATACGAATAAGAAAACTATCAGAAATGAATACTGCAATGCAATGTGTCGCACCCTGTCACCTCACCCTTTTTAGCACCCCATGGTGCCCCTACACCACCCCATCTTCGCCAATGAGGGGGTTATCCTTGGCCTCCGCCAAAGGCATAGTGGGCGTGGTGGCGCTATCCTTGGTTTTGGTTATGGCTCAAAACCGAATCCCCCGTACATAACCCTTAACTCACCAACTTAAGTGATATGTTTCCCGCCGCATCGCGCGGGTAAACGGCTAGTACTATATATAAGCATTTCCTATGTACACAATTGTAATTTAACACCAATTTTTTAAGATGGCAGTCGAAAGGTCATGCCTTATTCCCTGTTCTTTCATCATCTTCTCCCAATTTTGCCCCCCAATTCAATGGATTACGCCCACAATCAAGTCTACATCTGAATAACACTGCTAAGGTCACATCATTGTAATCAATTCTGGACGATTGGATGGCAGCAACCCTAATTCTCTCGAAAATCCATTTATATCCAGTTTCATCAGATTGTTATAAAGGAGAGTGAGGTGTGAGGGTTTCCTTTCACCGTCGTTGCCAACCCCACTGCCACTGTCTGACGCGATGGTTGTTGCTTGCGGACTGATTGAAGATGAACGAAGGCGAGATTATTCAACACATTCGGCGGACAACAGGTATGAGTTTTCAATTTTGAGTTGTGAAACAAAAGGGTTTAAATTATCGTATCGAATCCCAGTTTTGATTGGTAACTACTAAGGAAAGATTTGCAACTTCATGTCTTGCAAAGTGAAGTGTTTGGGTTGGGTGTCTAATAGTGTGTTTATGGTAGATTTTGTTTTCTTTTGTATAATTAATGAACGAATTGATGAGTTTGGCCTTCTAATTATCAAGAAATGGTCATGCTTGCAGGATTCTACATGTGAATAATATATTTTCAGGTATGCTTTACTTGGCGCACTACTCTTGGAGAGAATAATGATGAAAAATGTTGAGGTAATCACATGATAACCATTGATTTATTTTTGGTAGGATGAAAAATGTTGAGGTAATCACATGGTAAAACCGATGGCGCACTACTCTTGGAGATAATAAGAGAAAAGGCTGGTTCAGGCCCTCTTTAGTTCGGTCCAGGCCAGTTTGGGCATGTTTTTGGCCAGTTTATGCTAATGGCCTGTCATGGTAAAAAGTCAAATCAATTTTTTGTGTATTTTATATGTAAGATTTTGTCATCAGTGCTTTTTTTTTTCTAGAAAAAAAATCCCTGCAGCCACGTGTATCATCAGATGGAGGAGCAAGTGAGGTGGTTCTGATCGGTGAAACAAAACCCTGGTGGGAGCAGTTTCCAAAACGTTGGGTGATAGTACTGCTTTTTTTTTCTACGTTTCTGCTATGCAATATGGACCATGTAAGTTGTTTTTAAGTTTTCTAACCATTTTTACTAAGCATCTCAAGCCTAATATTGGTCCAAGTTACATGTGGGTCCCTTATGTAACTGGATACTGAATAATTTTATGTGTTTAAGTCTTCTTTCCTTTTGTTAGAAATAATACTTACTGCTTATGTCTATACTACCTTCAGGTGAATATGAGCATAGCAATACTACCAATGTCAAAGGAGTTTAATTGGAACAGTGCTACCGTGGGTCTAATTCAATCTTCTTTCTTCTGGGGCTATTTGCTCACTCAGGTTGGTTTTGCTCTTTAACAAGTTTGAGATAAAGTGGTTGTTCTTGTAGGTGATCAGTTGTTTCTAAATTGTGGTAGTCTTTTTTTTATTTTTTATCACAAAGTTTATTATATGTTTTGGCATCCTTGCAAGGAATCACAAAATATGAACAATTCTTTTTCCCATGCAAGGAATCACAAAATATGGACTTAGTTTGGGATTTTTAGTTGATTTTGGTGATTAATTATAATTTTATTACTCAAAGAAGCTGAACCACAAAAACATAAGACTTCAAGGTTGTTGTAAAAACACAACCCAACTTGATTCTTTTGAAATAATTGGGTGTCTGTCCTTATGATGATGTTGTTCACTAGGAAGAGGAAGAACAACTATTTTTCAGGTCTAAGGAAGATAGTCAAGTTTCAGAAAAAAAACTTGTTCAAGAAGAAGAGATAAGGTTGTTTTTGCAGGAAAGTTCCAATCCATAAGCGTAGAGATCTGACTTATCAAACATGAGTGAGTCAGGTTTCCTTTTTATATACAAGGTGACTAGGTAAAACAGTTCCATGAATTCTTGAAACCGATTATAATTGGTTAATACCACTTACATGAAAATTGATTACCCAAGAGTAAAATAATAAGTTTCATACCACTTGCATCAAAATAGATTGCAACACATGCCTTTGTAGCTTTGGCAACACGTTTTGGCTTTTCATATGTCCATAAGTTTGTTCACATTGCCACCACACTAATATTTACATTTTTCCATATCAGATTAGTTATAAACTTATAATCACTATATATTGCCATTTATGCACCAGTGTCATGCTTTTAACATGTATGGTCTTTTTATTTTTTTAGGTTGCGCATTTAGGTATGTGAGGATATAGAAGGGGGTGTCAAGAAAATAACATATTGTATTGGACTCTGCTTCTGTAACGGGTAAAAATGCACTTATGACGCCGCATGATCCAACCATAAAGTTTGTTGTAGGTACTTTGTTTGTGTAGCTGGGACATTAAGATGCTTTTTGTATGAAAAAAACATGCAGCTGTTATTTTTTTCTTTTCTTCAGTTCAAACTGTTTTGTTAATTGTGTTTGCTAAAGAGACTTCTCCAACACCGAGAATTCTCATGCCGCGACTACACAGGCAGGCGAGATGCCGAGATCTCATCTTGCGCCAACATTGAAAACTCAAAGAGCACTCTTCTTTGGTGACTAAACATGTGCTTCTTCTCTTTGTACAGATGGGTTACCCTTTGTATCTGTGCGACTGTGCTTGAAGACCGATGTGGGATGGAAAAAAATATACACTTTGTATGTGCTTATTCATTTTATGCTTAAGCTGTAGTTTTATTTTTAATGTTCTCTGAATTTTTGTTTGTTAATTCTAACCATCAAATACATTTTTTTTTGTTATTTCTAAACATCAAACACAATTAGATTTTACTGTATTCTTTTTTACTACATGTGTTATTTATGTCCGAATTTTAAGTCCATGAATAATTGAATTGCATTCTTTTTAGTTGCTACTCAAGAGTTCATACCAGAAGTTCAACCTAAAGTTTGCAACCGTATGTATGTTGCTATGGACAATTAGACAATTACTATTCATTAAACTACTTGTATGTATATTGTCTAGGTATACAATGCTCATTCTTAAAGTGTGACGTTAGTCGAGCCAAGTAACTGAGCCGACCTTGACTCTGGCTTGACTTATTTACAAAGAGAGCCAAGTTGTCTAGGCTTGTTTCAAACCAACATGGCGAGATGATTTCAAGCGACCTATTTTCGAGCGAGCCACGAGCTTTTTGAACAGAACCCTACTCCGAGTCTTGCTTAGAAAAGGAGTAGACAATAAGAAAAATCTTAAACATATAATAATGACTCTTCTGCTTGTGTACTTCAACATGTTAACTTCTTTGGCCCATGTAAATTTTTCGGTTATTAACCAAAAACCAAACCTAAATATTCGAAACCGATCGGTTTTTGAAAGACCCTAACCGGAAAATTTGGTATTGGTTACTTTACAAATCAAAATTGAATCGAACTGCCCGTACACACCCCTAAAATCCCCAGCCTAAGTGTCGTGCTACCCGCCGCATCGCGCGGGCACCTTACTATACTATCTTAAACATTATAGAAGACGATAACTACACTTTTAAGGCTTTTGATTGCCAAAGTATGTTAATCAATAATTTCGGTTGTTTGGTCACACATGTATATAAAAAAATAATTATTTTCCATGTATCCATGTTGTTATAGGTCAAAGTTTGATTCGGAATCCTGAACTTTGGTCTTGAATCCCGAATCCTGAGCAAGTTCGGTATCCTAAACTTATCTGTGACAATTAACTAATATATAATGCAATTCATATTTGTAATTTAGCTTACTTCTCATTTGTATTTCTGTTATTCCAATTGTGACCTATACTCCCCCTTTGTATTCATACCACTTAGCCTTGGATCTCCCAAGGTTATAGGCTTCATTATATCAATAATACACACTTTATTATTGTTAGTCAACGATGTCAATCAAGAGATTTGTGATAATATTGTAAACTTTGTAATTATCTATTTTCCATACTTAGCTCCGTAGCTTATGGTAGGTTGTTATTGTTTTGCTGTATAAATACCATATCGAGGGGAATGAAATTCATTCAAGTGATTACATTACTTTCATGGTAATCAGAGCTTAAACTTTTCCCTCTTCCTTTTTCGCTCCTGACTTCGGTCCTTGCCGACTTCGGTCCGGCTTCCTGCATTTTTTTTCATTCACTATCCTTCATTTCTCCTTTGCCGATGGGTGGCAAACATGTTGTCGACACCGACACCTCTGCCAAAACCAACCCTCCTTTGCACCCTGCTTACACAATCACTAACATCCAACATAAAGTGCGTGTGTTGGATGGTAAGAAGGTATCCTATTCCTCGTGGGTAAAAATTTTTCAACTTCATGCAACCGGTTATGAAGTGTCATCTCATATCGACGGCACCGATCCTCCACCCAAAGACGACCCAAAGTATGCATCATGGAAGAAAATAGATTCCATTGTTCTCCAATGGATCTATGGAACACTCGATGATGACCTCTTGGTTCGTGTTCTCGAAACTGAATCCACGGCTCTTGAGGCCTGGAATCATATCAAACGCATTTTTCACAACAATAAAGGCCCTCGGGTTGCTGCTCTTGAACAACAATTTGTTAACCTCAAGCTGCATGATACCGCCTCCATAGCCGACTACTGTCAGCGACTCAAGGACATTGGTACACAATTAAATGACCTTGATTCGAAAATTGATGAGCAACGTTTGGTACTCCAACTGGTGCGCGGTTTACCCGCGGAATATGACGTTACAGGTGCCCTCATTATTCAGCAATTACCCACATGGGAGGATGCATGTAACATGCTACAATCTGACCATGACCGACAGATTGCTCGAGAACCGCAAACTCCAGTGGTAGCAGCCGCAGCTCATGACGAAAATCCACCACCGCGCCGCTCATACAACAACAGGTCTGAACCGACCCGTGGTGGATCGCGTGGTGGAAGACGTGTGGGTTCGAACTATCGCAATAACACCTCTAATAATTACCGAAATAACTCCGGCCAATCATCTCAATGGAATACCTCTCGTCAACCTCCAAATAGATCCTCACAACAACAATAACGCTGCAATACCTCCTACTGGACATCCTCACCAAGCCCAATGCCCTCATGGCCCAATTATTGGAATATGCCACCATCGCCGCCCTGTCCATACCAAACTCAACCCGGTTGGGCTCCCCCACCGTGGGCCAATGCAACCCATCCCGGTTCCTCTTTAAACGGACCAACCTATAACAGCCCACAACCCCCTACCAATCAAGGCCCAATAGCTTAGGCTCACTTAACCGAATACAATGCACTTGACCCAACGGACCTGAGCACTGCTTTTAATAATATGCATATGGGAGAAGCAGAGGATCAAGTTCAGCACATGGCATTTGCTAGCATGCATACGGGCACTCTCGACGATCAATGGCACATGGATACCGGTGCTACCACTCATGTTACAGGTGACGAAGGTAAACTAAATTCCACTTTGTTATCTAGTTCAATTAGTTCTATACTCGTCGGAAATGGTCAACGTATTCCAATTCATGGATCGGGTAACGCAACCATACCTACCCCCACTAAACCTTTGCACCTTAAAAATGTCCTCTATACACCCAAAATTGTAAAAAAATCTTATATCCGTCCGTCAATTTAATATTGATAATTGGACATCTATTGAATTTGATCCTTTTGGCTTTACTGTGAAGGACTTCAAGACTGGAAAGATCTTAATGAGGCATGATAGTGACAGTCATCTCTACCCGCTCACCAACAATATCGCTTCCGCCTTCCATTTCTCCCATGATCAAGACGCGTGGCATAGTCGTCTTGGACATCCGGGATTAGCTGTTTTCAATTCTCTTATTTCCAATAATTTTATTTCTTGCAAAAGACGTAATAATGAGCTTGTTTGCCATTCTTGTCAATTAGCTAAAAGTAAACGTTTGCCGTTTTCAACTTCCATGTCACAAACTTTATTTCCATTTGATATTATTCACTGTGACTTGTGGACTTCACCATTGCCTAGCAAATCAGGATATAAATACTATATGGTTTTGGTTGATGATAAAACACAATATACTTGGATTTTTCCCTTAAAATTCAAGTTTGAGACCTTTGAAAAATTTGCAAAATTCCACAAGTACATTCTCACACAATTTCAAGTGCATATAAAATCTTTTCAATGTGACTTAGGAGGCGAATTCGATAACCACAACTTCAAACAATTTGCCATGACCCACGGCCTTCACCTGCGTTTTTCGTGTCCGCAAACTTCCCAACAAAACGGAAAATCAGAATGCATGATTCGTCGGCTTAATGAAATCATGCTTACACTTCTCACCCACGCCCATTTACCCTCCCCCTTTTGGATCGAAGCCCTTCATGTAGCCGTATACCTCCATAACATCCTACCTACTAAACTCTTGAATTTTCATTCTCCTATGTCCGCCATTTATCAACGCCATCCAACTTATGATAACCTACGGGTGTTCGGATGCGCGTGCTACCCCAACACCTCTGCCACAAGGCCAAATAAACTTAGCCATCGATCTACCCTATGCGTTTTCTTAGGGTACCCCGCTAATTTTCGAGGATATCAATGTCTCGAGTTAGCTACCGGGAAGGTCATCTTATCTCGTCACCCTTTTAAACAACTTCCTTCAGCGGGCTTTAGGAATTACAGCTTCTTGGATTGTGACTCACCTTCACCAATCCTTTTTCATCCAGAAAACAACTATCCCTCGCCACCACACACCTTCTCGACCCAACCCTCATCATTGATACCAGCCTCTCAGGCCCACTCACCATCATCGACCCAAACCAGGCCGACCCCATCAAACCCAGCTCCCATCACTAGTCCGCAACACCCCCATTCGGTCACCTCCGGCCATTCAGCCCAAACGGAACCTCAGTCACCTCCACATCCCATTAACGACCCTATTGCGGAGTCAAATCCACACCCTACTCAACCGACTCATCCGATGACCACTCGACTTCGTGCCGGCATCACCAAACCAAAGGTCCAACTAAACCTACACACTAATGCCATTTCACCAATACCCACATCTCACCTTACCGCCCTATCTGATCCAAATTGGAAAAGTGCAATGGATGATGAGTATAGTGCTTTATTGAATAATAACACTTGGGTTTAATGTGGATGGTCACTTACAATGGTACAAAGCACGTCTTGTTGTTAATGGCAAATCACAATAGGTTGGGGTCGATTGTGATGAAACATTTAGTCCTGTGGTTAAACCCACTACAATCCGCACCGTTCTAAGTCTCGCCGTTTCAAAGGCTTGGCCGATTCACCAACTTGATGTCAAGAATGCATTTTTGCATGGTGATCTCAAGGAAACGGTTTATATGTTTCAACCGCCCGGCTTCAAGGATCAACACAAACCGAATCATGTATGCAAGCTTCAAAAATCTCTATATAGTCTAAAACAAGCGCCACGCGCATGGTTTCAACGGTTCGCTACTTACATTATTAAATGCGGGTTCAAAAGTGCTGTTTCGGATTCATCGTTATTTATATACAAGCATGGCGACCAACTCGCATACCTTTTGCTATACGTGGATGACATAATCCTCACATCATCCAATCCGATGCTTTTGACAAAAATCATTTCAGCCCTTTCAAAAGAGTTTGCCATGACCGACTTGGGTAAACTTCATCATTTTCTAGGTATCTCTGTTACAAATAATAATGGGGCTTATTTTTATCACAAGAATCATACGCAGAGGATATTTTGGCACGCGCAAAGATGACGAATTGCAAACCCGCCAACATACCCGTTGAGGCTTCCTCCAAACTCGGTGCTGACACCGGGTCTCCTTTTTCCGACCCTACTCTATACCGCAGCCTCGCGGGTGCTCTGCAGTATCTTACATTTACCAGACCCGATATCACATACGCGGTACAACAAATCTGTCTATTTATGCACGCACCGCGAGAACCACATTTTCAGTTCATGAAACGAGTATTAAGATATATTCGTGGCACTTCATCACACGGTTTACACATCAGCCCCTCTAAGTCCTCATCACTTACTGCCTACTCTGATGCAGATTGGGGCGGGTGCCCCGACTCGCGACGATCCACGTCTGGGTATTGTATCTTTGTCGGGTCGAACTTGGTCTCATGGTCGTCAAAACGTCAACCTATAATCTCACGATCCAGTGCTGAAGCAGAATATCGTGGGGTCGCAAATACGGTAGCGGAGACTAGTTGGCTGAGGAGCCTTATGCTTGAACTTCATGTACCGACTCGCCAAGCCACCATAGTCTACTGTGACAATCTCTCCGTCGTGTACCTTTCTGAAAACCCGGTGCAACATCAACGAACCAAACACGTTGAAATTGATATACATTTTGTTCGTGACAAGGTCCGGGTCGGAGATATTCGTGTTCTACATATACCGGCCGATTATCAATACGCGGATGTATTCACTAAAGGATTACCACGTCCTCTCTTCTATCAATTTAAGTCCAGTCTTTGCGTTCATGCTCCTACCGCTACGACTGAGGGGGCATGTTAGTCAATGATGTCAATCAAGAGATTTGTGATAATATTGTAAACTTTGTAATTATCTATTTTCCATACTTAGCTCCATAGCTTATGGTAGGTTGTTATTGTTTTGCTGTATAAATACCATATCGAGGGGAATAAAATTCATTCAAGTGATTACATTACTTTCAATTACTACTATTTAATCGTTGTAGCAACAATTACTTGAGCATCAAATCATTTAAGACTCTAACCTAAACATTCGAGTTCTTAGCTTAAAGTGTTAGAACTCTTAAAATTTCAAACATAAGAAGACTTAGCGTATACATACTTAGATACACAATTACACACATTTACGTCAAGATTGAACCTAAAAGTTTCTAGTTAGAATTTGCTATCCCATGTAATGAGTTTAAATGTTAATAGATAATACAAAACAATTTACAATTGGTTTTTCAAGAAAAGCTTTTACAGTTATGGTTAATAACCAAATTACTTTAAAATAAAAAAAAATATGGAGTTTCATAAGTTAACTACTTAACTATATAAAAAATTTCTTAAACAACAACTACCATAACATCATAACATATGATTGGCATTTTCTGACTTAAATGTCGTGTGGATAAGAACTCATTGATCATTTTTAGTTGTTGGACTCTTAATGTATAAATCAACACGACGTTCGGTTAGAAGTAAATTGAATTAATTAAAGCATATGATATGATATACCAAAAAGGAAGTGAGGTTATCTATCTAACTCATTAAAATGGCTATGCTCCAATAAGTTCGTTTATGACTTTAAATTATTTGAATTCTTCTACTATCGTTTAAATTGATTATATGTTTACTTTTTTCACAACCAAGGACCAGTGTTATTCAAACCAAACACTTCTAGAATGCTCCAAGATCATCCATGTTTGATCACTAGACATTTGAACATTTCCATAAGCTACGTTGAAACCAACCATTCAAATTCTAACAATACATAAAAAGACACAAAGACTACTCTAAGACATACAAGGCGGAGCGGCGACTAATGAGTGTTGACTGAAGGCGGATGGAACCTGATTTCGGTGATTTTCTCCACTTTATGAGGGGAACCGAAACTTTTGTAGGTGAATGTCGAGAGTCGTGTACGGTGTATCTCCACGTGTATCACATATCATAGATCCCAAATTAGCGAATGCCGAACAGGGAACATTTGGAATTGTGTGTTATGACAATAATCATATCTAATTTGGACATATTTGGATGATTCAAGCATTCGTTGATGGAGAGAGTCAAGGCTTGGGGCATGTTAAGACATGCTTGCAAGGGGTTTATCTTTTTTTAGCTTGGGTGGGGGGGGGGGAGGGGTGGTGATCACTCATCACTCACAACATCCAATCAAGTTCCGTCATGTTATCAACCATTATTCCATCACTCACAACCTTTTTAGTGAAAATGGTCATCACTCACAAGACCTAACAATAAACCCTCACAACCCAACAAATCAAACAACATCTACCATTCTTCATGGCGTGATAATAAAAGTGCTTGCTGTCCTATTTTCTGAATGAATTGAAACAATTACATATGATCCCTTTATATAGGGGATAACCCTAGCACTATACATGGAAACAATAATCAATACATAAATACAATTGTAATCTCTAAAATATGGAAACCGTAATCCGTGACATAAATCTCGGCTAATACTCCCTCGCAGTTTGAGTGGTCATCGGACAAACGGTCAAACTGGACCTGAATGATTGAAACAGTTGCCGAGACAATCCTTTCGTAAAAATATCCGCGTATTGATACGGAGCTGGGACGTGTGATACCCGAACATGTCCAAGGCGAACCTTTTCCCGTACAAAATGAATATCGATTTCTATATGCTTCGTGCGCTGATGCTGCACTGGATTATCAGACAGATATACGGCGGAGACATTATCACAAAAAACGACCGACGCCTGAAGAAGAGGAACATGTAGTTCAAGCAGTAAGTTTCATAGCCAAGTGACTTCAGCAACAGCATTCGCAACGCCGCGGTATTCAGCCTCGGCACTGGAACGTGAAACAGTTGGCTGGCGTTTAGAGGACCAAGAAAGCAAATTATTCCCAAGAAACACGCAATAGCCACTCGTAGAGCGGCGGGAATCTGGGCATCCGCCCCAATCAGCATCGGAATGTGCAACCAAAGAAGTTGTAGCAGATTGTACCATACGAATACCATAGTCCAAGGTCCCCTGTATGTATCAAATAATACGCTTCATAAATGCATAATGAGGTTCATGTGGCTCGTGCATAAATAAGCACACCTGCTGAACTGCATAAGAGATGTTCGGACGGGTAAAAGTCAGGTACTGTAGGGCCCCCGCAAGACTGCGGTATAAAGTGGGATCATGAAAAATTGGGCCATCTGTGGCACTGAATTTGGAGGATAGATCAACGGGAGTAGCACATGGCTTGCAAGATGTCATATTGGCCCGAGAAATTATGTATTTAGCATATTGAGCCTGATCCAAAAACAAACCATCCTTAGTGCGAGTAACTTTGATACCTAGGAAGTGATGTAAGTTACCCAAGTCAAACATGGCAAACTCTTGTGAGAGTGTCTGAATGATGTTGTGCAGCAATCTGTCAATCGAAGCTGTGAGGACAATGTCATCAACGTAAAGCAAAAGATATGCCATATCATGTCCGTGACGGTATATAAACAAAGAATTGTCACACGCACTACTCCTAAACCCGTGGGATAGGATGTAATTTGCAAAGTGTGCATACCAAGCACGGGGAGCCTGTTTGAGCCCGTATAACGATTTCTTTAACCTGCAGACAAAAGCTGGAAACCGTTTATCAATAAAACTAGGGGGCTGATGCATAAAAACGGTTTCATTTAGGTGGCCATGTAAGAAGGCATTCTTGACATCTAACTGGTGAATGGGCCATGATTTGGACACAGCAAGGGATAACACAGTCCGAATAGTTACCGGTTTACAACCGGACTATAGGTATCCTCACAGTCAATGCCCACGGTTTGAGATTTTCCATTAACAACCAATCTCGCCTTATACCTTTCAAGAGAACCATCTGATTTAAATTTGTGGCGAAACAACCACACATACCTCATAACTGGCCTATCTACTGGCCGAGAGACTAACTCCCATGTCTCATTTTCCTTTAATGCAGTAAATTCATCCTGCATGGCGCGCAACCAATTCGGGTCGATGAAGGCCTGTTGATAGGTTTTAGCAACGGGTGAGAAGGTGGTGGTATTAAGTGAGTATTGGGGAGGTTTAAGGCTACCGGGTTTTGAGCGGGTGGCCATTGGGTATGAGGAAGGAGGACGGGCAGGTTGTTGGGCTGCTGGATGGGCTGGTGTTTGGGTTTCACCCGTAGGCTGGTGGGGTGGGGGTCTGGTGGTATTCGGCGGCTGTGGGACAAGTTGGCTGGGAAAAGAGGACTAGGCCATCGGGATGGAATTGGGGGTAGGTGGTTGTTGGTTGGTTCTTTGTCTGCGGGTATAAGGGTAGGTGAATGGTGAAGTGGTGGTGGGCCTCGATGGAGGTGGTGGTGTAGGTGTAGGTGTATGGTGAGGTGGTGGTGGGGCAGGGGGATGATGGTGTTCGGGTGGTGGAGGGTGGGTCGTACGGGTAAATGTGAACCCGGGAAGTGGTGTAATGTCGTCTAGGAAACGGTAGGAGGATGCGGGTGTGGGAATGGTGTAAGGAAGACAGTTTCATCAAAGGTAACGTTGTCGCAACCCCCGTCCCTTAATTACCCGGGAACGGGCGGCCGCTGCCAGTTTCAATGGTATCAGTGTTTATCAATTTGGCAGCGGAAATTACATCAGGACCGTAGTTAGGAAATATTTATCAGAGTAAAATACCACGCTTTTATAATATTAAACACATGGGAAATTCCCAAGTTTCAAGTACATACTTTTTATAGGGTTAAACCCTATTTTATTTAAATAAAAACATCTCTTTATTTAGGTAACTTTTATAGCCACTTTTCCAAGCCTTCAGTGCTGTCCAGTTGGCTTCTATTTGGCTTTCACTATTGTTACCTGAAACGTGTTTAAAAACATTTTGTCAGTGGGAAATACTGGTGAGTGAATCCCAATTTAATCAAGACAGGTAAAACCGTTTACAGCATTGAGGGCGGTCACTGATGTGTGTAAAATGCAACATATAAAACGCATCAATTAAGGCATAAAACTAACCCTTTTTAAGTACTAATGTTGGAAAAATAGTGTTTTTGTCTTCCTTTTGTATTTTCAGGATGAAATGAGCTCAAAATCACAAAAGAAGCAAAAAGACTACTAATTCTACCATAAATACAAGAAAAGGAACAAAAGTGGACTGCCCGGACCCTCAACGGCATCTCCCAAGACAAAAGAGAAGAAACAGAGTCTGAACACGCCCCGTGTCCAGCGAACACGGGGGCGTGCCCAGGAAGCAGCATAAAAGACAAACCAGTAGAAGCTTCCATTGCCCACCACGGGGCCGTGTCCAGCGAGCACGGGGGCGTGGTGAAAGTACAGCAGGCGCATTAATTGTAATTCGCAATTACAATTAATGAGGAGAGAGAGTGTCAGGCGGGCACGGGGCCGTGTCCAGCGGACACGGGGCCGTGTCCAGCCTTCTGTTCAGCCTATAAATAGAGGAGCTTGGCTTCATTCTCTCTCATCCCTTGGCACACCACCTCTCTCACACCTCATCCACCACCCACCACCACCATAACACCATCATCCACCACCATCATCCATTGTCCATCGTAGAGTGTGTGAGTCGTCTCGGGATCCAAGTTTGATCGTAAGAGTTCTTGACAATCAAGGTCATGTTTGCCTAAGTCTCTTACATCACTTGGTGAAGACAAGTGTTTAGTATAATACTTTTTATTTTTAATCTTTTGCACTTTTTATTTGGTTTTGTATTAATGACTTTAATAACTAGTTACTTATGTTGAAGGTGATCTTTCCTTATCGTTTGTCCGTGGTGTCTTGGCATTATTTTACTGTCTATATAAAATAAAAGATTTTCACCATTCATATCTCCACGGTCTATATGGAGGTATGTTGGCTACCTGGTCGGGGGTTAAGGGAACGGTTTGGTAAGGGTCTTGCCCTTGTTCAGCGTTTAGAGGTCCTGCTTGGGACCTGGGTCAAATTTAGTAGGATCTCCTCCAATGCCCATAGGTATTGGATGGCGGGGATCCAAACTCTTTGACCCCCTCATAAGTTAACTACTATTAATACTATAACCCGGCTATTTAGGACTGTATCCCTGCTGACTCAGACTACTTAGCCGAGGGTAACGTCACCGCCAAAAGCGGGGCCTACCACAATTTGCATTAATAACTTAATTCATTATCTTTCAATAATCCGACCCTTTAGGATTGTATCCTTGCTGACTCAAACTACTGGGTTGAGGGTAACGTCGCCTTCAAAAGAGGGGCCTACTACAATAACTAAGATAATCTCTTAAACAAGTCCAAAAGTGCGAAAATAATCAAAGGTTATACTAATACACGTGTCGGATCCAAGTGATTCATCTTGTCTATCTGTTTTTATTTTTATTTTCATTTTCAGCATTTAGTTAGTTTTTATTTTTCGTAGTTTAAAACATTTTTCTAACCTTTTTGATTTGATTAGACGTTGAGGATAAACCGGTATTAAAAGCTCTTGTGTCCTTGGACGACCTCGGTATCTTACCAACACTATACTACGTCCACGATGGGTGCACTTGCCCATATGTGTGTTTAGTGTTAGTGAATATCGTGTTTTATAAATTTAAAACTTGGCTAAAAGTGTAAAAAGGGCTTAAATATACATCTAAAAATATATATACACTGACACGCATCAAGTTTTTGGCGCCGTTGCCGGGGACACAAGGATTTTAAGAAAGTTAGGAATCAACGGCCTAATCATATTTTTATTTTTCTTTAATTTTTTAGGATTTTTCTGAGATTTTCAGCTTCTGCAGAGCTCAACACGGGGCCGTGCCCGCTGAACACGCCCCGTGCTCAATCATTGGAACTGGCAATCCTGTTTTAAGTCAGACAGTAGGTTGAACACGGGGCCGTGTCCACTCAACACGCCCCCGTGCCCAAGATTCAGTTGCTGAAAACAGAACCGTTAGATCCCGGCGGTTGGTAATTTCTGACACAAACATGAGTAATAGTAATTCTTTTTACTTTCGGCACTCTTATGGTTTGTGGTGTCGAATATGTGGAGGCGAACATGAAGAATTAAAATGTTTTTTCCTCACGTATAGGCCCCACTATATAGACCCACCGATTCCTTGTAACCTTAAGAGGGGCGAAAGTAAAAATAAGCACTATTTCTCCCTCGAATGCGCCCAGCCAGATATTCTAGGAGAAATGCTCCTTGACGAGCTATTTCAACTAGAAGAACTACTTCTCAATTGGTCAAAAGAACTTAGGAAGGATTTTTTAGATCCATCCCAAGATAATGACCATGAGGAAATGTTGGAACCGCATTCCGACAACCTCGTTGCTCCCGAAAATACCTTCTTACCTAGAAAAGACGCGGACGATAGTCGTCCCTGTGTCGGTTGTGCCGTGAAGGACTCCCCATCGACTTCGTTCGATGCATACATAGACCTGAGCGATTCGGCATACACCTTCTTTAACGAGAGCCCGGGAAAGGGTTGGACTTGTCCACCTAGAATGAAAATAGGAATTACCCTCACCGACAACCTCTTGCGTTCTCGCCTTAGTATAGGACAATTAAGGTATCTTAGGCACTTTGGGGTTGTTCCAACAAGTCAAGAGCCACCCGATATAGATTAGCTCCTTAGTAAAGACAAAACTTCATAAGACAGCTTTCCGACACGGGGCCGTGCCCGGCCAACACGCCCCCGTGTCCACCAAAAGATTCCCCTCTGATCAGAACGTCAGAATACAGACAAACTGTGTCAGAATTTCATCTGCACACGGGGCCGTGTCCAGCGGACACGGGGCCGTGTCCAGCAGGCTGTCGTTTTCTATAAATGCAGCCAAAAAAAAAAAAATCCTGCACATTTGGACCAACTTGGGGACAGAGATTTGAAGGAATCTTCTCTCAAACAATCCTAGGTAAGTCTAAAAGAAGTTTCCAACAACCCATCTTGTCCTTTCCTCTTCTAGACATTTCCTTCTTCTTCATCTTTCTTCAAGAACTACCATGAAAAGTTTGAATTTTCAATCTTTGTGGTAGGGAACAATGAGTTTTGATCATAGAATCTTGGTAAAAACATGTTATATAACATTGTTTAAAGTTATTTACTGTCAAAAAGCTTGCATAAACTCAGAAAATAACTTAAAAACCCAAGATTCCTTGCTCCAAAATTCTGCAGAAAGATGAACACGGGGCCGTGCTCAATGAGCACGGGGCCGTGTCCAGAAACTGTTTCGTCATATAAACTGCTTTTGGTTTATTTTTCGTAGAATGGCGAGTGAAAACAGCGAAACATCATCCGTTCATTCATCAAACAGCCGAAGGGGAAGGAGGCCCTCCGTTGAAGCTACACTTGTGCACTACGTAATAGCGCTAAGAGAAGCTCCCGACGAAATGACGTCAGTAGAGGAGGTCCTCATTGACCGTATTAACGATCTTACAATGGGACTTGAAAGCAGCTTCCAAGAGATTAACCTTTTGCACCAAAGGTTAAACATTTTGGTGGCACCCCCTATGGAACCAGTCCTTCCACAACAAGACTGGAACTTGGCACTCGGTGTTAACAACCCTACCGGGTGGGAAGACTTTCCCGCAGAACCTCCGATGGAAAACCCACAAGAAGTTCCAGCGGAAGTTGAAACTCCTCAAACCAATGCAAACGAGCCCTCTTTTCTCCTTCCAAGGGAGGTAGAGGAGTGGCTTGCCGACATATGAGGAGAACCGCACCCGAAGGGAGGAGTTCTACAAAGCCTTATCTAACCAAGACTAGTAGCTTCTTGGAAATTTTGCTAAATTAAAATAAAACATAGGGCTAGAACTCCATAAGTTTAATATTTATGTAATTTTTATCTTTATGTAATGTCTCTCTATGATTTGCAATGCTATGATGGTTTTTATGATTGATGGCTGACTTGAGTATAAAACACACTCACGGTGGTAATGGATGAAAAAGGGAACGAGAAAAATGGAACCATGCACGAAGAACAGAGCAACCCGACAAAAATCTCCATCACAGAAGGCTCAACACGGGCCGTGCCCAACCAACACGGCCCCGTGCTGAGCCCCTGCAGAAAATCACCCAGTTCAGGTAACTGGACACGGGCCGTGTTCAGCGGACACGCCCCCATGTCCAGGCTTCTGTTTCAATTCTGTAATTTTTGTTACTGGCACTTGACCACGGGGCCGTGCCCGGTGAACACGGGGCCGTGTCCAGGATGCCAGTAACATAAATCTTTGCTTTTTAACCCACTTTTATACATTCTAATCAACCAAAAACATTATTTTTGGACACATTGAGGACAATGTGTAATTTAAGTGTGGGGGGGATGCTAAAACCCTTGAAATTTTGCAAAATCCTAAACACAAGCCTTACACAAAACTCTATTGGAACCGCTAAACACCCCAAATTTTTTCAAAAACTTTTTCATTTTTATTTATTTATTTGTCTTAGTTTAAGTTGGGAATAACAAGTTCTAAAAAAGTTATATTTTTACAAGTTTACAACCGATAGCGTCGTGATAAAAAAAGAACCAACATAAGAAAATTATGAAACGGCATAACAAGTCTAGTTTAAAATTCGATTATATATGCTTGGTCACATTAAAAACCCATTCCCACAAAAGTGAGTTTTGAGCCTTTATTGAGCACAAAAATACACATATTTAGATTAAATGCTCATTTTTCGTTTCTTGTGTGAATAGCCGTTCGGTCCTTACAAATCTAGAACTTGCCACGAAGATACATTCCCGGTCCTTACCAACTTAAACCCAAGTAAGTAAATGATGGAGGCATTAGGACTAACCATTTTTCTTTCAAAACCATTATTTTTCATTTTTTACCTACCCAAAATCCCCCTAGATAGCCCCTTTGAGCCTAAACCTTTCATTTCATTACCCCAAAACCCTTTTTACCCACCAAAAACCTTTTTATTTATTTTTTTTAGTAACAAGTTCGCTTTTTCGTAAACATCGCCTTTTTATGTGACGATCGGAAAAAAAAAATATGATGAAGTCAAAAACAAACAAAAGCTATAAAAGCTTGTTTGGAGAAATACTTCAAAATAAAAAGTCACTAAAAACAAGGTACTTCACGAAAACCGACGCTTGTTACGATTTTCGCCCTTTTTACTAACCACTAACCAACCACCCACCTTTAAACCCAAGCCTTCACCCCAAAAGTCCTCTTGATATTTACAAAGGTAAAAAGTTAAAAAGGAGGAGGATTGATTGCTTGGCAAGCCTATGGAAGACGTAAGTTCCGTGCTGCTCTCGAGTGATTCACTAAAAATATACACCTTCGGCCGAGTGTTGAGTGATCTCCCGTGAGGTATGTGAACTTGTATATAAATGGAATTTTAATAAGGCATGCTATGCCCAAATAAATAATTCATCTTATAAAACGTTCAAAATAAATCATAACGAATAGGATTGTAAATGAATAAAAATAAAACCTATAAAAACCTTGGATTCCCGACACTCTAGGACAAGCTAAAAAAACTTCTCTTCTACCTATTCCATTTGGGAGTGTAAGCCACATTTAAAGAGTTTTGCTTGAGGACAAGCAAAAGTTCAAGTGTGGGGGTATTTGATGTGTGTAAAATGCAACATATAAAACGCATCAATTAAGGCATAAAACTAACCCTTTTTAAGTACTAATGTTGGAAAAATAGTGTTTTTGTCTTCCTTTTGTATTTTCAGGATGAAATGAGCTCAAAATCACAAAAGAAGCAAAAAGACTACTAATTCTACCATAAATACAAGAAAAGGAACAAAAGTGGACTGCCCGGACCCTCAACGGCATCTCTCAAGGCAAAAGAGAAGAAACAGAGTCTGAACACGCCCCGTGTCCAGCGAACACGGGGGCGTGCCGAGGAAGCAGCATAAAAGACAAACCAGTAGAAGCTTCCATTGCCCACCACGGGGCCGTGTCCAGCGAGCACGGGGGCGTGGTGAAAGTACAGCAGGCGCATTAATTGTAATTCGCAATTACAATTAATGAGGAGAGAGAGTGTCAGGCGGGCACGGGGCCGTGTCCAGCGGACACGGGGCCGTGTCCAGCCTTCTGTTCAGCCTATAAATAGAGGAGCTTGGCTTCATTCTCTCTCATCCCTTGGCACACCACCTCTCTCACACCTCATCCACCACCCACCACCACCATAGCACCATCATCCACCACCATCATCCATTGTCCATCGTAGAGTGTGTGAGTCGTCTCGGGATCCAAGATTGATCGTAAGAGTTCTTGACAATCAAGGCCATGTTTGCCTAAGTCTCTTACATCACTTGGTGAAGACAAGTGTTTAGTATAATATTTTTTATTTTTAATCTTTTGCACTTTTTATTTAGTTTTGTATTAATGACTTTAATAACTAGTTACTTATGTTGAAGGTGATCTTTCCTTATCGTTTGTCCGTGGTGTCTTGGCATTATTTTACTGTCTATATAAAATAAAAGGTTTTCACCATTCATATCTCCACGGTCTATATGGAGGTATGTTGGCTACCTGGTCGGGGGTTAAGGGAACGGTTTGGTAAGGGTCTTGCCCTTGTTCAGCGTTTAGAGGTCCTGCTTGGGACCTGGGTCAAATTTAGTAGGATCTCCTTCAATGCCCATAGGTATTGGATGGCGGGGATCCAAACTCTTTGACCCCCTCATAAGTTAACTACTATTAATACTATAACCCGGCTATTTAGGACTGTATCCCTGCTGACTCAGACTACTTAGCCGAGGGTAACGTCACCGCCAAAAGCGGGGCCTACCACAATTTGCATTAATAACTTAATTCATTATCTTTCAATAATCCGACCCTTTAGGATTGTATCCTTGCTGACTCAAACTACTGGGTTGAGGGTAACGTCGCCTTCAAAAGAGGGGCCTACTACAATAACTAAGATAATCTCTTAAACAAGTGCAAAAGTGCGAAAATAATCAAAGGTTATACTAATACACGTGTCGGATCCAAGTGATTCATCTTGTCTATCTGTTTTTATTTTTATTTTCATTTTCAGCATTTAGTTAGTTTTTATTTTTCTTAGTTTAAAACATTTTTCTAACCTTTTTGATTTGATTAGACGTTGAGGATAAACCGGTATTAAAAGCTCTTGTGTCCTTGGACGACCTCGGTATCTTACCAACACTATACTACGTCCACGATGGGTGCACTTGCCCATATGTGTGTTTAGTGTTAGTGAATATCGTGTTTTATAAATTTAAAACTTGGCTAAAAGTGTAAAAAGGGCTTAAATATACATCTAAAAATATATATACACTGACACGCATCAGTCACACAATTACATTTGTTTATTTTCTACTTTAATTACCACCCACGGTACTGTCAACCCGACTTGTGGTCATGTTACTACTCATAGTATAGTAACAAATTTTGTATACAAAACCCCAACATACAGACGATAATTGTAGAATACAAATACTCAATCACTGTTTAATATAATGTAAAACATTTGAGGTTTTATAAAAACAGTTGCTATCTTAGGGTTTTCCTTGGTGATTTCCTAGTGATTATCTATTAATTACACAATGCACACGCATTAGTATAATAACCCAATATTTACATTAGTAATACCCTCCCCGAGACAGAATTCCAACGACTACGTCGGGCAGAACCTCGACAGCCGTTACGGAACACTAGATTAATCGGGCAACGTATCTAATACATAATCAGGGGGTTATGATACTTACAACGAGGCAGAACTTCATTATTTAGGGGGGCATAATGCCCGGATATTACTTCTACACTTTTAGAATTGAGAGAGTTTTGAGAATTTTGAACGATTTCGACTGACTGTCGATCCCATCTATTTATAGGGTCTGATCCAGACCTCCTCGCGCCCCGCGTAAATTTCAGCCAAGGGCTTCGCGACCCGCGAGGCCTACTAGGGTAGGCCCTAGCTCGGCTGACTCGAACCCTAGACCCAACACGTCCACGACACGTGGCACGCTAGGGTCTCCGCCTGATCTCTTAGCTGTCGCGGCCCGCGTAGAAGACTACCATGGTCTTCGCGGCCCGCGAGCGACCCATAAAACTTGATTTTTATTTAATTTTTAATTATATAAAGGTATTTAGGGTTATTATATGTATACGGGGTGTATTTTAAGACATATAGGGATATTCTAAATATATTAGGGGTGTCGGAAATAATTTTGGAGGGTTGTTATAAACGTGCCGGGATATAGAGACTTTCCCGGTAGTGGGGTCAAAGCACCGGTACCCACGGAAATCTGGTGGGTAACCTAGAAAGATGCACCGGGTGGACCTCGGGTGAAGTTTGTGAAGCTGAGTGGTAGACGTGTTCGGATAACAAGCGCATCCGAAAACCCGAAGGTGGTCGTAAGTGGGGTGTCAGAGGTAGAGGGCAAAAGTGGGGGTGAAGAAATTGAGTCGTTTTGTGGGTAGGATATTATGGAGGCAGGCTGCGGTGTAGAGGGCTTCGACCCAAAAGGTAGGAGGTAGTTGTGAGTGGATAAGGAGGGCGCGAATGATGTCGTTAAGACGACGGATCATACGCTCGGCACGGCCATTTTGGGAAGAGGTTTGAGGGCAAGAGAAATGGAATAATAGACCGTGTTGGATGGCAAAGGTTTTAAATGCATTGTTATCAAACGCACCGCCAAGGTCACACTGAAAGGTTTTTATGTTTCTATTGAATTGGGTGGCAATGAGGCGGTGAAATTTGACAAATGTTGAAAAGGTTTCGGATTTGTATTTTAAAGGGTACACCCAAATGAAGGTGTGAAAAATTATCAATCAACACCATATAATATTTATAACCTGATTTACTTAAAACTGGTGAAGTCCAAAGATCACAATGAATAATATCAAATGGAGAAAAGGTAAAAGAATTAGATGCAGAAAAAGGTAAACGTTTGCTATTAGAAAGCGGATATGAGTGATAAACAGTAGGTGTTTTGTTCTTATTAGATGGTAAAGGAAAATTAAAATGACGACTAAGGACATCCAAGACTTGAGCTGTGATGCCCTAGGAAAAAGCACAACACAACTAGCTTCCTCAGTGACTACATGCTAAATTTCGGGACGAAATTTCTTCAACTTGGGGATGACGTGACAACCTGTAACTTCGAGGTAAAAACCATTCGTTTCGCTTTTTCAAATTAATTATATATTTGTTAAACTACAGTGTGTCAATGAATATTTGAAACCAAATCCATATCGTATTGAACCGACCCGAACCGTTTGAAGCAAAGTACATGTCTCGCTTGTTGATCCAACCCACTCGCGTAACTCGAAATTTATGGGGTGTGAACTATAGCATAAATTTTATTGATTCCTATTAGTTGGTGTAAAATAATAATAATAATAATAATAATAATAATAATAATAATAATAATAATAATAATAATAATAATAATAATAATAATAATAATAATAATAATATACATCAGGTTCATGTTGGAATGCATGAGGGTGTTATGTATTCATGAAATATTATAAGTTAGAATAGGTTTTGGTGGAAGTTTATGAAATGCATGGTGATGCCAAAT
The DNA here is from genome assembly GCF_002127325.2 of Helianthus annuus. Taxonomy (NCBI): domain Eukaryota; kingdom Viridiplantae; phylum Streptophyta; class Magnoliopsida; order Asterales; family Asteraceae; genus Helianthus; species Helianthus annuus. The sequence goes on from NC_035442.2 coordinate 27,647,517, forward strand.
TGAGAATTTGAAGTCACACACACACCTAACCGTCACCCATTACCCTACTGTTTCTTTTATATTTTTCGGCCCAAACAACCCATTTACTAGCCTGACTCCTACGACCCAACCCCATCTAATCCCCAAACCGCCACAAACATGAAACCTTATATAATTTACGTTTGCATGTTTTATTAATTCATAACTCCTCAATCCAAACCCTAACCTACGCATTATACATCTGCTCTCCCTCCTCTTCCTGTGGTCGACGCAAGCAAGGGAGCACCAAGGACTCCGCACTATTGGTTCGAAGCTTGATCATACTCTCACTTCGTCTCTAGATACCATGTCTCGATTTGTATGCATAATTCTATAAGTTAATGCATGCTTTCAGTTATGAACTTCTTATAACTTGGCTGCGTTTTTTTGTTCGTAGCATGTTTTCATTGATTGTGATGCTACTTGTAGTGCTAGATGATAAGGATCATGGGTACATGTCGTAAGGGTCGACTATGGGTTCGGTTAATCATGGTGTATGGTTCTTTGCACAATCTTGACGTAAACTTAGATGGTTCTTGATAAATTAATGTTGATGCATGATTATCATAGAGTTATCGTGGCTGCGTGGTTCTGTTTTGATTGATGATTCTTGATGTATTGTTGATATTTGTAGTTCGAGTGGTTTAGATCATGTGTTTACAATGTTTGAATCGATTTTAGGTTCGGGTATGTCTCTCGTGTGTTGGTTATGAGTTCTACCCGGTGGTTAGCGATAAATTGGTCACCACATGATCTAAATTGTGATAAAAACCTGCTGTGATAAATGTTTTTGTGTCTCGGGTTCGCTAGTTATTGGTTGCGTGTCCTCCTTGGATAGGATACGTACCTTTATCCTCCTTGGGAAGGATGACAACATTGAAACCTGCGTATTCTCCTTGGGTATAATTCGTACCTCCATCGTCCTTGGGAAGGATGATAACATAGAACTTACTAGACAAAACTCTATCATGAAGTCCCTCATTTTTTATATCGACTTAATTGCCGGGCCATTGGCGAACGGGTCATTAGTTAAATAGCGCTATTAGGTCTGACAAGCCTCACACCGTGCCGCAGAGGACGGGAGTGGACTAACGTACTTGGGCACTTAGTCAATGACGATAGACATTGACGCAGGGCACATAAACATGACTCCAGTCAGTAGTCGATATGGTAACGGGTCTAGTCGTTTACAACATTGGGTAGCCCCCACGGTATATGGTTTGGGAAACAAGGAACTGGGTAACTTATGGTTTTCGAAACATCTTATGGTTTTTGGAACAACTTTAAAACATACAACCAACTGTGAACTCGCTCAACATTTTTGTTGATTCATTACTACATGCTTTGCAGGTCGTTAGGTACTTAGCTAGAGCTTGCATAGGGAAGGAGTCGTTGTGGAACATGGACCGTTCTGTGTTCAGGATAAACTTATGAACTTTAAATTTATAATTTTGGGTTGTGAACTTAATGCTTCCGCTGATAACTTAGATTTTGTTAAGTTGTTTTGACACAAATTATATTGTTTGGTTTGGATTTTATTTATTTGTATTGTTCAATATGATTGGTGGCATGATCCTGGTCAGTCATGCTCCCTGCGGTGATACTCCACTTGTGGATTTTGGGGGTGTGACATGAGCGCCGAGGTGTCCCAAATGATCATGCCATGGATGCGAGGAAGAAGTGATAAAGGCAGCTTGTGGAGGAAGTTCTGGTGGAGTGACTGGATAGAGATCCCCGGTGCTATTGTGGCGGGAAAGGAGACGCCCAGTTCGAAGGTCCTTCAAAGAAAAACCAAAGGGGTCAAATTCAATGGAAACACTGTTATCACGAGTAAATCGTCGAACAGAAATTAACTTTTTAATAATTTGTGGGCACTAAAGGATATTGGGTAGGATATAGGTGCGGTTGGGTAAGGTTAGGTAGCCTGTTCCAGACCCTAGAATGGGCAGAGACGCGCCATTACCGACCAATATTTTACTACACATAGGAAAAGTGATGGGAGTTTTAATTGTACCTTGCTCATCAGTGGAATGTGAGGTAGCTCCAGTATCCATAAGCTGATTCGGGTCATAATTTAGCTGCATCATTGAAAAGGCCACGTTCAGATTTGATGGACACAAGGGATTATAGCCCGTGGGCTGGTTTGTGGTATAATGGGCCTGAGAATTAGAGTTTCCGGTTGGTGTTTGGGCTGGACAGAAGGCAGGGGGCTGCTGGGAGTATGCAGGCTGCTGTGGGTACATGGGCTGCGGTGTGGAGGTATAATTGGCTGCAGGGGTTTGGGCCGTGGGGTGTGAAAAGGTTGCAGCAGGTTGTGTCACACCCCCAAAATACCACCTAGGGAATGTCCTTGTTAGGCGTGTGACGTACCAATAACGAGCCACTAATTACATTGAACGCGTACAAGTTTCAAAATAAAATCCTTAATTATTAATGTAAAATACCATCAACGAGTTTAAATGAAAACCAACATATCCAGCGGAAGCAAATAGTAAACCAATGTAAAACTATTTCAAAAACCAATGTATGATATCAATAGTTCAATCACATGAATCCCTCCAGTCGACCCATGACCACTGAAAATAGTCCGTTCGTAATTCAATCCTCGAATGAAAGCGTGTCCCCCGCAACTAGTCGACAGGTTGTCACTACATGGTCGAGGCAAACGGTTCTCGACTGTCACCTTGTTAAGTTCTTGATAACCAGTACACGTATGGAAAAGCTTGTCTTCATGGGTGTAACTGGGGCTCCCCAAAGCGAAAAAAACTAGTTCCACCAAAACTCCTGGCGTGAGATCAAACTGATTTTTTGCCTAACAGTTGTGGAAGTAATCCTGGAAGTTCTTCAAGTAGTTCATCGGAAGAAATTATAAACAACTGGTGGATCCTCGATCCTCTCTTCCTTAGCCTTATCATCAGTAATCGTTGTTAGCAATGGCGAGGTAATCCATCCGTAGACACTTCTGGGCTTTCATTGCAGAATTGATGCTAACCTTTACACAACTCTGATATTTTGGAACAAATGATGATTCTCCACTAGGGAGGGGGGGGGGTACGCAAAGTTTTCTTCTCACAGGGTATATCTGCGTGATGTATGGATAACCAATCCATACCGACTACTGCATCAAACTATCAAGGGTAGTAGAAGGTAGGTCGACATCGAACACTTCTCCCACAAGGTCGAGTTTGCATCCCAACAATCATATGAGGTTTCAGTTGACTTGCCACCAGCCGAGTCCACAACAGGTTCGTTTTCAATAAGCATCAGGGTTAAGCAGAACAGTGACAAAGTGATTAGTTACCAAGAACGTGTAGGCTACCATGTTGTTATAATCCTGGCGTCGCCCACGCCAATCCTAAATGTCCCTCCATGAGCATCATTTCCCGTGTTGTTGTACTCGTTGCGAGGATTTCCAGTATGGCCGTCGTTCCCTTGGTTGTGGTCGTTCGATTTAACAACGGCCACTTCATGTCGTAGGCACCTTCATTTTCCATACTGTTGGTTACCATTACAAATACCTTGATGTTTCCATGACTGTTGCCTCTAATGCTGTTGTTTGAAACAGAGCTCTACGATCTTTCACCGACAGGGTCCACCTCTTCACATTCCATGGTACGTGCTAAGGCACTACTCACTGTGCGGGGAGTTTCACATTCCATTCTACAGTCAGTTGTCATTGCTTATGTCCTGATTGGTTCGTAAAGGTTGACTCCCATCAGTCGCTGACTAGGGTTGGAGATTCGGTTGCAGTCACTTTGTTGGTGTTCGTTGCCGGTAATCAGGGTTGTCCAATTACCGAGGTCGGTAAAATACTACGCTCACCCTTTTATCCATCGATCTAGAAAGTCGATTGAGTAATACGCGGCATGCTGCGAGAGTGTTGTAGAAGTGATCACACTTCGGAGTCTAAGACGTCAATACATAGAGTTCCATCAAATGAAGAGAAGCGAGAAAGGTATAAACCAACTCAAGGACGTTCGTGCAAGCACCTAACATTCTACACGTTTCGCTAGGCGTTCAGATGTGTGTTCAAGTAATACTCGATAGCATCGAGATTCGTAAGGGTTCAGAAAGGAGTGAAAAGATCACATCCGAGTAGGAGACAATTACTGCTATGACTCCTATAGATTGTTGTGTTTCACATTGATCAATTAACGGGATGGAACACCTTTTTCACTTGTTAAGCCTCATTGGGACTCACATGCACCCCACATTATTATTATGTGTGCACCCACAATAATACTGTGATTTGTATGCTCATCTCAGTTCATCTTAACTCATGTCAAATGGTTCCTCCAACTCGAGTAGCAAACAAAGAGCCTCACGAAACGTGAGTCATGAATGTTTAGGGAAATACCACCCTATCAGTCACATAACACAGGCAAGTAATACATGAATACATACTGTTGTGCTAAACGTGCAATCTCATGCAATATCATATGTAAGTGTTCACTAGTTATGCAGTACAATGAGTATACGAGAGACGAACCTTGCAGTCTGGAGCTGAGTGTCATGGTCGTATTCAGAACTTGTTCGGTTATAGTCTGGTTTTATAAAAACGTTTTAAAACCAAGTTCACTATAACCAGTGGCTCTGATACCAAATTGTTACACCCCCAAAATACTACCTAGGGAATGTCCCTGTTAGGCGTGTGACTTACCAATAACGAGTCACTAATTACATTGAAAGCGTACAAGTTTCAAAATAAAATCCTTAATTATTAATGTAAAATACCATCAATGAGTTTAAATGAAAACCAACATATCCAGCGGAAGCAAATAGTAAACCAATGTTAAACTGTTTCAAAAACCAATGTATGATATCAATAGTTCAATCACATGAATCCCTCCAGTCGACCCATGACCACTCCAGCTACTCCAGACAGCAAGTTCCAATCCAAGACATCTAACAACCTACAAGCATGCAACAAGGGTGTCCGACGACGCTGGTGAGTTCAAAGTTTTGTTAACGCATTTAGTTACCAGGTATGTGTATAAAATCATTCAACAGTTCAATAGTTCAATAATTTGATTTGATGTTGTTATTAACTCGATTACCACATATGGCTACAAGATGTATTTACCCAACCCCAATGTCTCTATCAAAACATTGGTCATGCTTTAAGGAAATTAGTTCACACTCGTCCTCCCCGGTACGGTGTGAGGGTGGCAAACCTAATAGCGCTATCAACTAATAACCTCGTTGCCTCCCTGGCAACTATCGGTAGATGTAAGGGGTCTTATGTGATAGATAATGAGTGTAATAACAAACATCCTATTAACCTGACGTTCCTCCCCGGAACGTTACCCGATATCCCTCCCCGTGATGCATGCTTGGAAAAGAGCAGTGAACTCACCTTGGTTTGCTCGGTAAGATTAGTTACTCGTTTAACAAAAGTTGTCAACCCAGCCCTACCGTGGTTACCAGAGTTAGTCAGTTACAAGAACACACAATACCTATGTACTTGCATTTACTACACAGTTTACGAATAAGTAGCATGTATATTATAGTACGGATCATAGCAAGCGATTGGATGTAAAAGCAATACAAATTCATATCACACCATACCATAAGTGATTCAGTTTACATTCAAGTACACACGCTAATTGTGACAAGCAATCATGCATCGTAATTTAACCGACAATCTTCATGTAATTATCTAACAGGTATCTGGGCCCCACTCTAGTTCACTATAAGGGTGCGGCCCATCGTTCACATCCATTGAAGCGTATGGTCGGGCTCATGGTGTAACAATCCTCAAGAAAACCGACACCCTCATAATTTTTCTGACATCCAAAAATATTTTAAAATATCTTAATATGTCTTTAAAAACACCCCATACGCGAAAACGGGCCTCAAGTACATAAAATAGCATTTAAAATAAATAAAGAATTGAAAATTTAAGTTTAGGCGGGCTGGGTAAAGGACCCTTAAGGTCTACGCGGGCCGCGACAACTTGATGATCAGGCGAGCCCCGGTACGGCCACGTGTGTGTGTGCGTGTTGGACCTACCCCATGACCCAGACACCCTATGCCCTACCCAGGCTAGTACGCGGGCCGCGTAAGCCCTTGCGTACATTTACGTGGGCCGCGAGAGGATCAGAATCAGGCATTATATAAGGAGGCCTCGGGCTTCAATAGCAAATCGTTCATTTTCTTTTCTGTATCTCGAAAATCTCTCATAGTAGGCATAATTCCCGGGTATCATACCCCCTAAATAGCGAGGTTCTGCTACGATGTAAGTATTATAACCCCTGGAGACGTATTAGATACTCTGCCCGATTGATCTAGGGTTCCGTAATAGCTGTCGTAGTTCTGCCCGACGTAGTCGTTGGAATGCCGTCTCGGGGAGGGTATTACTAATGTTAAAATGGGTTATTATACTAACACACGTGCATTTGTGTAATTTATAGATTATCACCAGGAAACCATAAAGGATAATCTAAAACAGCAATGTGAGTAATTCTCTTTTTGTTAAACGTTTTTACAAAACCTCACTTAATTTAATATATATACGAAGCAGTTATTGAGTATTTGTAAGAATACAATTATAGTGGGTATGTTGGGGTTTTGTATACAAAATTTGTTACTGGCGTAGTAACATTCCACAAGTTGAGTATGACAGTACCACTGATGTTAATTGTTATATCTTGGAAACAAATGTAATTGCGAATGCGCCCTCAATACTGTAAAATGATTGGTATTTCAACTTGATTAAACTGGGATTCACTCACCAGTATTTCCCACTGACAAAATGTCTTTAAAACGCGTTTCAGGTAACAAAATGTGAAAGCCAAATAGAAGCCAGCTAGACAACACCGAATGCTTGGAAAAGTGGCAATAAAGTTACATAAAAAGAAATAGATGTTTTTCTTAAATAAAATAGGGTGTATCCCTATGAAATTATGTGTACTGAAAACTTGGGCTTTACCCATGTGTTTAATATTATAAAATATGGTGGTTTACTCTGATAAAATATTTCCTAACTACGGTCCTGATGAAAATTTCCGCTGCCAAATTAGACAATAACGTGATACCACCGAAACTAGCTCGCGGCCGCCCGTTCCCGGGGATTTGGGATCGGGGGCTGTGACAGAAGGTGGTATCAGAGCTATGCCACTGATTCAGCCACAGAAGTGTTCTGCTGACATCAAAATTCAAAGTGTTAGGAAATAAATAACAGGAATACGTGCATAATTGTATTTTCTTGTTATGTGTTATCTGACTATCTGTTAGTTTACAGTATGAGCGCCCAAGGACCATCTGACGCGTATCGTCAATTGTCCGGTGTCACACCCCAAAATCCACCATGCGGAGTATCACCGCTTGGAGGCGTGACATGACCAGGATTGAGCCACCAATCATATTGAACAACGTAATTAAGTAAATAAAACCAACCACAATACAATTGGTGACCAAACGAGAGTGACTGACTTTAGGTTAACAGCGGAAGCATAAAACGTAAGTCCAAAACATAAGTTCAACAATTCATAAGTTTAAAATCCAAGGCGTAAGTTTAATAAGTTCATAAGGATTTAAATATTAAGCACGGAACATAACAGTTCGTATCCCACAATGACTCCTTCCTCGTGCAAGCTCCAAGCATTTAACGACCTGTAAGGCATGTAACAACGAGTCAACAACAAAGTTGAGTGAGTTCACGGTTGGTTGATTAATTTTATGTTGTTTCTGAAAACGTGGTTTGACTTTCGTTGGCTTATTTGCCGTGGGGGTTACCCCATAGTTGAAAGTATGTTTAACTAGTTCCTTTTTATTACCCAAACCATATCCAAAATCAGTGGGGGCTTCCCCATGTGAACCACTAGACCTTACCATATCGACTACTAACGCAAATAAGTTGTGCCCTACATCAGTGTCTATCATCACTGACAGTTTGCCATAGTCCATTAGTACACGCCCGTCCGACTGGAATGGTGTGAGGTTTGTTAAACCTAATAGCGCTATTAACTAATGACCCGCTCGCCATTGGCCTCGGCGATTAAGTCGATATAAAATGAGGGACTTCATGATAGAGTTTTGTCTAGTAAGTTTTAAGGTTGTTGTCCTACCCAAGGAGGACGAACGTACATAGTTCTACCCAAGGAGAATACGCAGGATTAATATTGGCATCCTACCTATGAAGGATGGCCGCACATATCCTACCCAAGGAGGATATGTAGATTCCGTTTTAAGTTCTCTAACCCATTCCCAACCACCGGGAATCCCATACCTTAGAAAGTGTGTGAACTCACTTCGGTTGCTCGGTTTACCTCTCAAAAATAGCTAACAGTCACGGTCGGTCAATCACATCCTAATATGATTACCAGTTAGTCATTTAGTGTTTTCAAATAGAGCACAAAGTTCCTACATGTATCTACTACATAACATGCACTCACTTTAATAGTTCACACCCATATAAACGTTCCACTTATAGCTACTCAAGAGTAAGCATATGATATTGCACATAACACTTTTATTGACATATAACATGTTAGATCATCCTCAGATAACATACTCGACATTTAGACACGCAAATTACTACTTATGTCATTTCAGCTTTAATATCCAAAACTGCGCTGTTTTCGGGCATTTTAATAAAATAGTTAACTTACTTCAAAAATTCCCAAATTTTTACAGGATGTCTTATATGATCCAAATTTTATTGTGTAAAAATATCGAGGTCCAGTTCATTGCCAATATTTTATAGAAAATCATTTACCGAACTGAAATCAGATTTGTCACTTTCTGACTGCAGTCTACGGAATAATTCGCTTAAAATTCATGGTAAGTCCGATTGATGAAATTCCAGTTGGAGGATCACCGTGACAACAGTGACCATCTACAGTAAAAATTCCATGAGCTACTTCTGCTCATTTTTTATGTTATGACTCCGAATATAACACACTTTTTCTGCAGTAAAAACACAGCTTGAACTGCTGTCTAAAAACAGTCCTTTAAAAATAGTAAACTACCTCAAAAAACTACGATTCCAGTGCCATTTGATCCGTTTTTCGAAAATGCATAATTTAGGCTTTAGAAAATCAGTTTTTCGATTTATAATGATCCAGTTACAGCCAGTTGAAGTTGGCTGAAAATGCTAATCAACATGCTGTTTATAGTGTAAATGTTACCAAAAACGCATCAACAAGTGTCCTAACAACGGGTTTATAAATAAATTAATGATCAAACAACATGCATGCTTATAACAACTTAATCCAACCAGATTTTATGTAAGTTTATGTCCATTTTCTAGTTCATTCTCTTTTATGTTCTTGTGTTACACATCAACTACAATCTTTCGAATAATCAACGTAGAAGTGACCAAAAGTTAAATCGAGGACTTACAACTAGCACAAGGGCTAGGGATGAACTTGTGAACAAGAAATGATGATGAAGATGGCGTGAGAATGAAAGGTGTGATGTTTCTTCAAGGCTCCAAGCTCCAAGCTTCACAAGACTTCTTCTAGGACTTGTTTTGGACTTGATAATGGATCAAATGAGTGAGTGTTGATGTGATGGTGGTGGTGGCGATTATGTGCAGCCAAGAGGGAGAGAGAGAGTGGAGAAGATGAAGTGAATTTGTAGAGAGAGAGTGTGATATGATGATATGGTGATCTCTAGCCCAACCTACAAATAATGATGGTGATTTCTTGGCAAGAGCATCAAATAAGGAGGTCCAATCAAATGAAAAAGGAATATTTATTAGGGATTTAGTGATGATTATGGTGGTGATGTGTATAAAATGCAACATATAAATTACATCAAATGAGGCATAAAACTAACCCTTTTTTAGTACTAATGTTGGAAAAAGTGTGTTTTTGTCTTCCTTTTGTATTTTCAGGATTAAATGAGCTCAAATTAACAAAAGAAGCAAAAAGGCAGCTAAATCTAACATAAATACAAGAAGAGGAACAAAAGTGGATTGCCCGACCCCTCGACAGCATCCTCCCAAGTAAAACAGAGAAGGCAAAAGACTGAACACGCCCCGTGCTCAGCGAGCACGGGGCCGTGCCCAAGAAGCAGCAGAAAAGACAAACCTGTAGAAGCTTCTATTGCTCACCATGGGGGCGTGCCCAGTGAACACGGGAGCGTGCCCAAAGTACTGCAGGCGCATTAATTGTAATTGCGAATTACAATTAATGAGGAGAGATAATGTCAGACAGGCACGGGGCCGTGCCCAGGCCTCTGTTCAGCCTATAAAAAGGAGTGCTTGGCTTCATTGCAACTCATCCCTTGGCACACCACCTATCTCACACTTCATCCACCACTCATCACCATCACAACACCATCATCCACCACCATCATCCATTGTCCATCATAGAGTTTGTGAGTCATCTCGGGATCCAAGATTGATCGTAAGAGTTCTTAACAATCAAGGCCATGTTTGCCTAAGTCTCTTACATCACTTGGTGAAGACAAGTGTTTAGTATAATACTTTTTATTTTTAATCTTTTGCACTTTTTATTTGGTTTTGTATTAATGACTTTAATAACTAGTTGCTTATGTTGAAGGTGACTTTTCCTTATCGTTTGTCCGTGGTGTCTTGGTATTATTTTACTGTCTATATAAAATAAAAGATTTTCACCATTCATATCTCCACGATCTATATGGAGGTATGTTGGCTACCTGGTCGGGGGTTAAGGGAACGGTTTGGTAAGGGTCTTGCCCTTGTTCAGCGTTTAGAGGTCCTGCAACGAACCTGGGTCAAATTTAGTAGGATCTCCTTCAATACCCAAAAGTATTGGATGGCGGGGATCCAAACTCTTTGACCCCCTCATAAGTTAACTACTATTAATACTATAACCCGACTATTTAGGCCTGTATCCCTGCTGACTCAGACTACTTAGTCGAGGGTAACGTCACCTCCAAAAGAGGGGCCTACCATAATTTGTATTAATAACTTAATTCATTATCTTTCAATAATCCGACCCTTTAGGATTGTATCCTTGCTGACTCAAACTACTGGGTTGAGGGTAACGTCGCCTTCAAAAGAGGGGCCTACTACAATAACTAAGATAATCTCTTAAACAAGTGCAAAAGTGCGAAAATAATCAAAGGTTATATTAATACACGAGTCGGATCCAAGTGATTCATCTAGTCTATCTGTTTTTATTTTTATTTTATTTTTCAGCATTTAGTTAGTTTTATTTTTCTTAGTTTTAAAATCTTTTTTCTAACATTTTGATTTGATTAGACGTTGAGGATAAACCGGTACTAAAAGCTCTTGTGTCCTTGGACGACCTCGGTATCTTACCAACACTATACTACGTCCACGATGGGTGCACTTGCCCATATGTGTGTTTAGTGTTAGTAAATATCGTGATTTATAAATTTAAAACTTGGCTAAAAAGTGTAAAAAGGGCTTAAAATATATATCTAAAACATATACACTAACACGCATCAAGTTTTTGGCGCCGTTGCCGGGGACACAAGGATTTTAAGAAAGTTAGGAATCAACGGCCTAATCATTTTTTTTATTTTCTTTTTAATTTTTTAGTATTTTCTTAGTTTTTCAGCTTCTGCAGAGCTCAGCACGGGCCGTGCCTGCTGAACACGCCCCCGTGCTCAATCATTGGAACTGGCATTCTTGTTTTAAGTCAGACAGTAAGCTGAACACGGGGCCGTGCTCACTCAACACGCCCCCGTGCCCAAGATTCAGTTACTGAAAACAGAACCGTTAGATCCCGGCGGTTGGTAATTTCTGACACAAACATGAGTGATGGTAATTCTTTTTTACTTTCGGCACTCTTATGGTACGTGGTGTCAATTATGTAGAGGCAAACATAAAGAATTAGAATGTTACTTTCTAAATTACAAGCCCCACTATATAGACCCACCGTCTCCCTATAACCTTAAGAGGGGCGAAAGTAAAAATAATCACTATTTCCCCCTCGAATGCGCCCAGCCAGATATTCTGGGAGAAATGCTCCTTGACGAGTTATTTCAACTAGAAAATCTAATTTTAAATTGGTTAAAAGAGCTTAGGAAGGATTTCAGTAATCCATCCCAAGACGACGACCATGAAGAAATGTTGGGGTCGCATTCCAACAACCTCGTTGCTCCCAAAAATACCTTCAGTTCTAGCGAAGACTTGGACGATAGTCGTCCCTGTGCCGATTGTGCCGTGAAGGACTCCCGTTCGACTTCGTTTGGTGCATACATAGACCTGAGCGATTTGGCATATACCTTCTTTAACGAGAGCCCGGGAAAGGGTTGGACTAGTCCACCTTGAATAAAAATAGGAATTACCCTCACCGACAACCTCTTGCGTTCTCGCCTTAGTCTAGGACAATTAAGGTATCTTAGGCACTTTGGGGTTGTTCCAACCAGTAAAGAACCACCCGATACAATTAAGTTCCTTAAAAAAATAGAGAAACTTCATAATTAACCTCTCGACACGGGGCCGTGTCCAGCCAACATGCCCCCGTGCCCACCAAAAGATTTCTTTCTGACCTTTACGTCAGAATACGGACAAACTGTGTCAGAATTCTATCTGCACACGGGGCCGTGCCCACTGGACACGGGGCCGTGTCCAGGATGCTGTCGTTTTCTATAAATGCAGACAAGAATTCTGCACATTTGGACCATCTTGGGACAGAGATTTGAAGGAATCTTCTCTCAGCTATCCTAGGTATGTTCTAAAAGAAGGTTCCAACAAACCATCTTTTCCGTTCCTCTATTAACCATTTCCTTCTTCTTCATCTTTCTCCAAGAACCTCCATTAAAGTTTGAAATTTCAAGCTTTGTGGTGGGGATTATTGAGTTTTGTTCAAGGAAACTTGTTAAAAATAAGTTGTATAACATTGTTTTGAGTTACTAATGTTTAAGGAGACCCCACAAGTTTAGAAAATAGCTTAAAACTTCAAGTTTCCTTGTTTCAAAACTCTGCAGAAAGATGAACACGGGGCCGTGCTCAACGAGCACGGGGCCGTGTCCAGATTACTGTTTCAGCAAATAAACTATTTTCAGTTTATTTTTTGTAGAATGTCGAGTGAAAACAGCGAGACATCATCCGTGCATTCATCAAACAGTCGAAGAGGGAGGAGACCCTCCATTGAAGCTACACTTGTACACTATGTCGTAGCATTAAGGGAGGCTCTCGACGAAATGACGTCAGTTGAGGAGGTCCTAATCGGCCGTATTAACTATCTTACGGTGGGACTTGAGAATAGCTTCCAAGAAATTAACCTCTTGCACCAGAGGTTAAATATTCTTGTAACACCCCCGATGGAACCGATCCTCCCTCAAGAGGATTGGAACCTTGCGCTTGAAGTTAACAACCCTACCGGGTGGGACGACATTCCGGCAGAACCTCCCGTAGAACACCAACAAGAGATCCCGGTGGAAATCGCAACTCCTCAAACTAACGCTAACGAACCCTCTTTTCTCCTCCCAAGGGAGGTAGAGGAGTGGCTCGCCGACATGTGAGGAAACCACACCCGGAAGAAGGAGTTCTATAAGGCCACATCTAACCAAGACTACTAGCTTCTTGGAAATTTTGCTAATTAAAATAACTTGTAGGTTAGAACTCCATGGTTTAATGCTTCTCGTGTTTTCTTATCTAGTTTAATATTATTTTAGGACTATGTATCTCTCTATGATTTTAATGGAATGATGGTTTTAAAGCTTGAATGGTGTCATAATGAATAAAACACACTCATGGTGGCCAAGGATGACAAGGGAAACGAGAAACATAAACCTATGCACAAAAACAAGGCCACCCGACAACAATTTCTCCATTACAGTAAGTTCAGCACGGGCCGTGCCCAGCCAACACGGCCCCGTGCTGAACACCCTGCAGACAAATGCCCAGTTCAGGTAACTGGACACGGGCCGTGTTCACCGAACACGCCCCCATGTCCAGGCTTCTGTTTCTTTTCTTTAATTATTGTTACTGCACCTGAACACGGGGCCGTGCCCGGTCCCCACGGGGCTGTGTCCAGACTGCCAGTAACATAAATTTTTGCTTTTAACCCCATTTTACACATCCAATCAACCTAAAAATTTATTTTTGGGACACATTGAGGACAATGTGTAATTTAAGTGTGGGGGGGGGGGGATGCTAAAACCTTGAATTTTGCAAGTCTTAATAACAAGCCTTACACAAAACTCTATTGGAACCGCTAATCACCCCAAATTTTTTCAAAAAAAAATTCATTTTTTTTACTTGTCTAAGTTTGAGTTGGGAATTCTAAGACTAACAAGGTTATATTTTTATAAGTTTACAACCGATAGCGTCGTGATAAAAAGAACCAACATAAGAAAATTATGAAACGGCATAACAAGCTTAGTTAAAATTCGATTATATATACTTGATCACATAAAAACCCATTCCCACAAAAGTGAGTTTTGAGCCTTTATAGAGCATACAAATATACATCTTTACGCTAAATGCTCATTTTTCATTTCTTGTGTGAATAGCCGCTTGGTTCTTACGACTCTAGAACTTGGCACGACAATTCATTCCCGGTCCTTACCAACTTAAACCCAAGTAAGTAAATGATGGAGGCATTAGGACTAACCCTTTTTCTTTCAACACCATTATTTTTATTTTTCTTTTCACCTACCCAAAAATTCCCCCTAGTTAGCCCCCTTTGAGCCTAAACCTTTTCATTTCTTAACCCAAAAACCCTTTTTACCCACCAAAAACCCTTTTTATTTTTACCCTTTATTTTAGTAACAAGCTCGGTTTTCGTGTGACTAAAAAAAATATTTACAATGAAGTTAGAAATAAACAAACAAAGCTCCTCAAGCAAAAGCTTGTTTGAAGAAATACTTCATTAAAAATAAAAAAAAAGTCACAAAAACAAAATGTTTTACGAAAATCGACGCTTTTTACGACTTTCGCCCTTTTTTCTACTAACCACTAACCCAACTACCCACCTTTAGCCCAAGCCTAACCCTTCACCCAAAAAGTCCTCTTGATATTTACAAAGGTATAAAGTTAAAAAGGAGGAGGATTGATTGCTTGGCAAGCTTATGGTAAGAATAAGTTCCATGCCGCTCTCGAGTGATTCACTAAAAATACACCTTCGGCCGAGTGTGAGTGATTTCTCCCGTGAGGTATGTGAACTTGTATATAAATGGAATTTTAGAAAAGTATGTTATGCCTTAATAAATAATTTACCTTATGAAAAGTTTTTAATAAATCATGACGAATAGGATTGTAAATAAGTAAAAATAAAACCTAAACAATCTTGGAAACATCCCGACACTCTATGACAAGCCAAAACCTTCTCTTCTACCCATTCTATTTGGGAGTGTAAGCCACATATTAAAGAGTTTTGCTTGAGGACAAGCAAAAATTCAAGTGTGGGGGTATTTGATGTGTAAAAAATGCAACATATAAATTACATCAAATGAGTCATAAAACTAACCCTTTTTTAGTACTAATGTTGGAAAACGTGTGTTTTTGTCTTCCTTTTTGTATTTTCAGAATTAAATGAGCTCAAATTAACAAAAGAAGCAAAAAGGTAGCTAAATCTAACATAAATACAAGAAGAGGAACAAAAGTGGATTGCCCGACCCCTCGACAGCATCCTCCCAAGCAAAACAGAGAAGGCAGAAGACTGAACACGCCCCGTGCTCAGCGAGCACGGGGCCGTGCCCAAGAAGCAGCAGAAAAGACAAACCTGTAGAAGCTTCTATTGCTCACCATGGGGGCGTGCCCAGTGAACACGGGGGCGTGCCCAAAGTACTGCAGGCGCATTAATTGTAATTGCGAATTACAATTAATGAGGAGAGATAGTGTCAGACAGGCACGGGGCCGTGCCCAGCAGACACGGGGCCGTGCCCAGGCCTCTGTTCAGCCTATAAATAGCAGTGCTTGGCTTCATTGCAACTCATCCCTTGGCACACCACCTCTCTCACACTTCATCCACCACTCATCACCATCATAACACCATCATCCACCACCATCATCCATTGTCCATCATAGAGTGTGTGAGTCGTCTCGGGATCCAAGATTGATCGTAAGAGTTCTTGACAATCAAGGCCATGTTTGCCTAAGTCTCTTACATCACTTGGTGAAGACAAGTGTTTAGTATAATACTTTTTATTTTTAATCTTTTGCACTTTTTATTTGGTTTTGTATTAATGACTTTAATAACTAGTTGCTTATGTTGAAGGTGACTTTTCCTTATCGTTTGTCTGTGGTGTCTTGGCATTATTTTACTGTCTATATAAAATAAAAGATTTTCACCATTCATATCTCCATATATGGAGGTATGTTGGCTACCTGGTCAGGGATTAAGGGAACGGTTTGGTAAGGGTCTTGCCCTTGTTCAGCGTTTAGAGGTCCTGCAACGAACCTGGGTCAAATTTAGTAGGATCTCCTTCAATACCCAAAGGTATTGGATGGCGGGGATCCAAACTCTTTGACCCCCTCATAAGTTAACTACTATTAATACTATAACCCGGCTATTTAGGACTGTATCCCTGCTGACTCAGACTACTTAGTCGAGGGTAACGTCACCTCCAAAAGAGGGGCCTACCATAATTTGCATTAATAACTTAATTCATTATCTTTCAATAATCCGACCCTTTAGGATTGTATCCTTGCTGACTCAAACTACTGGGTTGAGGGTAACGTCGCCTTCAAAAGAGGGGCCTACTACAATAACTAAGATAATCTCTTAAACAAGTGCAAAAGTGCGAAAATAATCAAAGGTTATACTAATACACGAGTCGGATCCAAGTGATTCATCTTGTCTATCTATTTTTATTTTTATTTTATTTTTCAGCATTTAGTTAGTTTTATTTTTCTTAGTTTTAAAATCTTTTTCTAACATTTTGATTTGATTAGACGTTGAGGATAAACCGGTAATAAAAGCTCTTGTGTCCTTGGACGACCTCGGTTTCTTACCAACACTATACTACATCCACGATGGGTGCACTTGCCCATATGTGTGTTTAGTGTTAGTAAATATCGTGTTTTATAAATTTAAAACTTGGCTAAAAAGTGTAAAAAGGGCTTAAAATATATATCTAAAACATATATACACTAACACGCATCAGTGGGGCCCCTATGTGAGCCGAAAATATGAAGAGGGGGGGTTAGTTGTAAGTTTTTATTATAAGTAGGTGATTACTTAGAAGGTTTAGGGTATTTTCTAAAGTAGTGAGTGCATGACATATTTTTATAGTGTGCGGGGATTTTTGAGACCATAATTAGTTAACAATAATAAAGTAATGTTTCTGACAGAATTTTGGTGTCCCGGGTAGTGTCCGGTTGTTCGGTTAAGTACCGTTCCGTTAATGTGTTAAATTGTACCGTATAGTGTCTTTTATGCATCTTTTGTAACACAATTAATTCTCAACACATAGAAAAGCATACAAGATCATTTAGTCAATTTTTCTGCACAATCACTAAGCTCAATTTAATATTAATTAATCGTACGGATACATGTAATTATGAGGGTTGTCACATTCTCCCCCTGTTAAGAAAATTTCATCCCGAAATTTAGCACGTGGTTATTGAGGAAGCTAGTTAAGTTGCGTGGTTTCCTGGTTTTCCTAGGGTGTCACATCACCCCCCCGTTGGTTTGGAATTTCGTGCCGAAATTCTGCAGTAGCTTCAGCCTCAGTAGTGGTTGCACTTTTCTTAAACAACTGGGGATACTTGAGTTTCATTTGGTCTTCTCGTTCCCAGGTATACTCTGGGCCACGACGGGAGTTCCAACGAACTCGAACAAGGGGTATTCTGGTACGCTTGAGAATCTTAACGTCTCGATCAGTAATCTCTACTAGTTCCTCGATGAATCACAGCTGGTCGTTGACAGTGAGCTCCTTTAAGGGAACTATGAGGGTCTCATCTGACAGACACTTCTTCAGATTCGACACATGGAAGACATTGTGAACTCCACTGAGTTCTTCAGGTAGATTCAACCTGTAAGCGACTTTGCCAATTTTCTCAATGATTTCGAATGGTCCAACATAACGCAGATTGAGCTTGCCTCGTTTGCCAAAACGAACTACACCCTTCCAAGGTGAGACTTTGAGTAGCACCCGATCCCCAACCTGGAACTCGAGTGGCTTTCTTCGCTTATCAGCATAGCTTTTCTGACGGTCACGAGCTGCCGCCATTCGTTGTCGTATCTTAGCAATCTTCTCGGTTGTATCTACTACGAGTTCTGGGCCAGTGATCTGACTGTCGCCAACTTCTGCCCAACAGAGAGGTGACCGGTACTTCCATCCGTACAACGCCTCGAACGGAGCGGCCTGGATGCTGGTGTGGTAACTGTTGTTATATGAAAACTCCACTAACGGGAGGTGCTTCTCCCAGCCATTACCAAAGTCGATTACGCATGCCCTAAGCATGTCTTCAAGGGTTTGGATGGTGCGTTCAGATTGCCCATCCGTCTGTGGATGATATGCCGTGCTCATGTCTAATCGAGAACCAAAGGACTTGTGCATAGCTTGCCACAATTCAGATGTAAAACGTGAGTCACGATCAGAAATGATGGAGGTTGGCACTCCGTGCCTTGATACTACTTCCTTTAGGTAGATGTCTGCTAGAGTAGAAAACTTATCCGTTTCCTTGATAGACAGAAAATGTTCAGACTTGGTCAGTCGATCCACGATCACCCAAATGGTGTCATTGCCGCGTTGAGATCTGGGCAGGCCAGTAACGAAATCCATGGAAATTTGCTCCCATTTCCATTTCGGGATCTCTGGTTGTTGGAGTAGGCCTGATGGTTTCTGGTATTCGACCTTGACTCTCGCACAGGTCAAACATTTACTGACATAGGTTGCTATGCTGGCTTTCATACCAGGCCACCAGTATGTAGTCTTGAGATCATGGTACATCTTATCCGAACCAAGATGTACTGAATAACAAGACTTATGTGCCTCATCCATCACAAGCTCGCGTAAGTCTCCATACAGTGGAACCCAGATGCGCCCGTTAACATAGTAGGCGCCGTTTTCCTTTTGTTCTAGCCATTGCCTTGATCCTCGTAAGGACTCAGCCCTGACGTTCTCTGTCTTCAATGCTTCAACCTGAGCATCGCTAATCTGAGCGGGAAGGTTAGATTGGATGGTAAGCTGTAACGCACGTACACGCTTAGGTATATTATCCTTTCGACTGAGGGCGTCGGCCACAACATTGGCTTTGCCCGGGTGGTATTTGATAGCGCATTCATAATCGTTCAAGAGTTCGACCCATCGGCGTTGTCGCATATTTAACTCATTTTGCTTGAAGATATGCTCGAGACTCCTGTGATCGGTGTAAATGGTGCACTTGGTACGGTACAGGTAATGTCTCCATATCTTAAGCGCGAAAACAACTGCTCCCAATTCCAAGTCATGTGTAGTGTAGTTTCTTTCGTGAACTTTAAGTTGGCGTGATGCGTAGGCAATGACCTTGTCACGTTGCATCAACACACAACCAAGTCCTTGGATGGAAGCGTCGCAGTAAACCACAAAATCATCTGTGCCCTCTGGCAATGAGAGGATAGGCGCGCTACAAAGTCTATCCTTTAAGTGCTGGAACACAGATTTCTGTGCATCACCCCAGCGATAAGTGACACCCTTCTGAGTCAGTGAAGTGAGAGGTTGCGCCATCTTGGAGAAATCCTTGATGAATCTTCTGTAGTATCCTGCCAAACCCAAGAATTGGCAGATTTCTGTCGGTGTACGGGGTGCAGGCCAGTTCTTGATCGAGTTGACCTTGGATGGATCAACATGGATCCCATCCTTGTTTACCACATGGCCTAGAAAATGGACTTCGCGAAGCCAGAAGTCACATTTTGAAAACTTGGCATACAACTTCTCTTTTCGAAGAAGTCCCAGAATAAGCCTCAGGTGTTGCTCGTGTTCCTCCTGACTCTTAGAATAGATCAGGATGTCGTCGATGAAGACTATGACAAATTTATCCAGGTAAGGTTTGCACACTCGGTTCATGAGATCCATGAAGACCGCAGGTGCATTCGTTAATCCGAAAGGCATAACCAGAAACTCGTAATGGCCGTAACGAGTTCTGAATGCTGTTTTGGAGACGTGCTCCTCCCGGACTCGCAGTTGATGGTAGCCTGACCTCAGGTCAATCTTGGAGTAGAAACTCGACCCTTGCAATTGGTCGAATAGGTCATCAATGCGTGGGAGAGGATAACGATTCTTCACGGTCACCTTGTTGAGTTCGCGGTAGTCAATACACATTCTGAAGGTACCGTCCTTCTTCTTCACAAGCAAGACTGGAGCTCCCGAGGGCGAAGAGCTAGGACGTATAAAACCCTTTTCCAAGAGTTCTTGTAGTTGTGTGGATAGTTCTTCAAGTTCTGATGGAGCTAGACGATATGGTGCTCGAGCTATGGGCGCTGCTCCAGGAGCTCGCTCGATTTGAAACTCAACTTGGCGATGAGGCGGAAGACCAGGTAATTCCTCAGGGAATACCTCAGGAAAGTCGCATACAATAGGAATGTCTTCTATCTTCCTTTCTTCTGAGGATGCATCAGAAACGAGGGCTAGGATAGCGGTGTGGCCCTTTCGCAAACACTTCTGGGCCTTAAGGAAAGAGATGATGCCTACAACAGCACCACTCTTGTCGCCACGAATCACGAGGGGTTCTTTATCAGAACGAGTGATACGGATGATTTTCTCCTTGCAAATAATCTCCGCTTGGTGTTGAGATAACCAATCCATCCCAATGACACGTCAAAACTACCAAGTACGATAGGAATAAGGTCGATAGAGAAGGTCTGACCAGCTAAGACGAGGTTACAACCCTTAACTATGTGCGTGCCCTCGAGACTTTTACCGTTTGCTAGCTCTACCGTGTGTTTGGTGTTCAAAAGTGTTGGAGTACGCTTAAGCATCTGACTAACTTTTAAGGACACGTAGCTAGTATCGGCTCCCGAATCAAATAAAACAGTAACAAAGAAATCATCCAGAATAAACTTACCCATCACAACGTGGGGATCGTTCCTTGCTTCACCCTGACCAATCACGAACACCCGACCTTGGGCGCCATTGCCATTATTGTTACCTCCGTTGTTGCCTCCGTTGTTGTTTCCATGGTGGTTCCCGTTTCTTTGGTTGTTGTTCTGGTTCTGGTTCAGCTGGGGGCAATTCCTCTTAAAGTGGCCTTTAGCGCCACACTGGAAGCATCCTTTATTGCCCTGCTGTTGCTGCTGGTGGTGGTTCTGTGGAGCTTGTTGTTGTTGTTGGCGATTCTGATTCGCAGGACGCGAGCTCCTGCAATCCTTAGCTTCATGACCAAACTTGTAACATCTCTGACAATGACACTTGTTGCACTGCCCACTATGGTGCAAATTACATTGATTGCACTTAGGGTGATTTCCCTTGTACCCACCCCGACCTTGATTTCCAGAAGACTGCTGACCGGGGCTCCTGTACTCGTCCGTCTTTCTCTGCTGGGATTGAGCTGAAGCAGAACCCTTGCCCAAATTTCCATCCCACGTGCGCTTATTATCATTGGGAGAATCAGAAGTAGTAGCGCTAATACGCTTGGGCAGCCTGTTCTGTTCAACTGCCTGATCTGTGAGACGATGAGCCAACTTGATGATTTGCTTAACGGTGCTAAGATTAGCTAAGGTTACGTGACTCTGAATCTCTGGTACAAGACCCTTGAGGTACAACTCAATACGTTTGATGGGAGGGTCCACCATTGTGGGACACAAGATGGCCAGCTCGTTTGACCTCTTCGTGTATGCCTCGATCTCAGACCCCGTACCAGATCGCAATGGCGGACTCTATTTCACCCTTCTACAAACAAAATTTGCTTCAGAATCCTTCAAATGAGGCGTGTTCTTTCGATAATTCCGACATCGCGGCCCTACAAACTTCCGGTGCCTTTCCCGCCGGGACAATCTTCCGTCCATTCGACCGAGAGGTCCGATCGGATTTTTGTTCCGACGAATGGGTTTGCTTCTTTGCATATCCTTTTTCATTAGGGCTTCAATATCCATTTTCTCCCTTCATATCTCGCTTCTTTAAGCTTACCGGTCTGAGTTTCGCCCAAATCATGCCTATGGTTTGGCGTGTGTTAATCACCCTGGAGCAGATTAAGGCTCGTCATATGCCTGATCTATGCATCGAAGACCTTCCGATGGCCTACCGTCTAAGGTCACATGGTTCCAGCCGGTTTCTCCTTTTTTCTATTTCCAACGATCCTCCCATTCTTAGGGCCACCAAGAATGAGGATAAATGGACAAGAAAATTCTTCTTTGTGAAAAGAGACTCCATTGATAAGGGTTTTGACCTCCCTAAAAGATGGTTGACTTCTGGTAGGACTTAGGGTTTTAGGAGTATCCCCAATCATATCCCAAACCTCCATCCTGAACCAACATCCTGATATGTTTATTTTTCTTTTTGCAGCAAACTTTAAAGAACTAGCTCCTCCTAGTGCTGAATCGGAAGGGAGAATAAAAGAGATCTACAAGCTTCCAGAGGGTGAGAGAACCTTTAACCTGTTACTCACAAGCTCAAGTCAAAGATCAAGTTCCAACATGTCCGGTAAGCATAATTTCAGGAATTATTTTTATATCAAATTGATTATTATTTTTAGAGATATAATAAGCTTAAAACGTCTTCCCATGGGCAGTTCCAGTTATTAACCTCGAAGGCTTCCAACTCGATGAGCTGGACAGTTATTCCAGCCTTGAACCTGTCAAGCAAGAATCTAACCTAAAGTCATCCGTTACACCAAAACCTACCCGTTCAAAGATCGCCACTGCTCCCAAAGCTCCCCCAGCATCCAGGACCCGAGCCTCCAGCTCCCGGAAAAGAAAGGAAGTTGAGCCCTCTGCTCCACCCCACGTGTTCCCATTCGAGAACCACGGGTTCACAGAATCCAGCACATTTATGACCGGCTTCCTTAACCAGGTTAGTATCCTGACCTATATCCTGCACCGTATGCTAAATAGAAATGTTCATTTAGAATAATGCCTGTTTCTTTACCTTGCAGGGCCTTGAACGCCTGATTTTCCTATATGAAGACGCATGTGGCTCCAACGTCATGCTTGAAAGCCAGCTAAAAAAGGCCAAGGCCACCATTGCAGATCAAACAGCAATTGCCACCGCTAAATCAGAACACTACGAAGCTAAGTATAAGGCTATGACTCAAGATCACCAGTCCGTCATCCAGAAGATCAGTCAGGAGGCTCAAGCTAAGTTTGACGCAGCCCAGGTTCAACACGAGCAGGCCATGGCTTCATACCGAGAGAGCCTCAAGAATTCCGTCGTGATCTCCCTTCTTCAGGCCAGGCTGAAAATGGCTTATGAGGCGATGGCTTTGGGTTTACAATGCCCCTCTTGGAACACCAAGGGCTGGGAGGCGAAGTTAAAAGATCTTGGGGGAAATCCTCTGAATCCTCCTGCCAAATCTGCTGTGGAAGAGTCCGCCAAGACAATGGATGCCAGCGCTTCAAAGGATGTTTCTGAGAATGCTGGGGCAAATGCTGGAAAGAATGCTGGTGAAGAGAATGCAGCTGCTGATGCTGAGAAGAATCCCGAGGATGATGCTGGCACAAATGTCGGGAAAGAGGTTGCTGTTCAAGAAGGTGCTGCCCCTTAGGCAGTGGAGTGGGCGATGATGGATATACGTGCTGAGGCCGGAGCCCATTCTTTTTTTAAATTTCATGGTCGTGGTTGTGAAAAACAATTTACATTTCCTGTTTTTGAACAATTTATATTTCCTGCATTAGAACATTGGGATGACCAAAGGTGGATGGGTCCTAGGTTTTAGGATGAAGCCCTTGGTCATCGGTTAGTGTAATCTGTTTTGAATTTCGTAGCGGTTGAAGGTAGACAGGTTTCGTTTTGAGATAAAACCTTCAACCGTTACGTAGGTATGATAAAAACTAATCGTGCTTTTGGCGGATGGGCCTTGGTTTAAGGTGAAACCAAAAGCACAACTTTTGACTTGTTAATAATATAACTATCTTTTGACTTATTTGTTATTGCCTTGCATTACTTAATGTAACTCTTAGCTTTGTAAAAATTTTGTATTGTTATCTTATGAAAGTATCCTGATCAATATGCTCAGCGATATATTATAAAAACTTTTCAGATAGGACTTCCAAATATTCGTTCAACTTTGTAGAAAGCTTTTTAAAGAGTGAAAAACAATCCACTTTTCCAAAACCTGTTTTGATAATACTTAAATATTAGTTTCAAATATTTTAATCAAATATTCTGAGAAGTATTTTGAAAATATATTTTGAGAATATATCAGGATACTTAACCTTTTACCAAACATAGTATTATCAAAAAACTTAAACGATGTTTACAAAGGAAAGATCATACCAGGAATAGGGTATAACCCTATTATCAAACCTCAATCCCTCTGCAACTTTTTCCATTGAAGATGTCCCCTGTCTGAGACACTTAGTACATTAGTTCCGAGCCTTATCCTTTTAGCTTCACACCATTGCTTTAGTAGGAATGTCCCCTGTGTACAATGTCTTCAAATACTTAGAAATCTTCTGGATATCAGTTCCCATTGTATAGACAATTTTTCATGTTACAGGGGTAAAACCCAAGAATGTACTGGAGATAAATTCCTTGTATCCTGGGGAAAATCCCAAATTTTCGTGCGCTACAGGCGGGAGTGTATAAACTCCAAGACTTAGAAAGGTGAAAACCTTTAAACATTAGAAAGTATGAAAATACCCTTTCGTGAGAGAAGGTGATCAATCCTCATATACCTTTAGGATTCAGGATATAGCCAACAGTAACAAAATTGTCAGCCACTTTTACATGGACTGGTCCCGCCACCTTGAACTATGCCTGAATAACTTGCGCTCCAGGCGGGGTGTTTAAACCCAATTCGGAAGAAAGGTGAATACCTTTAAACCTATGAAGGGATCAGAATCCCTTATACGTGAGAGAGGGGGCCAATCCTCTAATCTTCCGAAGTATCTTGAGTGAGCATCCTGGAGCTATATCCTGGAGCATATACTGCAAAACATCCTTAAACTAAGGTGGGTGTTAGCTTGGCTAACACCCCTCCGATGCTTAAGTTAGTATTCGGTTTCAAAGAACAAATTAAACCAAACATATTTAAAAAAAGACAGAATTCATACCATCCTGAGTTAGAAATTAAATTCTAAACTCACTTGAAATAAAGCTTAAGGTGTATAGCATTCCAAGATCTCGGTAGCGTATCCCCTTCCATATTCTTGAGTCTATATGCTCCTTTCTCTGCTTCTGATTCAACCTCATATGGTCCTTCCCATTTTGGAGCTAGCTTGCCATCGGCAGGATTAGTAGTATTCTGAAAAGCCTTTCTTAACACCCAATCTCCAACCTTAAATCTTCTGGTCCTAATATTCTTGTTATATGCTCTGGATATTCTTTGTTGATATGCTGCCATCCTTAGCCTTGCTGCATCCCTTTTTTCATCTATAGTATCCAAATCCTGACTCAAGGCTTCAGGATTCTGTTCAGGATCCCGTAGGGTAGATCTTGCAGTAGGTATTGTCATTTCCGTTGGAATCATCGCTTCTGCTCCAAATACCAAGGAAAATGGGGTTTGGTCTGTTGCATTCTTTACCGTTGTCCTATCAGCCCACAAGACAAAGAGTAATTCTTCTGCCCATCTTCCTTTTTTGGCTCCAAGCCTCTTCTTTAAGTTATTGGCAATTATCTTGTTTGAGGATTCTGCTTGTCCATTCGCTTGAGGATATACCGGAGTAGATGTTATCATTTTGATTCCCCAACTTTTGCAAAAGTCAGTAGTTCTCTTGCTTATAAACTGAGAACCATTGTCACAGATTATTTCGGCTGGTACTCCAAATCTGGTTAGGATATTTCTCTTTATGAAGGATACTACTTCCTGGTCTCTAACTTGAACAAATGCTTCTGCTTCAACCCACTTGGAGAAATAATCCGTCATTGCCAACATGAAAACCTTTCCTCCTGGAGCTTTTGGAAGCTTTCCCACTATATCCATACGCCACTTCATAAACGGCCAAGGGAAACAATAGGATACAGCGGTTCAGCAGGCTGATGTAATATGTTACTATGTCTTTGACATGCATCACATCTTCGAGCATATTCTGCGGCATCTTTTCTCATTGTCGGCCAATAATATCCTGTCCTTAATACTTTTGAGAATAATGACCTGCCCCAAGTATGGTTACCACAATCCCCTTCATGTATATCCTGAAGTACTTCTTTGGCTTCAGGATCCTCCAAACACCTCAAATACGGTCCTGCAAGAGATTTCTTGTATAAAACATTATTTATAATAGTGAATCGTGATACCTTCATCCTAAATGCCTTAGGGTTTTCATTTTCGGGGATGTGTCCTTCCTTGAGATATCTCATGATTGGAGCCATCCAAGATTTAGGATCCTCTTCAGGATACGCTGCTCCAGGATCCCGAATACCCGCTACTTCTTTATCCCGAGGATTCGTTGCAGGATACAAGACATGTAATATTGGTATTTGGGTTCCTTCTGGTATCCTGATCGATGATCCCAGATTTGCTAAGGCATCTGCTTCAGCATTATCCTCTCTTGGTACCTGTTCAAGTGTAAAAACATCGAAATATCCTGCTAATTTTTTGAGAATATCGAGGTATTCGATTAATTTCTCACCCTTAACTGCATAGGATCCATTAAAATGGTTAGTAATTAACAAGGAGTCAACATATACTTGCAAATTCTTGATACTCATACTCTTAGCCAATTCTAATCCTGCAATTAAAGCTTCATATTCTGCCTCATTATTAGTAGCAAGAAATTCACACCTAATAGCCTGGGGTATTATGTCCCCCTGTGGCGATTTTAGTAGTATACCTAAACCTACACCTCTTATATTGGATGCACCATCAGTATACAACGTCCATGATCCTGAAGATTCTCCTAACTGTTGAACTTCTAGGTCTACCTCATCCTGAATGTCACTACTGAAATCAGCCACAAAGTCTGCTAAAGCCTGAGACTTTATGGCATTTCTAGGTTCATATACTAAATCATAAGCACTCAACTTACTGACCACTTGGCCATCCTGCCTGACATCTCTGGTTTCCTAAGCACATTTTTGACAGGATAATTCGTTTTAACATGGATCCTATGTGTCTCAAAATAATGTCTAAGCTTTGTCGATGCCATGACTAGTGCTAATATTAATTTTTCTAAATGAGAATACCTATTTTCAACATCTAACAAACTTTTACTAACATAATAAACAGGATATTGCTGACCTTCATGGTCTTTTTTAAGAATGGCACTTACAGCATTCCCTGATACAGCGAGGTATAGGGATAGTGGTTCACCATTTTCAGGCTTCATCAATAGAGGTGCAGTTGAGAGATATCACTTCAAATCCTGCAAGGCTGCTTCGTGCTTTGCTCCCCATTCAAATTTCTTATTCTTCTTGTGGATATCATAGAATTCCTTACATTTTTTCGAGGATCTCGAAATAAATCTGTTCAAGGCTGCTACTCGTCCTGTTAACCATTGAACATCCTTCATATTCGAGGGTGATTTTATATCCAAGATAGCTTTAATCCGCTCCGGGCTTGCCTCTATCCCCCTTTTCGTCACCATATATCCAAGAAACTTTCCTGCCCCCACTCCGAAATGGCACTTAGCAGGATTCAGCTTCATGTTATACTGATCCAGGATATCAAATGCTCCCTTGATATCCTGGAGGTGATCCTCAGCCTTTTTAGATTTCACCACCATATTGTCAATATATACCTCCATGGTGTCCCCCAGCTTATCTTTGAACATCATGTTTACTAATCTCTGGTATGTTGCACCTGCATTTTTCACACCGAAAGGCATAACAGTATAGCAATATATACATGTTGGTGTCATGAAAGCAGTATCCTCCTGATCCGAAGGCTCCATTTGGATCTGCTGAAATCCTGAGGATGCGTCCATGAACGTTAACATTTCATGCCCAACAGTAGCATCCACCATTGCATCGATATGAGGAAGGGGGAACGGATCTTTAGGACAAGCCTTATTCAAGTCCGTGTAATCTACACAGACTCTCCATTTCCCATTTTTCTTCTGCACTACGACCACATTTGCCAACCACCTTGGGTACTTGACTTCTCTGATCATCTTTGTTAGGGCTGGATTTTTATGACCTATGATCCTTACATGTGATCCTAACAAGTGATCCTTACTTCTTTGGCAGATAGTGATCCTCAGAGGAGCTCCAGGATCAGGATCACGGATCATCCTAAGGATCCTCACACTAACGATTGTTCTCTTTGGATTAAATGTTGTTTTGCAGGAATTACAAGTTGGACTTGGTCTTAGCAACGTAAACAAGGAATCTATCACGCTAATTTTGCACATGCATAATCAAAGATGGACGTTATGAAGAATATAGAAACTCAGCACAATTCAAGGGCGATTATTTAGGCTAAATTTACTTCTATTCTTGAAGGGGTAACGAGCTAATAGTTAGGTTATTTACCTAAAATACGACCACACACACTTGTATAAGTAGCACTCTTCAACATTCGGAAGACACAACACATTTTCTCACACGCTTTGACACACGATACTATAGTGATCCTTGTACCTAGCTCGTTACCATCCGAAGTTGTAACCATTATTTGTTATATTGAAGTTTGGTGATCGGTAGTTTCCATCACCCGAGGTTTTTTATGCCGGAGATCATTCATTGATCAAGGGCTTTTTCCTCGTATAAATCCTTGTGTCACTTGTGCATTTTACATTTGAGTGATCCTTCACTTTATTCATCATACCAAGCATCATTCCCCGTTTACATAAAGTTTGGTTGCATTATCTTTAAGTGATTTTTGACCAAAACAGTTTGGCGCCCACCGTGGGGCAATTGGTGCTTCATTCATAAGAAAATTTTTCTGTTAGTGATCATTCCGGAAGTGTAGCATGGCTTCATCGTTGAAGAATACTTCCACAGCAATGTCTGCAGTCAATTCATCTAATGGCATTCCACCTTTGCCTCCACCACCAGCTGGATCTCAGAAAAATGATGAGAAGAGACCAACTCCTATCTCCTCTAAACCATCATCTTCTGCTCTAACTTCTTCTGTTCCCAGTACTAGTGATATATTTACTTTGATTTTGCAGATGAGGGATCGTATGTGTTTTGGTCAAAAATCACATAAGGATAATGCAACCAAACTCTAAGTAAACGGGGAATGATGCTTGGTTTGTTGAAAAAGTAAAGGATCACTCTGGTAAGAAATATGCAAGCGACACAAGGATTTATACGAGGAAAAAGCCCTTGATCAATGAATGATCTCCGGCATAAAAAACCTCGAGTGATGGCAACCACCGATCACCAAACTTCAATATAACAAAAAATGGTTACAACTTCGGATGATAATGAGCTGAGTACAAGGATCACTATAGTGTCGAGTGTCTAAGCGTGTGAGAAATGTGTTGTGTGTCTTCCGAATGGGGAAGAGTGTTATATATACAAGTGTGAGTGACCTATTTTAGGTAAATAGACTAACAATCAGCTCATTACCCCTTTAGAAATAAAAGTAAATCTAGCCTAAATTATCGCCCTTAAATCATGCCGAGTTTCCATATCCTCTACAACGTCTATTTCTGGTAATACGTGTGCGAGATTAGCGTGACAGGTTCCTTGTTTACGTTGCAAAGACCATATCCCACTTGTAATTCCTGCAAGATAACATTAAATCCAAAGAGAACAATCGTTAGTATGAGGATCCTTAGGATGATCCGTGATCCTGATCCTGAAGCTCCTCTGAGGATCACTATCTGTCAAGGAAACAAGGATCACTTGTTAGGATAACATGTAAGGATCATAGGTCATAAAAATCCAGCCCTAACAGTATGCAGCAGCAGGATGAAACTAATGACAGGGTCCTCAAGGAAATCGGAGATCTCAAAAGGCAAAAGAAAACGGCAGAGGATCATTCCCCACTAATGCCCAAATCTTTGAATTTTGATACTCCGATGATTACTTCTCAGCCATCAGAGGTCCCAGACGTTCAACACATGTGTGGATCAAGAGGAGTGCATTTCGGCCCAGCAGTAGTGACTCAGGCATCAGGATCATATTTCCAACCGGCAGGATCCTACACTCAGCATATGGGATCCTTCATGAGCTTAGGATCCTCCTTTGTTCCAGGATCATCCCAGGTTCAAGGATCCTCCTTAGTTCCAGGATCATCCCATATTCAGGGATCCCTTCAGATGCCAGGATCCTTGAAGAATTTGCAAACACGAAGTCCAGATGTCCATCAAGGAGATCTTATTCCAATGCAAACCATTGCTTCTACTGGTCCCTCCATCATCCCAGAATCCCTGCAACATGGATTCACATCCAATGTTCCTAATTTGAACCCGATGGGAGGTAACACTTTTAATAATTCTTATACCACTAACCATGGATTCATGCAGGATACAGGTATCAATCATGCTATGGCCAGAGAACTACAAAAACTGAAGGATATGATATCAAGCGCTCCAGGGGTAGTCAAACCTATCCCGGAGATTGCAGATGGAAGCCATAAGGTATCTCGTTTTGCACCACCAATCTGTGATGCTGAGATACCCAAAAGATTCCATATCCCTACTATGAAGCTGTATGATGGTACAACGGATCCTGAGGAACACATAGCACAATACAGGGAGAGGATGGAGATCAATCCTATTCTAGAAAGGTTAAAGGAAGCATGCCTGTGCAAGGGATTTGGATCCACTCTTACTGGATCAGCTCTTAAATGGCTGCTAAGTCTTCCCCCATACTCTATTACTTCATTCGCTAATTTAGTTAACTTATTCAATAATCAGTTTTCTTGTAGTAGAAAATTTGAACGATTGACTAGCGATTTATATAGGATAACTCAGGGTCATAATGAATCATTAAGGGATTATATAACCAAGTTTAGTAAAGAATCCTTGGATATTCCTAACTTGGATGTGGCCACAGCTGTTGAGGCCTTCAAGATGGGTTTACTTAAGGATTCATTGTTCTATGATGATCTTGTTATGACACCATGCATCTTCTGCTCTAACTTCTTCTGTTCCCAGTACTAGTGATATATTTACTTTGATTTTGCAGATGAGGGATCGTATGTGTTTTGGTCAAAAATCACATAAGGATAATGCAACCAAACTCTAAGTAAACGGGGAATGATGCTTGGTTTGTTGAAAAAGTTAAGGATCACTCTGGTAAGAAATATGCAAGAGACACAAGGATTTATACGAGGAAAAAGCCCTTGATCAATGAATGATCTCCGGCATAAAAAACCTCGGGTGATGGCAACCACCGATCACCAAACTTCAATATAACAAAAAATGGTTACAACTTCGGATGATAATGAGCTGAGTACAAGGATCACTATAGTGTCGAGTGTCTAAGCGTGTGAGAAATGTGTTGTGTGTCTTCCGAATGGGGAAGAGTGTTATATATACAAGTGTGAGTGACCTATTTTAGGTAAATAGACTAACAATCAGCTCATTACCCCTTTAGAAATAAAAGTAAATCTAGCCTAAATTATCGCCCTTAAATCATGCCGAGTTTCCATATCCTCTACAACGTCTATTTCTGGTAATACGTGTGCGAGATTAGCGTGACAGGTTCCTTGTTTACGTTGCAAAGACCAGATCCCACTTGTAATTCCTGCAAGATAACATTAAATCCAAAGAGAACAATCGTTAGTATGAGGATCCTTAGGATGATCCGTGATCCTGATCCTGAAGCTCCTCTGAGGATCACTATCTGTCAAGGAAACAAGGATCACTTGTTAGGATAACATGTAAGGATCATAGGTCATAAAAATCCAGCCCTAACAATTGCCCCCAAAATATAAGGAGTTTTTATGTGATATAAACGAGTTATATTTTGCTGAGTCTTATCTATAACTAACTCAACGGATATATAGCTGTTGGGGCTGGATTTTACTATAAATGATCCTTATACGTGATCCTGACAAGTGATCCTTGTTTCTTTGGCAGATAGTGATCCTCAGCCAGACTTCAGGATCAGGATCATGGGACGATATGGTGATCCTTATACTAACGGTCATTTTCGATTACTACAATATTATTTTGCAGGAATATCTAGCAGGATATGCCCTACATATCATGATCCAGGGACGCGCTTTTATAAATATGGCAAGAGCTGAATTGAAGATGAACGTTGTGCCGGATATGGAAACATGGCTTGATCTAAGGGCAGCAATTTAGGCTAGATTATCTTTATTTCTAAAGGGGTAATGAGCTGATTAGTGGTCTATCTACCTAAAATAAGTTACCTACACATGTATAAATACCCATCTTCCTCATTCGGAAGAACACACACAACATACGACACAACTCTCAACACTTAGACACTCAGTGATCCTTGTACTCAGCTCATTATCATCCGAAGTTGTAACTACATTTTTATTATATTGAAGTTGGTGATCGGTAGTTGCCATCACCCGAGGTTTTTTTATGCCGGAGATCATACATTGATCAAGGGCTTTTTCCTCGTATAAATCGTTGTGTCTTTGCATATTCATCACAGAAGTGATCCTTTACTTTCATAGCTAACCAAGCATCTTACCCCGTTTACATATAGTTTGGTTACATTATCCTTGTGTGATTTTTGACCAAAACAGTTTGGCGCCCACCGTGGGGCAATTGGTGCTTCATTCATAAAGAAAATCTTTTGTTCAAAATCATTTCAAAGAGTTACATGGCTTCATCATTGAAGAACACTTCCACGGCGATGTCTGCAGTCACCTCAGCACAAACCACTCTACCTCCTCCACCGGCAGGATCCCAGAGAAATGCTGAGAAGAGACCAACCCCTTCTTTCTCTAAACCTCCATCTTCTTCTGCTATGAATTCTTCTATTCCCAGTACTAGTGATGTGTTTGCTTTAATTTTGCAGATGAAGGATCGTATGCAGCGGCAGGATGAAACTAATGACAGGATCCTCAGGGAGATTGGAGATCTCAAAAGACAAACGAAAGCGGCAGAGGATCATTCCCCACTGATGCCAAAATCCTTGAGTTTTGAGACTCCAATGGTCACCTCTCAGCCATCAGGGATCCCAGACGTACAGATCACAGGGGAGACGAGAGGATTACATCTCAAGTCAGCAGCAATGACTCAGACATCGGGCTCGTATTTTCAGCCAGCAGGATCCTATCCTCAGTATATGGGATCCTTCATGAATCCGGGAGCCTATCCGGGGGCACAGCAGTTTCAAGGATCCTACTTTATCCCAGGATCATTCCAGGGCCAAGGATCCTCCTTTATCCCAGGATCATCCCAGGTTCAAGGATCCTCCTTCGTTCCAGGATCATCCCAGATACCAGGATCCTTACAGATGCCAGGATCCCTAAAAAGTTTGCAAACAGGGAGTCTAGATGTCCATCAAGGGGACTTCATTCCAATGCAGACTATTGCTTCCACTGGTCCCTCCGTTGTTCCAGAATCCCAGCAATATGGATTCCCTAACTTGAACCCAATGGGAGGTAACACTTTAAATAATTATCCTACCACTAACCATGGATTCATGCAGGATACAGGTACCAATCATGTTATGGCCAGGGAACTACAGAAACTAAAGGACATGATCTCAAGTGTTCCAGGGGTAGTCAAGCCTATCCCAGAGATTGCAGATGGGAGCCACAAGGTATCTCGCTTTGCACCACCAATCTGTGATGCAGAGGTACCCAAAAGGTTCCATATCCCTACCATGAAGTTGTATGACGGCACAACGGATCCAGAGGAGCATATAGCACAATACAGGGAAAGGATGGAGATCAATCCTATCCCAGAAAAATTGAAGGAAGCATGCCTATGTAAAGGATTTGGATCTACTCTTACTGGATCAGCCCTTAAATGGCTGCTAAGTCTTCCCCCTTACTCTATTACTTCATTTGCTAATTTAGTTAATTTATTCAATAACCAATTCTCTTGTAGTAGAAAATTCGAAAAATTAACTAGTGATTTGTACAGAATAACTCAAAATCATAACGAATCATTAAGAGATTATATAACTAAATTTAGTAAAGAATCCTTGGATATTCCCAACTTGGATATGGCTACAGCTGTTGAAGCCTTCAAAATGGGACTTCTTAAGGATTCATTATTCTATGATGATCTTGTTATGACACCTTGCAGGAACTTAGATGAAGTAAGAACTCGAGCGCTCAGGTTTATCCGGCTAGAGGATGACAAGAGGATCCAGGAGAGACAAGTAGGATCCCCAAAACAAGATAAGCAAGGATCCTCCTTCAAAAACAACAAGTTCAAATCCTACCATAGAAACGAGAACAAGAATGTGCATGCTGTCGACCAAGAAGAGGATGATGAAGAATATCCTCCAATCTCAGAATATTGTTTTTCCGTTGACAATCACGAACTAATCCTTGCAATGCAGAATCTAGGTGAAAAGGCTAGGTGGCCCAGGAAGAATGATAAACCATCCGGGACTAA
The DNA here is from genome assembly GCF_002127325.2 of Helianthus annuus. Lineage (NCBI taxonomy): Eukaryota > Viridiplantae > Streptophyta > Magnoliopsida > Asterales > Asteraceae > Helianthus > Helianthus annuus. The sequence goes on from NC_035442.2 coordinate 27,681,920, forward strand.
AGACAAGTCCAAATGGTGTGCATACCATGAGGATTTCGGCCATCTGACTGAAGATTGCATAGCTTTAAGAAAGGAAATTGGATACCTGCTAAGCAAGGGACATCTAAAAGAATTGCTGGGGAGAAAAAAGCAAAGGACCCAGGATCCTGAAAGGATCCCCGAAAAAGCCCCAGCACCTCCGGCAAATGCACAAGTGATCAACTTCATATCCGGAGGATCAGACATTTGTGGTACATCCTTTTCAGCGGCCAAAAGACATGCAAAAGAATCAAAAATGGACAATGGAGAAAGGCCTATTAGAACATCAAGTGTTTCAGAAGGGAAAACGATAACCTTTGATGAGGATGATCGCATCAACATCCAGGATCCTCATCATGATAGTTTAGTTATTACTCTCTTTATTTCTAACCATTTTGTCCGCAGGATCCTTATCGATGGAGGGAGCTCAGTGAACATAATCCAGCTTGATGTCTTGAAGAAGATGGGAATCCCAGAATCAGACATCACACCAAGATCCTCCGTGCTTGTAGGATTCAGTGGAGAAACGAAGAAAACTCTGGGGGACATCAAACTCCCAATCTACGTGGAAGGATTACATAATTATCAAAAATTTTGTGTTATTGACTGTTTATCTTGTTGCAACGTTATCCTTGGCAGGCCTTGGATACATGACATGAAAGCAGTTCCATCTACCTACCATCAATGTGTAAAGCTCCCTAGCCCATGGGGGATAATCAAGATCGACAGCGATCAGCAAGAGGCTAAGGATTGCTATACCTCATCCATGAAGCCAACCTCGAAGCCAAGGGAGCAATAGCAATTACAGTATCCTCCGAGGAATGTCTTGGAGGCAAGGGAGCAAGATGAAGATGAAATCCTCTTGGACCCTAGTGATCCTGAATCAAAAATCTATATCGGATCAGGGATCCTTGGCAAGATGAAAGAAGACATGATATCCTTCCTCAAAAGAAGAAAATCTACCTTTGCTTGGAAACATGAAGATATGACAGGTATATCCAAGGATATTATTACTCACAAACTTGGCATTGACAGGTCTATCAAGCCAATCCATCAAAAAAGGAGGAAGTTTGCACCAGAAAGGAATGCCATTATCCAAGAAGAAGTAGAGAGACTACTTCGAGCAGGTATGATCAGAGAGGTAAAGTATCCTAAATGGTTAGCCAATGTGGTTGTTGTCCAAAAGAAAAACGGAAAGTGGAGGGTATGTGTCGATTTCACTGATTTGAATAAGGCATGTCCCAAGGATCCTTTCCCATTACCCCACATTGACTCCATGGTGGATGCAACAGCGGGGCATGAACTGTTAACTTTTATGGATGCATCATCCGGATTCCAACAAATCCAGATGGAACCATCTGACCAAGAGGATACAGCCTTTATGACCCCAACCGGTTTATATTGTTATATTGCCATGCCTTTTGGACTAAGAAATGCAGGTGCAACATATCAAAGGCTGGTAAATATGATGTTCAAAGATCAAATTGGAAAAACTATGGAGGTGTACATAGATGATATGGTGGTCAAGTCAAAGAAAGCTGAGGATCACCTAAGGGACTTGGAAGAAGCATTCGATATCCTTGATAGTTACAACATGAAACTTAATCCTTCAAAATGCCATTTTGGTGTTAAGGCAGGAAAGTTCTTAGGATACATGGTAACCCAGAGGGGCATTGAAGCAAGCCCGGAACAAATCAAAGCATTAATAAATATCAAGTCTCCTGCCAATGCCAAGGATGTTCAATGACTAACAGGCAGGATAGCAGCTTTGAACAGGTTCATATCGAAATCCTCAGAAAAGTGCAAAGAATTCTACGATATCCTAAGGAAGAATAAGAAGTTCGAATGGACTGAGAAGCATGAAAATGCTTTACAAGCCCTAAAAGAGTATATGTCCTCAGCACCAGCATTAGCAAAACCGGAAAAAGGAGATGTGTTATCCTTATATCTGGCGGTATCCTCCACCGCTGTAAGTGCTGTCCTCGTTAAGGATCACGAAGGTACACAATACCCTATCTACTATGTAAGTAAAAGTCTACTTGATGCCGAATCCAGGTACTCACACCTCGAAAAACTCATCCTTACATTAATCATGGCATCCACGAAGTTAAGGCATTATTTTGAAACTCATACTATTATTGTTAAAACTAATTTTCCAATTAAGAATGTCCTCAGGAAACCGGATATGTCAGGGAGAATGGCTAAGTGGGCAGTGAAGCTTAGTGCCCATGATATAAGATACGAACCAAGAACAGCCATTAAATCTCAAGCACTAGCTGACTTTGTGGCTGATTTCAGTAGTGATCTACAAAAGGAAGCAGAATTGGAGGTCCAGCAGCTGGATGAGACCAAGGATCCTTGGATACTACACACCGACGGATCCTCAAATATCAAAGGCACAGGGCTAGGGATCCTACTAAAATCGCCACAGGGGGACATAATACCCCACTCCATAGCTTGTGAGTTCCAGGCAACTAACAATGAGGCTGAGTATGAAGCCTTAATTGCTGGCTTACAAATTGCTAAGGATATGGGGGTAAAGTATCTCGAAGTATATGTAGATTCATTATTGATCACCAATCACTTTAATGGATCCTATGCTGTTAAAGGTGAAAAACTAACCAAATATTTAGAGATAGTCAAAAAATTGGCACTTTCTTTTGTTTCTTTTAGCTTAACACAGGTACCAAGGGAGGATAACACGGAAGCTGATGCATTGGCCAACCTAGGATCATCCTTAAAAATTCCAGAAAATATAAGTATCCCTATCATCCATATCCTGGCTCCTGCTATTGAAAACCAAGTAGCCATGGAAATAGAAGAGGATACTGCAGTAATCCCTAGTGAAGAAGCTCGATCTTATTCAGGATCATGGATCCCACCAATCATGAAATACTTGCAAAACGGAGAGATCCCAATGGGAGAAAATCCTAGAGCTTTCAGGATCAAGGTATCTCAATTTACAATCCTAAATAATATGCTATATAAACGATCCCTTGCAGGACCATATTTAAGATGTATTGAAGATCCTGAAATCGAAGAAGTATTGAGAGACTTCCACGAAGGAGATTGTGGAAACCACACTGGGGGCAGGGCATTATTCTCAAGGATCCTTAGAACAGGATACTACTGGCCAACCATGAAAAGGGATGCTGTAGAGTATGCTAAGAAATGTGATCCTTGCCAAAGACATAGCAATATCCTTCACCAACCAGCTGAATTACTACACCCCATACCATCCTCTTGGCCATTCATGAGATGGGGAATGGATATAGTTGGCAAGCTCCCTAAAGCACCTGGTGGAAAAGTATTTATGCTTGCCATGACTGACTATTTTTCCAAGTGGATAGAAGCTGAAGCCTTCGCTCAAGTCAGAGAAAAGGAAGTCATATCCTTCATTAAAAGAAACATTATAACCAGATTTGGCATCCCCTCTGAAATTATATGTGATAATGGTTCTCAATTCATTGGAAGGAGAACCACTAACTTTTGTGACAGTTGGGGAATCAAGATGATAACATCAACACCAGTTCATCCACAAGCCAATGGTCAAGCAGAATCATCCAATAAGATCATCATCAACAATCTGAAGAAAAAGCTAGGATCCAAGAAAGGGAAATGGGCAGAAGAATTGCCTTATGTGCTATGGGCTGATAGGACAACTCCCAAAAACGCCACTGGTCAAACACCTTTCTCTTTAGTATTTGGGGCAGAAGCAGTGATCCCAACAGAAATGGTGATCCCAACTGCTAGAACAAGTGCTCGTGATCCTGAAGAAAATGCTGCAACTCTAGCCCAGGATTTGGATACTATTGAGGAAATCAGGGACCTAGCCAGAATAAGGATGGCAAGCTACCAACAAAGAATGGCTGGTGCCTACAACAAAAATGTCAGGATAAGGAAGTTCCAAGTCGGAGATATGGTATTAAGAAAAGCATTTCAAAATACTATTAATCCTGCTGACGGGAAGCTAGCACCAAAATGGGAAGGTCCCTACTTAATTGAAGCCGAAGCAGGAAAGGGGGCATACAGGCTGCTAACCATGGAAGGGAACTTGTTGCCAAGAGCATGGAATGCTGTTCACTTAAAGAAATATTTCATGTGAACAGGATCCTTCATGCATGTGACCCTTACATTGGAGTATCCTTGAAGGATCCCGGTGCCATTGATGATCCTTACTCTGGTAATATGCTTATCCTAGAAACTATTGCATTTTCTTACTTTTTGCCTAAGGATAAGGATCATGTATCCTTCATCCTCTACTCACAAACCATTTGAGTTATGATAGTTCAGGTATCTTCAGCAAATCGTCAAAGATCTCCAAAAGCACCACAGATCCTTGGGTACAACCCCAGTTATCCTTGGGATTATCCCCAGTTTCCGCCAGCAGCGCACGATGATCCTGATATAGTTCATGTCTTTGGGATCAGTACCCATTTTCGGGGCTGGCGACCTCATCGTACTGGCTATACTTGGGATCCTACGTATAATGGTGGACGCACCATACATCCGTTCCTAAGGTTTCTAACGTTTTCACGTTAGCTAAGGTTTTGACATTTTCATGTCACTAAGTTTGGATAGTTGCCAGAAAGGGCCATACTCCAGTTTACATACGATCCTTTGGGCTTGTCCCCAGTTATCCTTTGGGCTTGTCCCCAGTGATCCTCCGGGATCATCCCCAGTTATCCTTTGGGCTTGTCCCCAGTGATCCTCCGGGATCATCCCCAGTTATCCTTTGGGCTTGTCCCCAGTGATCCTCCGGGATCATTCTCAGTTATCCTTTGGGCTTGTCCCCAGTTACTAACTTATCTTTTATATTGGCTTAGTCCCAAGTTATATTCCATTTTTTCAGGTTTTCGAAGTTAAACGATTAAGGATCCTTAATCCTTATTATCCATTAAAGTTTTACCTACGGTTGTTCCAATTAAAGGTTAGGATCCAAACTTGGATCCTCAGGTATGATCCTTAACTACTTTTAATTTCATTATTCATTTGAATAACCTTTAGACCTTGACAACTGAACCTATGATCCTTAAAATAAACTATCTTGGAAACTTTCGATTATAGGATATTTGATCCAGGATCATATCCTAAATTTCTTAAACATAATTTGCTCAAACTTTTCAAACAAACATGTGTCAAAACAATTGAAAATCAAAAAGGATAACAACACAAGATAAGCCAGAAAGATTAAAGTTATATTATTAAACCAAAGGATCATTAACCCTTTCAAAAAAGTTGTCAAAATTGCCAACCCACATTTCTACCAGCAAAACGTGGCCCGTCCACATGGGTTGGCAAAGGGTGTCCATTGTCTATGCGGTCTTAGCATTTTTGCAGGAAAGTAGAAGCGGCAGGATCACAAAGGCTTCATCCCCCAAACAGAGGATCCCTCCACCTTTTGTAATCCTACCTATTGTTCAAAGGATCCAGGATCCTCAACCCTAAACTATTGTTCAAATACAGACCATCATTGTTTTAAAAACATCACAACCACTAAACAAAAAAAATTGGGCTCCGGCTATGTCTAGAAGTTTCCATCATTGCCCAATCTTGCAGCTCAAACCTTCGCTGCACCATCACCACCAGCTCCACTCGCTTCACCCTGATCCTTGCCAGCATCACCACCTTCCAGCATGGGGATCTCCTCAGCCTCATCCTCGTCCTCCAGGTCTGCCAGCCTTGCCTTCCAACCTTCAACATCCCACGAGCCTTTGTCAAAGGTAGGATCCTGAGCTTCCTCGGCCATCTGAAGTTGAATCTTATACATAGCAATTGCCGCGGAGACCTTAGCATCTTGGGTGATCTCCTGCTTCTCGTTATCCATATCAATCAACCTTTGAGCAGCCTCAGCCTTCATGACCCGGAGCTCCTTCTCAAGATCTCCTATCTTGAGATCCTTAAGCACGCCCATTTGTTGAAGATCAGCAATCTGGCTCTCCTGGTCCTCAACATTGCCAAGATAAGTTTCGATCTCAGCAAGTTTCTGCAAACAAGAGAATAAAGACAAGCTCAGACTCAGGTGATCCTCAAGAAAAGCAGGATACATAAAATATGATAGGCGGATAACCTACAGGGGCAGTGATCCTTACCTCATTCACGTAATCAAGAAACTGCTGGCGAAGGAGAGGGAATCCTTGGAGTTCATCAGAAGCTTTCCTCTTTTTTCCTTTGCCCCGAATGGACGCTTTAGGAGCTGAGACTGAAGGGCTGGCAGCAGGAGCCTTCTTCTTCTTAGAAGACGTGACATTGGCAAGGTCACTTATCCCAAACATGGAGGCAGATTTAACAGACCTGGCAGACTTTCCGGCACCTACACAATTCAAAAACAAGATAAGTTCCCTTGTTAAATTAAATACTTTCACATAAAACTTATTTTCTATGAGGATACTTACTTGACATTGTGGCAGATGCAGAGGATATCTCTTGAGAATCTTGGATAATGATTTGGAAGCTTCTGACTTCAGGATTAAGCTTCTTGAAGGCTAACACTCTTTCTTTGGCAGCAGGGGTCAACTTTAAGTGAGCAACAGAGATAGCTGCAAAAAAGAAAAGACATCAGTGATCCTCATCATAAGAGACAGGACTGATAGTGATCCTTCAAGGATCCTCTACCCTACCATGAGTGGCCCATTCCTTGGGCAGATCCTTTCCATCCGGGATGGAATCCCTCTTAACAAAGAAAAATCGACGTTTCCAGTTTTTATCATTCTTGGTAACTTTGAAGATAGGGTGATCCTCCCCAGATTTCCGTTTCAACAAGTACCGGTGAGAACCAAAGGTGGTGAGATCATAGAGCTCAGCTAACTCTGACATCCCCAAATCAATCCCTTCTTGCTCGATGATCCTCTCAAAGGTATATAGAACCCTCCAGATCATCGGCATAGCTTGGATAAATGAGATGCCGGTAAGAGAAAAGAAAGATTGGGTAAATGTCGGAAAAGGATATGAATACCCGATGAGGAAAGGAGTAGCAGGAAAGGCCACCCAAGTGTCCGAAACAAAATCACTCAGAGCAGTAGGATCAAAGGGTTTGAAAACAACATTCGCTGGGAAACAATGGCGAATCTTGTCTATTTGGATATCGGTAAAACAGCATCTCTCCATAGGAGAATCTTTGATAATCCCCTGGCTTTTCAAGGGACTATCCTTCTTAGAGCCTTTGTGCGGTGAATTCCGAAGAAGCATATTCGAGATGAAAACAGAGTAAAAGCACGAAAGAACAGAGCAAAGAAGAGAAAGAGGAGGATGATACCTGATCAAGAGTCTTCAATGATGGTTATAAAGGGAGATACTTCGAATTTAAATACAAAATGATCCTAACCCTATCTCCTATTTATAATGATGATTTGCAGGGATCGTCACATCAGTGACGTAAATATCACAACGGCTAGTCCATATGTAAGTCCGTTAGAGATAAGCTTAAAACAAAATATAACTCATCTATTTACAATTAACTCCTTATATTTTGGGGGCAATTGTTGGGGCTGGATTTTACTATAAATGATCCTTATACGTGATCCTGACAAGTGATCCTTGTTTCTTTGGCAGATAGTGATCCTCAGCCAGACTTCAGGATCAGGATCATGGGACGATATGGTGATCCTTATACTAACGGTCATTTTCGATTACTACAATATTATTTTGCAGGAATATCTAGCAGGATATGCCCTACATATCATGATCCAGGGACGCGCTTTTATAAATATGGCAAGAGCTGAATTGAAGATGAACGTTGTGCCGGATATGGAAACATGGCTTGATCTAAGGGCAGCAATTTAGGCTAGATTATCTTTATTTCTAAAGGGGTAATGAGCTGATTAGTGGTCTATCTACCTAAAATAAGTTACCTACACATGTATAAATACCCATCTTCCTCATTCGGAAGAACACACACAACATACGACACAACTCTCAACACTTAGACACTCAGTGATCCTTGTACTCAGCTCATTATCATCCGAAGTTGTAACTACATTTTTATTATATTGAAGTTGGTGATCGGTAGTTGCCATCACCCGAGGTTTTTTATGCCGGAGATCATACATTGATCAAGGGCTTTTTCCTCGTATAAATCGTTGTGTCTTTGCATATTCATCACAGAAGTGATCCTTTACTTTCATAGCTAACCAAGCATCTTACCCCGTTTACATATAGTTTGGTTACATTATCCTTGTGTGATTTTTGACCAAAACAATAGCCGTTAAGATGGAACTATCCGTTGCGATCTGACGTCATGGAAGTGACAGCCCTGCACAAATCATCATTATAAATAGAAATAGGGATAGGATCGAATGTATTTAAATTCAAAGCAACTCCCTTTATAACCGTATTCAGAAGATCAACCAGGTATTCTCCTTTTCATCTTCTTCTCTCTTGTTCTGTTTTTCATATCTCGTTCGGTATGTTGCTCCGGAATTCTCCTGCCAAGGATCAACAGAAAGAAAGCCCCTTTAAGAGCCAAGGGATCATCACAAACTCTGCTAAAGAACGCTGTATCTTTGCTGATCCTCAGATTGATAGGATTCGGTGCTGTTTTCCTGCAAATACGGTGTTCAAAGCTTATGATCCCTCTGCCCTGAGTGACCACACCTCCGATTCATGGGTTGCCTTTCCTGTGATCCCGTTTTCCATAGGTTATACGTATCCCTTTCCAGTCTTTACTCAAGCATTCTTCTCCTTGACCGGCATATCTTATGTCCAGGCCATGCCGATGATCTGGAGGGTTTTGTTTACCCTTGAAAGGATCATCGAGCAAGAGGGGATTGACTTAGGTATGGCCGAGTTGGGTGAGCTATACGATCTGACCACCTTTGGTGCCCATCGTTATCTGTTCAAACGTAGACCCGGGGAGGAGCATCCAATCTTCAAGGTTACCAAGAATGATACTAATTGGAAGCGGCGATTCTTTTTGTTAGGAGAGATACCATCCCTAACGGGAAGGATTTGCCCAAGGAGTGGGCTACCCATGGTAGGATAGAGGATCCTGGAAGGATCACCATAGAACATATTCCTTGATAGAAGGATCACTGATATTCTGTTGTTTTCTTGTCGTGCAGCTATCTCCGTTTTGACATCTGAAGTTGACTCCTGCTGCAAAAGAGAGACTCTTGGCCTTTAAGAAGCTTGATCCGGAGATAAGAACTTTCCAGGCTGCCACCCAGGATTCTCAAGAAGTATCCTCTGCCTCTGTCACAATGTCAAGTAAGTATCCTGATTTAAAAAGTAATTCTGTGTAGGATTTCAAATTCAGTTAGAATACTTATCTTATTTTGGTTGTATAGGCGCTGGAAAATCTGCTAAGTCTGCTTCAAAATTTGGCGTTGAAGATTTGTCCAACGTCAAACCTTCAAGGAGGAAGAATCCTGCCAGCCCGAGTACCTCTGTCCCCAAGGCACCTGTGAGAGGAAAGGGAGGAAAGAAGAGGAAAACCACTGATGCTGAGGGTCTCCAAGGATTTCCCCTGCTCCGCCAACAGTTTCTTGATTACGTCAATGAGGTGAGGATCATTGCCCCTGCTTGTATATCCTGTTTGAATATCCTGCTTGAATATCCTGCTTGTTTGAGGATCACCTGGTCCTGGGCTTACCCTTTTCCCTTTTTGCAGAAATTTGCTGAAATAGAAACTTATATTGGCCACGTTGAGGATCAAGACCGCCAAATCGCTGACCTCCAACAGATGGGTGTGCTGAAGGATCTCAAGATTGCTGATCTTGAGAAGGGGCTTCGGGCTACCAAGGATGAAGCTGCCAAAATGGTGATCAACTTCGATTATGAGAAGCATGATATCACCCAGGATGCCAAGGTCTCTGCTGCGATAACCATGTACAAGATCCAGTTGCAGATGGCTGCGGAGGCTCAGGATCCTGCCTTCGACAAAAGCACATGGGACATGGAGGGCTGGAAGGCAAGGCTGGCAGAGTTGGAGGATGATGATGAAGCTGAGGAGATCCCAATGCTTGAAGGTGGTGATGCTGGCAAGGATCAGGGGGAAGCAAGTGGAGCTGGTGGTGATGGTGCAGCGAAGGTTTGAGCTGCAGAATTGGGCGATGAAGGAAACTTCTAGACATAGCCGGAGCCCAATTTTTTTTTGTTTGATGGTAGTTTGTTTCGAACAATTTGATGGTCTGTAACTTGAACAATAGTTTTAGGATTAAGGATCCAGGATCCTTCAGACAATAGGTAGGATTGCAAACGGTGGAGGGATCCTCTGTTTGGGGGATGAAGCCTTTGTGATCCTGCCGCTTTTATTTACCTGCATGCTATGACCGCACAAACAATGGACACCCTTTGCCAACCCATGTGGACGGGCCACGTTTTGTTGGTAGAAACGTGGGTTGGCAATTTTGACAACTTTGAAGGGTTTAAAATCCTTTGTTAATAAAATAACTCTAATCTTTTTGGCTTATCTCGTGTTGTTATCCTTTGCTTATCCTCTTATTTTCCGCTTGTTTAGAAATGTATTTATTTGAGCAAGAAAAGTTAAGCAAATTATGTTTAAGAAGTTTAGGATATGATCCTGGATCAAATATCCTATAATCGAAAATTTTCAAGGTAGTTTATTTTAAGGATCATAGGTTCAGTTGTCAAGGTCTAAGGGTTATTCAAATGAATAATGAAATTAAAAATAGTTAAGGATCATACCTGAGGATCCAAGTTAGGATCCTAACCTTTAATCAGGATAACCATAAGTAAAAACTTTAATGAATAATAAGGATTAAGGATCCTTAATTGTTTAACTTCGAAAACCTGAAAAAATGGAATATAACTTGGGACTAAGCCAATATAAAAGATAAGTTAGTAACTGGGGACAAGCCCAAAGGATAACTGGGGACGAGCCCATAGGATCACTGGGGACAAGCCCGAAGGATAACTGGGGACAAGCCCAAAGGATGACTGGGGACAAGCCCAAGGATCATATGTAAACTGGAGTATGGCCCTTACTGGCGACTATCCAATCTTAGTGACATGAAAATGCCAAAACCTTAGCTAACGTGAAAACCTTAGAAACCTTAGGAACGGATGTATGGTACGTCTACCATTATACGTAGGATCCTAGGTATAGCCAGTACGATGAGGTTGTCAGCCCCGAAAGTGGGTACTGGTCCCAAAGACGTGAACTATACCAGGATCATCGTGCGCTACAGGCAAAACTGGGGACAAGCCCAAAACTTTGGAGGGTTGGCCAACCACTTTGATCTTCTGTAAAATGATAACAAGTCTGCAAAAGCTTAAACTTTGTGAAAATAGATGTTAACTGATTAACATCTTTAACTTATGATAAGTAATAAGTATAAAATGAATGAAAATGAAAATGAAAGTAATGTGTTACCAAATGTAGAATCATATATCCTTTGAGGATCCTGGATCAGAATACCGGTATCGCTGAGGATCCCTGATCCTTCTTACTTAAAGTATTTTTTTTGAAATGAACAGCATTCCAAGCTCTTGGTAGGAGATCACCATCCATTGTTAACGAATGATATGCCCCCTTTCCTGATTCAGCTTCAATTAGATAGGGGTCTTCCCACTTTGGTTCTAGCTTGCCATCAGAAGAATTTGTAGTGTTCTGGAATGCTTCTCTTAGCACAAGATCACCAACTTGAAATCTTCTAATCCTGTAATTCTTGTTGTATGCTCCAGCCATAACTGGCCATTTCCTTTTTTCTGACTTTGAGCAAAAGCTTCTTCTTAGGATGCAGATGTTATGTTGGTTGGTGTAGAATATTACTGTGTCTTTGACAAGCATCACATTTCTTTGTGTATTCCACAGCATACATCTTCATGGTAGGCCAATAGTATCCTGTTCTAAGGATCCTTGAGAATAGTGCTCTTCCCTCGGTGTGGTTTCCACAGTCTCCTTGAATTTGAAAGCTTTAGGATTTTGTCTTGTAGGGATCTCTCCATGTTGTATATATCTTAGGATTGGAAGGATCCAGGATCCTGAATTCGACTGTGCAGGATCACCAGGTATGATTGCAGAATCCTCCACTATCTCCATGGCTATGTGATCCTCAATTGCAGGCGTTAAAACATGGATGATGAGTATTTTAACATCCTCTGGAATCTTCAGTGATGATCCAAGATTAGCTAGAACATCAGCTTCTGCATTCTCTTCCCTGGGTACATGTGATAGACTGAAAAAAGCAAAAGAAACTGCCAGTTTCCTGATCATTTCTAAGTATTTGATTAGCTTTTCACATTTAACAGTGTAAGAACCGTTATAATGATTAGTAATTCATAGAGAATCTACATATACTTGAAGATACCTGGTCCTCATATTGTTAGCTAATTGCAAACCTGCTATAAAGGCCTCATACTCTGCCTCATTATTAGTGGTTTGGAATTTACATGCAATGGATTGGGGTATAATGTCCCCCTGTGGTGATTTTAGTAGTGTGCTTTGTCCAGTTCCTTTAACATTTGAAGCTCCATCCATGAAGAGTGTCCAAGGATCCTTGGTCTTCTCAAGTTGTTGAACTTCTAATTCAGCTTCCCTTTGTAGATCACTACTGAAATCAGCCACAAAGTCAGCTAAAGCTTCGGACTTGATGACAGTCCTAGGTTCATACTTAATGTCATATGCATTAAGCTTGACTATCCACTTTGCCATTCTGCCTGCTATTTCAGTTTTCCTGAGAACATACATGGCCTCAGCATCAAGTAGAATTTTACTTACATAGTATACCGGATGTTGAGAACCTTCATGATCCTTAACTAGGATCACACTTACTACTTTAGCTGAAATAGCTAAGTATAAGGATAACGATTCTCCATTTTCTGGTTTCATCAGGGCTGGTGCTGAGGATAGATGATCCTTAAGAACGTTAAGTGCAGCTTCATGCCTATCAGTCCACTCAGACTTGTCTTTGAGCAATTTGTCTACCTCTTCTTGGATTCCTTTCAATTGCAAACTTTCTCCTTTTTTGGTGGATTGGTTTGAATGACCTGTCAATGCCAAGTTTATGAGTGATAATATCCTTAGATATACCTGTCATATCTTCATGTTTCCAAGCGAAGGTAGATTTTCTTCTTTCCAAGAAGGATACTAAATCCTGCTAAATACTGTCTAGGATCCAGATCCTATAAAAATTTTGGATTCAGGATCCTCTGAGTTCAACATAACATCCTTGACGTCTTGCTCTCTTGCCTCCATGATGTCTTGCTCCTTGGAGGCTGGCTTCTTTGAAGAAGTGTAATAGTTTTTTGCCTCCTGCTGATCATTTTCTATCTTCACCATATCTCATAGAGTTGGGACCTTGACACGTTGATGATATGTTGAGAGGGATTGCCTTCATATCGTGTACCCATGGCCTGCCAAAGATAATGTTACAGCAAGATAAGCAATCAATAACATAAAAAAATTTTTTTTAACATAATTTACTCCCTCTATGTAGATAGGAAGTTTGGTGTCCCCCAATGTAATCTTTGTCTCTCCAAGGATAGATGATCTTTGGACAATATCAGATTCAAGGATGTCCATTCTATCGAGGACATCCAACTGGATTATGTTCACTGAGCTTTTCCGATCAATGAGAATCCTGCGAACAAAACGGTTAGATATAAATAATGTAATAACTACACCGTCGTGATGAGGATCCTGAATGTCCGCACAGTTATCCTCATCATATGATATCACTTTCTTCTGGGTAAGGATGGAGGTCCGAACAGGTTTGCCCCCATTCTCCATCTTTGTTTCCTTTGCACGTCTCTTAGCTGCTGAGAACCTCCGGAGATGAAATGGATGATTCAAGCATCGGATGGTGGAGGAGGAGCTTTTTCAGGAATTTTCTCAGGATACTTGATCCTTGACCTTTTCCTTCCAAGCAATTCCTTCAAGTATCCTTTGCTCTAAAGATAACCTATCTCCTTCCTAAATGCTATGTACTCATCTATGAGATGACCAGAATACCCATGATAAGCACACCATTTCGATTCGTCTTCGGTGGCAGACGGTTTGTCATTCTTCCTTGTCCACCTAACCTTGTCACCTAAACTCTGGAAGGAGGAACCTTGAGCCTGCGAGGATCCTTGAGCCTGAGAGGATCCTTGAGCCTGAGAGGATCCTTGAACCTGCGAGGATCCTTGAACCTGAGAGGATCCTTGAACCTGCGAGGATCCTTGAACCTGCGAGGATCCTTGAACCTGAGAGGATCCTTGAACCTGCGAGGATCCTTGAACCTGCGAGGATCCTTGAACCTGAGAGGATCCTTGAACCTGCGAGGATCCTTGAACCTGAGAGGATCCTTGAACCTGCGAGGATCCTTGAATCTGAGACATTGCCGATGATCCAGAACGTATTCCTGTTGATCCACCCTGGTATTGGACATGTGGAGCTGCAAAGTTCTGGGAAGTTATGACCGGAGTGTCGAAATTCAGCGACCACGACATCAAAGGGGAGTGATCCTCTGCTGATTTTATCAATTTCGCGAAGGATCCTGCCATTAGTTTTGACCTGCCGCATGTGATCCTTCATCTGCACAATCAAAGCATAAAAATCGCTGTTAGTAAGTGTAGAGGAAGAAACAACAGTTGGTTTTGTGAAAACGGGGGTTGTCTTTTTCGGAGAATTTCTCAGCATTTTTCTGGAATGCAATGGGGAGATGATGCAAAGGCGGAATGCCCAGTGAAAAAGTGACCGCCGACATAGAGCTTGGAGTGTTCTTCGCTGGAGAATCCATGTGTTTGAAGGTAATGAACCGAAATAAATGAAATGAACAAAATTTCTCAGAATTGAAGCACCAATTGCCCCACGGTGGGCGCCAAACTGTTTTGGTCAAAAATCACATAAGGATAATGCAACCAAACTCTAAGTAAACGGGGAATGATGCTTGGTTTGTTGAAAAAGTAAAGGATCACTCTGGTAAGAAATATGCAAGCGACACAAGGATTTATACGAGGAAAAAGCCCTTGATCAATGAATGATCTCCGGCATAAAAAACCTCGAGTGATGGCAACCACCGATCACCAAACTTCAATATAACAAAAAATGGTTACAACTTCGGATGATAATGAGCTGAGTACAAGGATCACTATAGTGTCGAGTGTCTAAGCGTGTGAGAAATGTGTTGTGTGTCTTCCGAATGGGGAAGAGTGTTATATATACAAGTGTGAGTGACCTATTTTAGGTAAATAGACTAACAATCAGCTCATTACCCCTTTAGAAATAAAAGTAAATCTAGCCTAAATTATCGCCCTTAAATCATGCCGAGTTTCCATATCCTCTACAACGTCTATTTCTGGTAATACGTGTGCGAGATTAGCGTGACAGGTTCCTTGTTTACGTTGCAAAGACCAGATCCCACTTGTAATTCCTGCAAGATAACATTAAATCCAAAGAGAACAATCGTTAGTATGAGGATCCTTAGGATGATCCGTGATCCTGATCCTGAAGCTCCTCTGAGGATCACTATCTGTCAAGGAAACAAGGATCACTTGTTAGGATAACATGTAAGGATCATAGGTCATAAAAATCCAGCCCTAACAGTATGCAGCAGCAGGATGAAACTAATGACAGGGTCCTCAAGGAAATCAGAGATCTCAAAAGGCAAAAGAAAACGGCAGAGGATCATTCCCCACTAATGCCCAAATCTTTGAATTTTGATACTCCGATGATTACTTCTCAGCCATCAGAGGTCCCAGACGTTCAACGCATGTGTGGATCAAGAGGAGTGCATTTCGGCCCAGCAGTAGTGACTCAGGCATCAGGATCATATTTCCAACCGGCAGGATCCTACACTCAGCATATGGGATCCTTCATGAGCTTAGGATCCTCCTTTGTTCCAGGATCATCCCAGGTTCAAGGATCCTCCTTAGTTCCAGATTATCATCCCATATTCAGGGATCCCTTCAGATGCCAGGATCCTTGAAGAATTTGCAAACAGGAAGTCCAGATGTCCATCAAGGAGATCTTATTCCAATGCAAACCATTGCTTCTACTGGTCCCTCCATCATCCCAGAATCCCTGCAACATGGATTCACATCCAATGTTCCTAATTTGAACCCGATGGGAGGTAACACTTTTAATAATTCTTATACCACTAACCATGGATTCATGCAGGATACAGGTATCAATCATGCTATGGCCAGAGAACTACAAAAACTGAAGGATATGATATCAAGCGCTCCAGGGGTAGTCAAACCTATCCCGGAGATTGCAGATGGAAGCCATAAGGTATCTCGTTTTGCACCACCAATCTGTGATGCTGAGATACCCAAAAGATTCCATATCCCTACTATGAAGCTGTATGATGGTACAACGGATCCTGAGGAACACATAGCACAATACAGGGAGAGGATGGAGATCAATCCTATTCTAGAAAGGTTAAAGGAAGCATGCCTGTGCAAGGGATTTGGATCCACTCTTACTGGATCAGCTCTTAAATGGCTGCTATGTCTTCCCCCATACTCTATTACTTCATTCGCTAATTTAGTTAACTTATTCAATAATCAGTTTTCTTGTAGTAGAAAATTTGAACGATTGACTAGCGATTTATATAGGATAACTCAGGGTCATAATGAATCATTAAGGGATTATATAACCAAGTTTAGTAAAGAATCCTTGGATATTCCTAACTTGGATGTGGCCACAGCTGTTGAGGCCTTCAAGATGGGTTTACTTAAGGATTCATTGTTCTATGATGATCTTGTTATGACACCATGCAGGAACCTAGACGAAGTAAGAACTCGGGCACTCAGGTTCATCCGGTTAGAGGATGACAAGAGGATCCAGGAGAGACAAGTAGGATCCTCAAAACAAGAAAAGCAAGGATCCTCTTTCAAAAGCAACAGATTCAAATCCTATAACAGAACTGACAACCAGAACGTGCATGCTGTTGACCAAGAAGAGGATGATGAAGATTATCCTCCAATTTCTGAATACTGTTTTTCCGTTGATAACCATGAACTAATCCTTGCAATGCAGAATCTAGGAGAAAAAGCCAGATGGCCTAGAAAAAATGACAAACCAGCCGGAACTAAAGACAAATCGAAGTGGTGTGCATACCATGAGGATTTTGGGCATTTAACCGAAGAATGCATCGCGTTAAGGAAGGAAATTGGATATCTGCTAAGCAAGGGGCATCTAAAAGAGTTGTTGGGAAGAAAAAAGCAAAGGACTCAGGATCCTAAAAGGATCCCTGAGAAAGCTCCAGCTCCTCCGGCAGATGCACAAGTGATCAACTTAATATCTGGAGGATCAGACATCTGTGGTACATCCTTCTCAGCAGCCAAAAGGCATGCAAAGTGTTGGGGCTGGATTTTACTATAAATGATCCTTATACGTGATCCTGACAAGTGATCCTTGTTTCTTTGGCAGATAGTGATCCTCAGCAAGACTTCAGGATCAGGATCATGGGACGATATGGTGATCCTTATACTAACGGTCATTTTCGATTACTACAATATTATTTTGCAGGAATATCTAGCAGGATATGCCCTACATATCATGATCCAGGGACGCGCTTTTATAAATATGGCAAGAGCTGAATTGAAGATGAACGTTGTGCCGGATATGGAAACATGGCTTGATCTAAGGGCAGCAATTTAGGCTAGATTATCTTTATTTCTAAAGGGGTAATGAGCTGATTAGTGGTCTATCTACCTAAAATAAGTTACCTACACATGTATAAATACCCATCTTCCTCATTCGGAAGAACACACACAACATACGACACAACTCTCAACACTTAGACACTCAGTGATCCTTGTACTCAGCTCATTATCATCCGAAGTTGTAACTACATTTTTATTATATTGAAGTTGGTGATCGGTAGTTGCCATCACCCGAGGTTTTTTATGCCGGAGATCATACATTGATCAAGGGCTTTTTCCTCGTATAAATCG
Organism: Helianthus annuus; assembly: GCF_002127325.2. NCBI lineage: Eukaryota > Viridiplantae > Streptophyta > Magnoliopsida > Asterales > Asteraceae > Helianthus > Helianthus annuus. The sequence goes on from NC_035442.2 coordinate 27,699,782, forward strand.
TTGTGTCTTTGCATATTCATCACAGAAGTGATCCTTTACTTTCATAGCTAACCAAGCATCTTACCCCGTTTACATATAGTTTGGTTACATTATCCTTGTGTGATTTTTGACCAAAACAGTTTGGCGCCCACCGTGGGGCAATTGGTGCTTCATTCATAAAGAAAATCTTTTGTTCAAAATCATTTCAAAGAGTTACATGGCTTCATCATTGAAGAACACTTCCACGGCGATGTCTGCAGTCACCTCAGCACAAACCACTCTACCTCCTCCACCGGCAGGATCCCAGAGAAATGCTGAGAAGAGACCAACCCCTTCTTTCTCTAAACCTCCATCTTCTTCTGCTATGAATTCTTCTATTCCCAGTACTAGTGATGTGTTTGCTTTAATTTTGCAGATGAAGGATCGTATGCAGCGGCAGGATGAAACTAATGACAGGATCCTCAGGGAGATTGGAGATCTCAAAAGACAAACGAAAGCGGCAGAGGATCATTCCCCACTGATGCCAAAATCCTTGAGTTTTGAGACTCCAATGGTCACCTCTCAGCCATCAGGGATCCCAGACGTACAGATCACAGGGGAGACGAGAGGATTACATCTCAAGTCAGCAGCAATGACTCAGACATCGGGCTCGTATTTTCAGCCAGCAGGATCCTATCCTCAGTATATGGGATCCTTCATGAATCCGGGAGCCTATCCGGGGGCACAGCAGTTTCAAGGATCCTACTTTATCCCAGGATCATTCCAGGGCCAAGGATCCTCCTTTATCCCAGGATCATCCCAGGTTCAAGGATCCTCCTTCGTTCCAGGATCATCCCAGATACCAGGATCCTTACAGATGCCAGGATCCCTAAAAAGTTTGCAAACAGGGAGTCTAGATGTCCATCAAGGGGACTTCATTCCAATGCAGACTATTGCTTCCACTGGTCCCTCCGTTGTTCCAGAATCCCAGCAATATGGATTCCCTAACTTGAACCCAATGGGAGGTAACACTTTAAATAATTATCCTACCACTAACCATGGATTCATGCAGGATACAGGTACCAATCATGTTATGGCCAGGGAACTACAGAAACTAAAGGACATGATCTCAAGTGTTCCAGGGGTAGTCAAGCCTATCCCAGAGATTGCAGATGGGAGCCACAAGGTATCTCGCTTTGCACCACCAATCTGTGATGCAGAGGTACCCAAAAGGTTCCATATCCCTACCATGAAGTTGTATGACGGCACAACGGATCCAGAGGAGCATATAGCACAATACAGGGAAAGGATGGAGATCAATCCTATCCCAGAAAAATTGAAGGAAGCATGCCTATGTAAAGGATTTGGATCTACTCTTACTGGATCAGCCCTTAAATGGCTGCTAAGTCTTCCCCCTTACTCTATTACTTCATTTGCTAATTTAGTTAATTTATTCAATAACCAATTCTCTTGTAGTAGAAAATTCGAAAAATTAACTAGTGATTTGTACAGAATAACTCAAAATCATAACGAATCATTAAGAGATTATATAACTAAATTTAGTAAAGAATCCTTGGATATTCCCAACTTGGATATGGCTACAGCTGTTGAAGCCTTCAAAATGGGACTTCTTAAGGATTCATTATTCTATGATGATCTTGTTATGACACCTTGCAGGAACTTAGATGAAGTAAGAACTCGAGCGCTCAGGTTTATCCGGCTAGAGGATGACAAGAGGATCCAGGAGAGACAAGTAGGATCCCCAAAACAAGATAAGCAAGGATCCTCCTTCAAAAACAACAAGTTCAAATCCTACCATAGAAACGAGAACAAGAATGTGCATGCTGTCGACCAAGAAGAGGATGATGAAGAATATCCTCCAATCTCAGAATATTGTTTTTCCGTTGACAATCACGAACTAATCCTTGCAATGCAGAATCTAGGTGAAAAGGCTAGGTGGCCCAGGAAGAATGATAAACCATCCGGGACTAAAGACAAGTCCAAATGGTGTGCATACCATGAGGATTTCGGCCATCTGACTGAAGATTGCATAGCTTTAAGAAAGGAAATTGGATACCTGCTAAGCAAGGGACATCTAAAAGAATTGCTGGGGAGAAAAAAGCAAAGGACCCAGGATCCTGAAAGGATCCCCGAAAAAGCCCCAGCACCTCCGGCAAATGCACAAGTGATCAACTTCATATCCGGAGGATCAGACATTTGTGGTACATCCTTTTCAGCGGCCAAAAGACATGCAAAAGAATCAAAAATGGACAATGGAGAAAGGCCTATTAGAACATCAAGTGTTTCAGAAGGGAAAACGATAACCTTTGATGAGGATGATCGCATCAACATCCAGGATCCTCATCATGATAGTTTAGTTATTACTCTCTTTATTTCTAACCATTTTGTCCGCAGGATCCTTATCGATGGAGGGAGCTCAGTGAACATAATCCAGCTTGATGTCTTGAAGAAGATGGGAATCCCAGAATCAGACATCACACCAAGATCCTCCGTGCTTGTAGGATTCAGTGGAGAAACGAAGAAAACTCTGGGGGACATCAAACTCCCAATCTACGTGGAAGGATTACATAATTATCAAAAATTTTGTGTTATTGACTGTTTATCTTGTTGCAACGTTATCCTTGGCAGGCCTTGGATACATGACATGAAAGCAGTTCCATCTACCTACCATCAATGTGTAAAGCTCCCTAGCCCATGGGGGATAATCAAGATCGACAGCGATCAGCAAGAGGCTAAGGATTGCTATACCTCATCCATGAAGCCAACCTCGAAGCCAAGGGAGCAATAGCAATTACAGTATCCTCCGAGGAATGTCTTGGAGGCAAGGGAGCAAGATGAAGATGAAATCCTCTTGGACCCTAGTGATCCTGAATCAAAAATCTATATCGGATCAGGGATCCTTGGCAAGATGAAAGAAGACATGATATCCTTCCTCAAAAGAAGAAAATCTACCTTTGCTTGGAAACATGAAGATATGACAGGTATATCCAAGGATATTATTACTCACAAACTTGGCATTGACAGGTCTATCAAGCCAATCCATCAAAAAAGGAGGAAGTTTGCACCAGAAAGGAATGCCATTATCCAAGAAGAAGTAGAGAGACTACTTCGAGCAGGTATGATCAGAGAGGTAAAGTATCCTAAATGGTTAGCCAATGTGGTTGTTGTCCAAAAGAAAAACGGAAAGTGGAGGGTATGTGTCGATTTCACTGATTTGAATAAGGCATGTCCCAAGGATCCTTTCCCATTACCCCACATTGACTCCATGGTGGATGCAACAGCGGGGCATGAACTGTTAACTTTTATGGATGCATCATCCGGATTCCAACAAATCCAGATGGAACCATCTGACCAAGAGGATACAGCCTTTATGACCCCAACCGGTTTATATTGTTATATTGCCATGCCTTTTGGACTAAGAAATGCAGGTGCAACATATCAAAGGCTGGTAAATATGATGTTCAAAGATCAAATTGGAAAAACTATGGAGGTGTACATAGATGATATGGTGGTCAAGTCAAAGAAAGCTGAGGATCACCTAAGGGACTTGGAAGAAGCATTCGATATCCTTGATAGTTACAACATGAAACTTAATCCTTCAAAATGCCATTTTGGTGTTAAGGCAGGAAAGTTCTTAGGATACATGGTAACCCAGAGGGGCATTGAAGCAAGCCCGGAACAAATCAAAGCATTAATAAATATCAAGTCTCCTGCCAATGCCAAGGATGTTCAAAGACTAACAGGCAGGATAGCAGCTTTGAACAGGTTCATATCGAAATCCTCAGAAAAGTGCAAAGAATTCTACGATATCCTAAGGAAGAATAAGAAGTTCAAATGGACTGAGAAGCATGAAAATGCTTTACAAGCCCTAAAAGAGTATATGTCCTCAGCACCAGCATTAGCAAAACCGGAAAAAGGAGATGTGTTATCCTTATATCTGGCGGTATCCTCCACCGCTGTAAGTGCTGTCCTCGTTAAGGATCACGAAGGTACACAATACCCTATCTACTATGTAAGTAAAAGTCTACTTGATGCCGAATCCAGGTACTCACACCTCGAAAAACTCATCCTTGCATTAATCATGGCATCCACGAAGTTAAGGCATTATTTTGAAACTCATACTATTATTGTTAAAACTAATTTTCCAATTAAGAATGTCCTCAGGAAACCGGATATGTCAGGGAGAATGGCTAAGTGGGCAGTGAAGCTTAGTGCCCATGATATAAGATACGAACCAAGAACAGCCATTAAATCTCAAGCACTAGCTGACTTTGTGGCTGATTTCAGTAGTGATCTACAAAAGGAAGCAGAATTGGAGGTCCAGCAGCTGGATGAGACCAAGGATCCTTGGATACTACACACCGACGGATCCTCAAATATCAAAGGCACAGGGCTAGGGATCCTACTAAAATCGCCACAGGGGGACATAATACCCCACTCCATAGCTTGTGAGTTCCAGGCAACTAACAATGAGGCTGAGTATGAAGCCTTAATTGCTGGCTTACAAATTGCTAAGGATATGGGGGTAAAGTATCTCGAAGTATATGTAGATTCATTATTGATCACCAATCACTTTAATGGATCCTATGCTGTTAAAGGTGAAAAACTAACCAAATATTTAGAGATAGTCAAAAAATTGGCACTTTCTTTTGTTTCTTTTAGCTTAACACAGGTACCAAGGGAGGATAACACGGAAGCTGATGCATTGGCCAACCTAGGATCATCCTTAAAAATTCCAGAAAATATAAGTATCCCTATCATCCATATCCTGGCTCCTGCTATTGAAAACCAAGTAGCCATGGAAATAGAAGAGGATACTGCAGTAATCCCTAGTGAAGAAGCTCGATCTTATTCAGGATCATGGATCCCACCAATCATGAAATACTTGCAAAACGGAGAGATCCCAATGGGAGAAAATCCTAGAGCTTTCAGGATCAAGGTATCTCAATTTACAATCCTAAATAATATGCTATATAAACGATCCCTTGCAGGACCATATTTAAGATGTATTGAAGATCCTGAAATCGAAGAAGTATTGAGAGACTTCCACGAAGGAGATTGTGGAAACCACACTGGGGGCAGGGCATTATTCTCAAGGATCCTTAGAACAGGATACTACTGGCCAACCATGAAAAGGGATGCTGTAGAGTATGCTAAGAAATGTGATCCTTGCCAAAGACATAGCAATATCCTTCACCAACCAGCTGAATTACTACACCCCATACCATCCTCTTGGCCATTCATGAGATGGGGAATGGATATAGTTGGCAAGCTCCCTAAAGCACCTGGTGGAAAAGTATTTATGCTTGCCATGACTGACTATTTTTCCAAGTGGATAGAAGCTGAAGCCTTCGCTCAAGTCAGAGAAAAGGAAGTCATATCCTTCATTAAAAGAAACATTATAACCAGATTTGGCATCCCCTCTGAAATTATATGTGATAATGGTTCTCAATTCATTGGAAGGAGAACCACTAACTTTTGTGACAGTTGGGGAATCAAGATGATAACATCAACACCAGTTCATCCACAAGCCAATGGTCAAGCAGAATCATCCAATAAGATCATCATCAACAATCTGAAGAAAAAGCTAGGATCCAAGAAAGGGAAATGGGCAGAAGAATTGCCTTATGTGCTATGGGCTGATAGGACAACTCCCAAAAACGCCACTGGTCAAACACCTTTCTCTTTAGTATTTGGGGCAGAAGCAGTGATCCCAACAGAAATGGTGATCCCAACTGCTAGAACAAGTGCTCGTGATCCTGAAGAAAATGCTGCAACTCTAGCCCAGGATTTGGATACTATTGAGGAAATCAGGGACCTAGCCAGAATAAGGATGGCAAGCTACCAACAAAGAATGGCTGGTGCCTACAACAAAAATGTCAGGATAAGGAAGTTCCAAGTCGGAGATATGGTATTAAGAAAAGCATTTCAAAATACTATTAATCCTGCTGACGGGAAGCTAGCACCAAAATGGGAAGGTCCCTACTTAATTGAAGCCGAAGCAGGAAAGGGGGCATACAGGCTGCTAACCATGGAAGGGAACTTGTTGCCAAGAGCATGGAATGCTGTTCACTTAAAGAAATATTTCATGTGAACAGGATCCTTCATGCATGTGACCCTTACATTGGAGTATCCTTGAAGGATCCCGGTGCCATTGATGATCCTTACTCTGGTAATATGCTTATCCTAGAAACTATTGCATTTTCTTACTTTTTGCCTAAGGATAAGGATCATGTATCCTTCATCCTCTACTCACAAACCATTTGAGTTATGATAGTTCAGGTATCTTCAGCAAATCGTCAAAGATCTCCAAAAGCACCACAGATCCTTGGGTACAACCCCAGTTATCCTTGGGATTATCCCCAGTTTCCGCCAGCAGCGCACGATGATCCTGATAAAGTTCATGTCTTTGGGATCAGTACCCATTTTCGGGGCTGGCGACCTCATCGTACTGGCTATACTTGGGATCCTACGTATAATGGTGGACGCACCATACATCCGTTCCTAAGGTTTCTAACGTTTTCACGTTAGCTAAGGTTTTGACATTTTCATGTCACTAAGTTTGGATAGTTGCCAGAAAGGGCCATACTCCAGTTTACATACGATCCTTTGGGCTTGTCCCCAGTTATCCTTTGGGCTTGTCCCCAGTGATCCTCCGGGATCATCCCCAGTTATCCTTTGGGCTTGTCCCCAGTGATCCTCCGGGATCATCCCCAGTTATCCTTTGGGCTTGTCCCCAGTGATCCTCCGGGATCATTCTCAGTTATCCTTTGGGCTTGTCCCCAGTTACTAACTTATCTTTTATATTGGCTTAGTCCCAAGTTATATTCCATTTTTTCAGGTTTTCGAAGTTAAACGATTAAGGATCCTTAATCCTTATTATCCATTAAAGTTTTACCTACGGTTGTTCCAATTAAAGGTTAGGATCCAAACTTGGATCCTCAGGTATGATCCTTAACTACTTTTAATTTCATTATTCATTTGAATAACCTTTAGACCTTGACAACTGAACCTATGATCCTTAAAATAAACTATCTTGGAAACTTTCGATTATAGGATATTTGATCCAGGATCATATCCTAAATTTCTTAAACATAATTTGCTCAAACTTTTCAAACAAACATGTGTCAAAACAATTGAAAATCAAAAAGGATAACAACACAAGATAAGCCAGAAAGATTAAAGTTATATTATTAAACCAAAGGATCATTAACCCTTTCAAAAAAGTTGTCAAAATTGCCAACCCACATTTCTACCAGCAAAACGTGGCCCGTCCACATGGGTTGGCAAAGGGTGTCCATTGTCTATGCGGTCTTAGCATTTTTGCAGGAAAGTAGAAGCGGCAGGATCACAAAGGCTTCATCCCCCAAACAGAGGATCCCTCCACCTTTTGTAATCCTACCTATTGTTCAAAGGATCCAGGATCCTCAACCCTAAACTATTGTTCAAATACAGACCATCATTGTTTTAAAAACATCACAACCACTAAACAAAAAAAATTGGGCTCCGGCTATGTCTAGAAGTTTCCATCATTGCCCAATCTTGCAGCTCAAACCTTCGCTGCACCATCACCACCAGCTCCACTCGCTTCACCCTGATCCTTGCCAGCATCACCACCTTCCAGCATGGGGATCTCCTCAGCCTCATCCTCGTCCTCCAGGTCTGCCAGCCTTGCCTTCCAACCTTCAACATCCCACGAGCCTTTGTCAAAGGTAGGATCCTGAGCTTCCTCGGCCATCTGAAGTTGAATCTTATACATAGCAATTGCCGCGGAGACCTTAGCATCTTGGGTGATCTCCTGCTTCTCGTTATCCATATCAATCAACCTTTGAGCAGCCTCAGCCTTCATGACCCGGAGCTCCTTCTCAAGATCTCCTATCTTGAGATCCTTAAGCACGCCCATTTGTTGAAGATCAGCAATCTGGCTCTCCTGGTCCTCAACATTGCCAAGATAAGTTTCGATCTCAGCAAGTTTCTGCAAACAAGAGAATAAAGACAAGCTCAGACTCAGGTGATCCTCAAGAAAAGCAGGATACATAAAATATGATAGGCGGATAACCTACAGGGGCAGTGATCCTTACCTCATTCACGTAATCAAGAAACTGCTGGCGAAGGAGAGGGAATCCTTGGAGTTCATCAGAAGCTTTCCTCTTTTTTCCTTTGCCCCGAATGGACGCTTTAGGAGCTGAGACTGAAGGGCTGGCAGCAGGAGCCTTCTTCTTCTTAGAAGACGTGACATTGGCAAGGTCACTTATCCCAAACATGGAGGCAGATTTAACAGACCTGGCAGACTTTCCGGCACCTACACAATTCAAAAACAAGATAAGTTCCCTTGTTAAATTAAATACTTTCACATAAAACTTATTTTCTATGAGGATACTTACTTGACATTGTGGCAGATGCAGAGGATATCTCTTGAGAATCTTGGATAATGATTTGGAAGCTTCTGACTTCAGGATTAAGCTTCTTGAAGGCTAACACTCTTTCTTTGGCAGCAGGGGTCAACTTTAAGTGAGCAACAGAGATAGCTGCAAAAAAGAAAAGACATCAGTGATCCTCATCATAAGAGACAGGACTGATAGTGATCCTTCAAGGATCCTCTACCCTACCATGAGTGGCCCATTCCTTGGGCAGATCCTTTCCATCCGGGATGGAATCCCTCTTAACAAAGAAAAATCGACGTTTCCAGTTTTTATCATTCTTGGTAACTTTGAAGATAGGGTGATCCTCCCCAGATTTCCGTTTCAACAAGTACCGGTGAGAACCAAAGGTGGTGAGATCATAGAGCTCAGCTAACTCTGACATCCCCAAATCAATCCCTTCTTGCTCGATGATCCTCTCAAAGGTATATAGAACCCTCCAGATCATCGGCATAGCTTGGATAAATGAGATGCCGGTAAGAGAAAAGAAAGATTGGGTAAATGTCGGAAAAGGATATGAATACCCGATGAGGAAAGGAGTAGCAGGAAAGGCCACCCAAGTGTCCGAAACAAAATCACTCAGAGCAGTAGGATCAAAGGGTTTGAAAACAACATTCGCTGGGAAACAATGGCGAATCTTGTCTATTTGGATATCGGTAAAACAGCATCTCTCCATAGGAGAATCTTTGATAATCCCCTGGCTTTTCAAGGGACTATCCTTCTTAGAGCCTTTGTGCGGTGAATTCCGAAGAAGCATATTCGAGATGAAAACAGAGTAAAAGCACGAAAGAACAGAGCAAAGAAGAGAAAGAGGAGGATGATACCTGATCAAGAGTCTTCAATGATGGTTATAAAGGGAGATACTTCGAATTTAAATACAAAATGATCCTAACCCTATCTCCTATTTATAATGATGATTTGCAGGGATCGTCACATCAGTGACGTAAATATCACAACGGCTAGTCCATATGTAACGGCTAGTAACCCGGAATCGTCCGTTAGAGATAAGCTTAAAACAAAATATAACTCATCTATTTACAATTAACTCCTTATATTTTGGGGGCAATTGTTGGGGCTGGATTTTACTATAAATGATCCTTATACGTGATCCTGACAAGTGATCCTTGTTTCTTTGGCAGATAGTGATCCTCAGCCAGACTTCAGGATCAGGATCATGGGACGATATGGTGATCCTTATACTAACGGTCATTTTCGATTACTACAATATTATTTTGCAGGAATATCTAGCAGGATATGCCCTACATATCATGATCCAGGGACGCGCTTTTATAAATATGGCAAGAGCTGAATTGAAGATGAACGTTGTGCCGGATATGGAAACATGGCTTGATCTAAGGGCAGCAATTTAGGCTAGATTATCTTTATTTCTAAAGGGGTAATGAGCTGATTAGTGGTCTATCTACCTAAAATAAGTTACCTACACATGTATAAATACCCATCTTCCTCATTCGGAAGAACACACACAACATACGACACAACTCTCAACACTTAGACACTCAGTGATCCATGTACTCAGCTCATTATCATCCGAAGTTGTAACTACATTTTTATTATATTGAAGTTGGTGATCGGTAGTTGCCATCACCCGAGGTTTTTTATGCCGGAGATCATACATTGATCAAGGGCTTTTTCCTCGTATAAATCGTTGTGTCTTTGCATATTCATCACAGAAGTGATCCTTTACTTTCATAGCTAACCAAGCATCTTACCCCGTTTACATATAGTTTGGTTACATTATCCTTGTGTGATTTTTGACCAAAACACAAAGGAAGCTAAAATGGATAACGGAGAAAGACCTATTCGAACATCGAGTGTCTCGGAAGGAAAAATCATAACCTTTGATGAGGATGATAGAATTAACATCCAGGATCCTCGTCATGATAGTTTAGTTATTACTCTTTTTATTTCTAACCATTTTGTCCGCAGGATCCTTATTGACGGAGGAAGCTCAGTAAACATTATCCAGCTTGATGTTCTGAAGAAAATGGGTATCCCGGAATCAGATATCACACCAAGATCCTCCGTGCTTGTAGGATTTAGTGGCGAGACCAAGAAAACCCTGGGGGACATCAAACTCCCAATTTACGTGGAAGGATTACATAATTATCAGAAATTTTGTGTTATTGATTGTTTGTCTTGTTGTAATGTTATCCTTGGCAGGCCCTGGATACACGATATGAAGGCAGTCCCATCCACCTACCATCAATGTGTGAAGCTCCCTAGCCCATGGGGAATAATCAAGATCGATAGTGATCAACAGGAGGCTAAGGATTGTTACACCTCATCAATGAAACCAGCCTCAAAACCAAGGGAGCAATAGCAATTAAAGTATCCTCCAAGGGGTGTCTTGGAGGCAAGAGAACAGGATGTGGATGAAATCCTCTTGGATCCTGATGATCCTGAATCCAAAATCTACATCGGATCAGGGATCCTTGGCAAAATGAAGGAAGACATTGTATCCTTCCTCAAAAGAAGAAAATCTACCTTTGCATGGAAACACGAGGATATGACAGGTATATCTAAGGATATTATCACTCATAAACTTGGCATTGACAGGTCGGTTAAACCAATCCATCAAAAAAGGAGGAAGTTTGCACCAGAAAGAAATGCCATTATCCAGGAAGAGGTAGAAAGATTACTACGAGCAGGTATGATTAGAGAAGTAAAGTATCCAAAATGGCTGGCCAATGTGGTTGTTGTTCAAAAGAAAAATGGAAAGTGGAGGGTATGTGTCGATTTCACTGATTTGAATAAGGCATGTCCCAAGGATCCTTTCCCCTTACCCCACATTGACTCCATGGTGGATGCAACGGCGGGTCATGAACTGTTAACCTTTATGGATGCATCATCTGGATTCCAACAAATTCAGATGGAACCATCTGACCAAGAGGATACGGCCTTTATGACCCCAACCGGTTTATATTGTTATATTGCTATGCCTTTTGGATTGAGGAATGCAGGTGCAACATATCAAAGGCTGGTGAATATGATATTCAAAGATCAAATTGGACAAACTATGGAAATGTACATAGACGATATGGTATTGAGAAAAGCATTCCAAAATACCATCAATCCTGCTGATGGGAAATTGGCACCAAAGTGGGAAGGCCCTTACTTGATTGAAGCCGAAGCAGGAAAGGGGGCATATAGATTGCTAACCATGGAAGGAAATTTGTTACCAAGAGCCTGGAATGCTGTTCACTTAAAGAAATATTTCATGTGAAGCAGGATCCTTCTGGCATGATTGATCCTTACATTGGAAGTATCCTTCAAAGGATCCCTGGAGCATCAATGATCCTTACTCTGGTAATGTCCTAAGCTCGAACTCTTATTTACATATCTTCTTATTTAAGGATAAGGATCATGTATCCTTCATCCTTCTCTCACGAGATTTTGAGTTCTGATAAGTCCAGGTATCCTTAGCATAATGTCAACAATCTTCAGAAGCAACTCAGATCCTTGGGCTTGTCTCCAGCTATCTTTGGGCTTGTCCCCAGTTTTCGCCTGTAGCGCACGATGATCCTGGTATAGTTCACGTCTTTGGGACCAGTACTCGCTTTAGGGGCTGATAACCTCATCGTACTGGCTATACCTAGGATCCTACGTATAATGGTAGACGTACCATACATCCGTTCCTAAGGTTTCTAACGTTTTCACGTTAGCTAAGGTTTTGGCATTTTCATGTCACTAAGTTTGGACAGTCGCCAGTAAGGGCCATACTCCAGTTTACATACGATCCTTGGGCTTGTCCCCAGTTATCCTTTGGGCTTGTCCCCAGTTATCCTTCGGGCTTGTCCCCAGTTATCCTTTGGGCTTGTCCCCAGTTATCCTTTGGGCTTGTCCCCAGTTATCCTTCGGGCTTGTCCCCAGTGATCCTTTGGGCTTGTCCCCAGTTATCCTTTGGGCTTGTCCCCAGTTACTAACTTATCTTTTATATTGGCTTAGTCCCAAGTTATGTTCTACTTTTCAGGTTTTCAAAGTTAAACAATTAAGGATCCTTAATCCTTATTATCCATTAAAGTTTCACTTATGGTTATCCTGATTAAAGGTTAGGATCCTAACTTGGATCCTCAGGTATGATCCTCAACTATTTTCAATTTCATTCATTAATTGTTTGAATAACCCTTAGACTTTGACAACTGAACCTATGATCCTTAAAATAAACTACTTTGAAAATTTTCGATTATAGGATATTTGATCCAGGATCATATCCTAAAATTCTTAAACATAATTTGCTTAACCTTTCTCACTCAGTCAAATATATATCAAAACAATTGGAAATTAAAAGGATAACAACACAAGATAAGCCAAAAAGATTAGAGTTATTTTATTAACAAAGGTTTAAAACCCTTCGTAAGTTGTCAAAATTGCCAACCCACGTTTCTACCAGCAAAACGTGGCCCGTCCACATGGGTTGGCAAAGGGTGTCCATTGTTTGTGCGGTCATAGCATGCAGGAAATTAAAAGGCGGCAGGATCACAATGGCTTCATCCCCCAAACAGAGGATCCCTTCACCATGTGAAATCCTACCTATTGTCTGAAGGATCCTGGATCCTCAACCCTAAACCTATTGTTCGAAGTTACAGACCATAATTGTTTAAAAACATCAACAAACACAAAAAAAAATTGGGCTCCGGCTATGTCTAGAAGTTTCCTTCATCGCCCAATCCTGCAGCTCAAGTCTTCGCTGCACCATCACCACCAGCTCCGCATGCCTCTCCACCCTGATCCTTGCCAATATCACCACCCTCAAGCATCGGGACCTCCTCAGCCTCTTCATCATCCTCCAACTCCGCCAGCCTCGCCTTCCAGCCCTCAACGTCCCATGTGCTCTTGTCGAAGGCAGGATCCTGAGCTTCCGCAGCCATCTGCAGTTGGATCTTATACATGGCTATCGCAGCAGAGACCTTGGCATCCTGGGTGATATCATGCTTCTCATAATCAAAGTTGATCAGCATTTTGGCAGCATCATCCTTGGTAACCCGGAGCTCCTTCTCAAGATCAGCAATCTTGAGATCCTTCAGCACACCCATTTGTTGGAGGTCAGCGATTTGGCGGTCTTGATCCTCAACGTGGCCAACATAAGTCTCTATTTCAGCAAATTTCTGCAAGGAAAACAAGGCATAACGTCATAAACAAGTGATCCTCAAAACTGTCAGGATAACAAACAGGGGCAGTGATCCTTACCTCGTTAAAGTAGTCCAGAAACTGTTGGCGGAGCAAGGGCAGACCTTGTAGATCCTCAGGGGCCTTTCTCTTCTTTCCTTTACCCCTAATAGGTGCTTTAGGGGCTGAAGCAGTTGGGCTAGCAGCAGGAGTCTTCTTCCTTGCAGACTTGACATTAGCAAGATCATCAATACCGAACTTTGAAGCAGACTTAGAGGATTTTCAAGCACCTACACAACCAAAATAAGATAAGTATTCTAATTAAACTTGAAAATCCTACATAGAATTACTTTTAAATGAGGATACTTACTTGACATTGTGACAGAGGCAGAGGATACTTCTTGAGAATCCTGGGTAGCAACCTGGAAAGTTCTTGTCTCCGGATCAAGCTTCTTAAAGGCCAAAAGTCTCTCTTTTGCAGCAGGTGTTAACTTCAGATGAGAGATGGAGATAGCTGCACAAAAAATAACAGAACATCAGTAATCCTTATGCTAAAAGATAGGTCCTACGGTGATCCTTCCAGGATCCTCTATCCTACCATGAGTAGCCCACTCCTTGGGCAAATCCTTCCCATCAGGGATGGTATCTCTCCTAACAAAAAAGAACCGTCGCTTCCAGTTCGTGTCGTTCTTGGTAACTTTGAAGATAGGATGATCCTCTCTAGCTTTTCGCTTAAACAAGTATCGGTGGGATCCGAAAGTGGTAAGATCATACATCTCAGCCAACTCCGCCATGCCAAGGTCAATCCCATCTTGTTCAATGATCCTCTCAAGGGTGTATAACACCCTCCAGATCATGGGCATAGCCTGGATATAGCAGATGCCGGTAAGAGAGAAAAAGGATTGAGTGAACTGTGGGAAAGGATACGAATATCCTATCAAGAACGGAGTAACCGGGAAAGCTACCCAAGTATCAGAAATAAAATCACTCAAAGCAGTGGGGGTAAAAGACTTGAAGAGAGTGTTCGCCGGAAAGCATTAACGGATTCTGTCGATTTGAGGATCGGTAAAACAGCACCTCTCGGTGGGAGAATCTTTGATGATCCCTTGACCCTTCAAGGGCTGTTCTTCTTAGGATCCTTATGCGGGGAGTTCCGGAGCAACATTTTTTTTCAAGACGATGGAAAGAAAAAGAAAAACAGAGCAAGCAAGATAGAAGGAGAAGGGGAATACCTGTTCAATCCTCTGATCGCGGTTATAAAGGGAAGAGTTCTCGAATTTAAATGCAAACGATCCTATCCCTATTTCTATTTATAATGATGATTTGTGCAGGGCTGTCATCTCCATGACGTCAGATCGCAACGGATAGTTCATTCTTAACGGCTATATATCCATTGAGTTAGTTAGAGATAAGATTCAGCAAAATATAACTTGTTTATATTACATAAATACTCCTTATATTTTGGGGGCAATTGTTAGGGCTGGATTTTTATGACCTATGATCCTTACATGTGATCCTAACAAGTGATCCTTACTTCTTTGGCAGATAGTGATCCTCAGAGGAGCTCCAGGATCAGGATCATGGATCATCCTAAGGATCCTCACACTAACGATTGTTCTCTTTGGATTAAATGTTGTTTTGCAGGAATTACGAGTTGGACTTGGTCTTAGCAACGTAAACAAGGAATCTATCACGCTAATTTTGCACATGCATAATCAAAGATGGACGTTATGAAGAATATGGAAACTCAGCACAATTCAAGGGCGATTATTTAGGCTAAATTTACTTCTATTCTTGAAGGGGTAACGAGCTAATAGTTAGGTTATTTACCTAAAATACGACCACACACACTTGTATAAGTAGCACTCTTCAACATTCGGAAGACACAACACATTTTCTCACACGCTTTGACACACGATACTATAGTGATCCTTGTACCTAGCTCGTTACCATCCGAAGTTGTAACCATTATTTGTTATATTGAAGTTTGGTTATCGGTAGTTTCCATCACCCGAGGTTTTTTATGCCGGAGATCATTCATTGATCAAGGGCTTTTTCCTCGTATAAATCCTTGTGTCACTTGTACACTTTACATTTGAGTGATCCTTCACTTTGTTCATCATACCAAGCATCATTCCCCATTTACATAAAGTTTGGTTGCATTATCTTTAAGTGATTTTTGGCCAAAACAATCTTGGACTTCAATAGTCTTTCAACTTCCTCTTGGATGATCGTATTCCGCTCAGGAGCAAATTTTCTTCTCTTTTGCTGAACTGGCTTGAATGGTCTGTCAATTCCAAGCTTGTGAGTGATAATGTCTTTGGATATGCCTGTCATATCCTCATGCTTCCATGCAAACGTTGACATCCTGCATTTCAAAAAGTTAGTTAACTGCACTTCAATATCCTGAGGGATATTGGTTCCTACGAGCACCGAGATATCAGGATTATCCTGATCCATGATAATTTTCTTCACATCCTGCTCCGAAGCTTCCAAGGTATCCCGGGCCCGCGTCTTTAATTGCTATGCTTGATTAGGCTTAGTTGAAGATTTCATCGAAGATGAGTAGCATTCTTTCGCTTCCTGCTGATCACTTTCAACCTTGACAACTCCCCAAGGGGTAGGGATCTTGATGCATTGATGATGTTGATGGCACAGCCTTCATATCGTGAATCCATGGTCTTCCCAGTATGATGTTATAGCAGGATAAGGAGTCCATCACACAGAAGCGTTGTATCGAGTTGACCCCTTCAACGTATACTGGTAACTTTATCTCTCCTACAGTATTTCTAGCTTCTCCACTGAAACCAACGAGCACAGTGGACTTCGAAGTAATGTCCATCGGAGATACATTCATCCTCTTCAATGTTTCCAGCTGAATTATATTGACAGAACTACCGTTGTCTACCAGTATCCTGCGTACAAAATGGTTAGCCACATATAATGTTATTACCAAAGCATCATGGTGAGGATCCTGAACAATATCCCTATTGTTTTGGTCAAAAATCACACAAGGATAATGTAACCAAACTTTATGTAAACGGGGTATGATGCTTGGTTAGCTATGAAAGTAAAGGATCACTTCCGTGATAAAGATACAAAGACACAGTGATTTATACGAGGAAAAAGCCCTTGATCAATGTATGATCTCCGGCATAAAAAACCTCGGGTGATGGCAACTACCGATCACCAACTTCAATATAATAAAAATGTAGTTACAACTTCGGATGATAATGAGCTGAGTACAAGGATCACTGAGTGTCTAAGTGTTGAGAGTTGTGTCGTATGTTGTGTGTGTTCTTCCGAATGAGGAAGATGGGTATTTATACATGTGTAGGTAACTTATTTTAGGTAGATAGACCACTAATCAGCTCATTACCCCTTTAGAAATAAAGATAATCTAGCCTAAATTGCTGCCCTAAGATCAAGCCATGTTTCCATATCCGGCACAACGTTCATCTTCAATTCAGCTCTTGCCATATTTGTAAAAGCGCGTCCCTGGATCATGATATGTAGGGCATATCCTGCTAGATATTCCTGCAAAATAATATTGTAGTAATCGAAAATGACCGTTAGTACTAGGATCACCTCAATGTCCCGTGATCCTGATCCTGAGGTCCGGCTGAGGATCACTGCCTGCCAAAGAAATAAGGATCACTGGTTAGGATCACGTATAAGGATCATTCATAGTAAAAATCCAGCCCTAACAATTGCCCCCAAAATATAAGGAGTTAATTGTAAATAGATGAGTTATATTTTGTTTTGAGCTTATCTCTAACGGACGATTCCGGTTTACTAGCCGTTGTACATGGACTAGCCGTTAGGATATTTACGTCACTGATGTGACAATCCCTGCGGATCATCATTATAAATAGGAGATAGGGTTAGGATCATTTTGCATTTAAATTCGAAGTATCTTCCTTTATAATCGTCACCGAAGGCTTGATCAGGTATCATCTTCTTCTTTTTCTTCTTTGCTCTGTTCTTTCTTGCTTTTACCCTGTTTTCATCTCGAATATGCTTCTTCGGAATTCACCGCACAAAGGCTCTAAGAAGGATAGTCCCTTGAAAAGCCAGGGGATTATCAAAGATTCTCCTACGGAGAGATGCTGCTTTACCGATATCCAAATAGACAAGATTCGCCATTGTTTCCCAGCGAATGTTGTTTTCAAACCCTTTGATCCTACTGCTCTGAGTGATTTTGTCTCAGATGTCTGGGTGGCTTTTCCTGCTACTCCCTTCCTCATTGGGTATTCATATCCTTTTCCGATGTTCACCCAATCTTTCTTCTCTCTTACCGGCATCTCATATATCCAAGCTATGCCGATGATCTGGAGGGTTCTATATACCTTCGAGAGGATCATCGAGCAAGAAGGGATTGATTTGGGGATGTCAGAGTTAGCTGAACTTTATGATCTCACCACCTTTGGTTCTCACCGGTACTTGTTGAAACGGAAAGCTGGGGAGGATCATCCAATTTTCAAAGTGACCAAGAATGATGCCAACTGGAAACGTCGGTTTTTCTTTGTTAAGAGGGATTCCATCCCGGATGGGAAGGATCTGCCCGAGGAATGGGTCACTCATGGTAGAGGATCCTTGAAGGATCACTATCAGTCCTGTCTCGTATGATGAGGATCACTGATATCTTTTCTTTTTTGTCTTTTTATGCAGCTATCTCCGTTGCTCATTTAGACTTGACCCCTGCTGCCAAAGAGAGAGTGTTAGCTTTCAAGAAGCTTGATCCTGAAGTTCGAAGTTTCCAGGTTATTATCCAAGATTCTCAAGAGATATCCTCTGCATCTGCCACAATGTCAAGTAAGTATCCTCATAGAAAATAAGTTTTATGTGAAAGTATTTAATTTAACAAGGGAACTTATCTTGTTTTTGAATGGTGTAGGTGCCGGAAAGTCTGCCAGGTCTGTTAAATCTGCCTCCATGTTTGGGATAAGTGACCTTGCCAATGTCACGTCTTCTAAGAAGAAGAAGGCTCCTGCTGCCAGCCCTTCAGTCTCAGCTCCTAAAGCGTCCATTCGGGGTAAGGGAAAAAAGAGGAAAGCCTCTGATGAACTCCAAGGATTCCCTCTCCTTCGTCAGCAATTTCTTGACTATGTGAACGAGGTGAGGATCACTGCCCCTGTTGGTTATCTAGTATCTTTCGAGGATCACCTGATTCCGAGCTTGTCTTTATTTCTTTTGTTTGCAGAAACTTGCTGAGATTGAAACTTATCTTGGCAATGTTGAGGACCAGGAGAGCCAGATTGCCGATCTTCAGCAAATGGGTGTGTTGAAGGATCTCAAGATAGCGGATCTTGAGAAGGAACTCCAGGCCACCAAGGATGAAGCTGCTCAGAGGCTGATTGACATGGATAATGAGAAGCAGGAGATCATCCAGGATGCCAAGGTCTCTGCCGCAACTGCTATGTACAAGATACAACTACAAATGGCTGCGGAGGCTCAGGATCCTGCCTTTGACAAGAGCTCATGGGATGTTGAAGGTTGGAAGGCAAGGCTGGTAGACTTGGATGATGAGGAGGATGCTGAGGATATCCCAAGGCTGGAGGGAGGTGATGCTGGCAAGGATCATGGTGAAGATGCTGGTGGAGATGGAGCAGCGGAGAAGTAGGCTGCATGATTGGGCGATGATGGATATTGTTGACTAGGCCGGAGCCCAATTTTTTAGGTTTTTGGTAGTGGTTTGTGGTTGATGGTTTGTGAACAATTATGGTTTGTAATCTCTGGACAATAGTTTTTTAGGGTTAAGGATCCTGGATCCTTTGAACAATAGGTAGGATTACACATGGTGGAGGGATCCTCTGTTTGGGGGATGAAGCCGTTGTGATCCTGCCGCCTTCTAATTTCCCTGCAATACTTTTGAACCTATTATCATGGACACCCTTTACCTACCCCAGCGGACGGGCCACGTATTGCTGGTAGATGCTTTGGGTAAGTAATTTTGACAACTTTTTTGAAAGGGTTAATGATCCTTTGGTTTAATAATATAACTTCAATCTTTCTGGCTTATCTTGTGTTGTTATCCTTTTTGATTTTCAATTGTTTTGACACATGTTTGTTTGAAAAGTTTGAGCAAATTATGTTTAAGAAATTTAGGATATGATCCTGGATCAAATATCCTATAATCGAAAGTTTCCAAGATAGTTTATTTTAAGGATCATAGGTTCAGTTGTCAAGGTCTAAAGGTTATTCAAATGAATAATGAAATTAAAAGTAGTTAAGGATCATACCTGAGGATCCAAGTTAGGATCCTAACCTTTAATCGAAATTACCATAGGTAAAACTTTAATGGATAATAAGGATTAAGGATCCTTAATCGTTTAACTTCGAAAACCTGAAAAAATGGAATATAACTTGGGACTAAGCCAATATAAAAGATAAGTTAGTAACTGGGGACAAGCCCAAAGGATAACTGAGAATGATCCCGGAGGATCACTGGGGACAAGCCCAAAGGATAACTGGTGATGATCCCGGAGGATCACTGGGGACAAGCCCAAAGGATAACTGGGGACAAGCCCAAAGGATCGTATGTAAACTGGAGTATGGCCCTTTCTGGCAACTATCCAAACTTAGTGACATGAAAATGTCAAAACCTTAGCTAACGTGAAAACGTTAGAAACCTTAGGAACGGATGTATGGTGCGTCCACCATTATACGTAGGATCCCAAGTATAGCCAGTACGATGAGGTCGCCAGCCCCGAAAATGGGTACTGATCCCAAAGACATGAACTATATCAGGATCATCGTGCGCTGCTGGCGGAAACTGGGGATAATCCCAAGGATAACTGGGGTTGGACCCGAGGATCTGTGATGCTTTTGAAGATCTTTGATGATATGCTGGAGATACCTGAACTATCATAACTCAAATGGTTTGTGAGTAGAGGATGAAGGATACATGATCCTTATCCTTAGGCAAAAGGTAAGAAAATGCAATAGTTTTAGGATAAGCATATTACCTGAGTAGGGATCAACGATATCTCCAGGATCCTTCAAGGATATTTCAATGTAAGGATCACATGCAGGAGGGATCATGTTCACATGAAATATTTCTTTAAGTGAACAGCATTCCAGGCTCTTGGTAACAAGTTTCCTTCCATGGTTAGCAACCTGTATGCCCCCTTTCCTGCTTCAGCTTCAATCAAGTAGGGACCTTCCCATTTTGGTGCTAGCTTCCCGTCAGCAGGATTGATGGTGTTTTGAAATGCTTTTCTCAACACCATATCTCCGACTTGGAACTTCCTTATCCTGACATTCTTGTTGTAGGCACCAGCCATCCTTTGTTGGTAGCTTGCCATCCTTATCCTAGCTAGATCCCTGTTTTCCTCAATAGTATCCAAATCCTGAGCTAGGATTGTAGCGTTTTCTTCAGGATCACGAGCACTTGTTCTAGCGGTTGGGATCACCATCTCTGTTGGGATCACTGCTTCTGCCCCAAATACTAAAGAGAAAGGTGTTTGGCCAGTGGCATTCTTGGGAGTTGTCCTATCAGCCCATAGCACATAAGGTAACTCCTCTGCCCATTTTCCTTTCTTGGATCCTAGCTTCTTCTTCAGATTGTTGATGATGATCTTGTTGGATGATTCTGCTTGACCATTGGCTTGTGGATGAACTGGTGTTGATGTTATCATCTTGATTCCCCAACTGTCACAAAAGTTAGTGGTTCTCCTTCCAATGAATTGAGAACCATTATCACATATAATTTCAGAGGGGATGCCAAATCTGGTTATAATGTTTCTTTTAATGAAGGATATGACTTCCTTTTCTCTGACTTGAGCGAAGGCTTCAGCTTCTATCCACTTGGAAAAATAGTCAGTCATGGCAAGCATAAATACTTTTCCACCAGGTGCTTTAGGGAGCTTGCCAACTATATCCATTCCCCATCTCATGAATGGCCAAGAGGATGGTATGGGGTGTAGTAATTCAGCTGGTTGGTGAAGGATATTGCTATGTCTTTGGCAAGGATCACATTTCTTAGCATACTCTACAGCATCCCTTTTCATGGTTGGCCAGTAGTATCCTGTTCTAAGGATCCTTGAGAATAATGCCCTGCCCCCAGTGTGGTTTCCACAATCTCCTTCATGGAAATCCTTCAACACCTCTTCAATTTCAGGATCCTCGATACATCTCAAATATGGTCCTGCAAGAGATCGCTTATATAATACATTATTCAGAATTGTGAATTGAGATACCTTAATCCTGAAAGCTCTAGGATTTTCTCCCATCGGGATCTCCCCGTGTTGCAAATATCCCATGATCGGTGAGATCCATGATCCTGAATTAGGTTGGGCTTCTTCACTAGGGATCATTGCAGTATCCTCTTCTATTTCCATGGCCACCTGTTTTTCAATAGCAGGAGCCAGGATATGGATGATAGGGATACTTATATCTTCTGGAATCTTCAAAGATGATCCTAGGTTGGCCAATGCGTCAGCTTCCGTGTTATCCTCCCTTGGTACCTGTGTTAAGCTAAAAGAAACAAAAGAGAGTGCCAATTCTTTGACTATCTCTAAATATTTGGTTAGTTTTTCACCTTTAACAGCATAGGATCCATTAAAGTGATTGGTGATCAATAATGAATCTACATATACTTCGAGATATTTTACCCCCATATCCTTAGCAATTTGTAAGCCAGCAATTAAGGCTTCATACTCAGCCTCATTGTTAGTTGCCTGGAACTCACAAGCTATAGAGTGGGGTATTATGTCCCCCTGTGGCGATTTTAGTAGGATCCCTAGCCCTGTGCCTTTGATATTTGAGGATCCGTCGGTGTGTAGTATCCAAGGATCCTTGGTCTCATCCAGCTGCTGGACCTCCAATTCTGCTCCCTTTTGTAGATCACTACTGAAATCAGCCACAAAGTCAGCTAGTGCTTGAGATTTAATGGCTGTTCTTGGTTCGTATCTTATATCATGGGCACTAAGCTTCACTGCCCACTTAGCCATTCTCCCTGACATATCCGGTTTCCTGAGGACATTCTTAATTGGAAAATTAGTTTTAACAATAATAGTATGAGTTTCAAAATAATGCCTTAACTTCGTGGATGCCATGATTAATGCAAGGATGAGTTTTTCGAGGTGTGAGTACCTGGATTCGGCATCAAGTAGACTTTTACTTACATAGTAGATAGGATATTGTGTACCTTCGTGATCCTTAACAAGGACAGCACTTACAGCGGTTGAGGATACCGCCAGATATAAGGATAACACATCTCCTTTTTCCGGTTTTGCTAATGCTGGTGCTGAGGACATATACTCTTTTAGGGCTTGTAAAGCATTTTCATGCTTCTCAGTCCATTCGAACTTCTTATTCTTCCTTAGGATATCGTAGAATTCTTTGCACTTTTCTGAGGATTTCGATATGAACCTGTTCAAAGCTGCTATCCTGCCTGTTAGTCTTTGAACATCCTTGGCATTGGCAGGAGACTTGATATTTATTAATGCTTTGATTTGTTCCGGGCTTGCTTCAATGCCCCTCTGGGTTACCATGTATCCTAAGAACTTTCCTGCCTTAACACCAAAATGGCATTTTGAAGGATTAAGTTTCATGTTGTAACTATCAAGGATATCGAATGCTTCTTCCAAGTCCCTTAGGTGATCCTCAGCTTTCTTTGACTTGACCACCATATCATCTATGTACACCTCCATAGTTTTTCCAATTTGATCTTTGAACATCATATTTACCAGCCTTTGATATGTTGCCCCTGCATTTCTTAGTCCAAAAGGCATGGCAATATAACAATATAAACCGGTTGGGGTCATAAAGGCTGTATCCTCTTGGTCAGATGGTTCCATCTGGATTTGTTGGAATCCAGATGATGCATCCATAAAAGTTAACAGTTCATGCCCCGCTGTTGCATCCACCATGGAGTCAATGTGGGGTAATGGGAAAGGATCCTTGGGACATGCCTTATTCAAATCGGTGAAATCGACACATACCCTCCACTTTCCGTTTTTCTTTTGGACAACAACCACATTGGCTAACCATTTAGGATACTTTACCTCTCTGATCATACCTGCTCGAAGTAGTCTCTCTACTTCTTCTTGGATAATGGCATTCCTTTCTGGTGCAAACTTCCTCCTTTTTTGATGGATTGGCTTGATAGACCTGTCAATGCCAAGTTTGTGAGTAATAATATCCTTAGATATACCTGTCATATCTTCATGTTTCCAAGCAAAGGTAGATTTTCTTCTTTTGAGGAAGGATATCATGTCTTCTTTCATCTTGCCAAGGATCCCTGATCCGATATAGATTTTTGATTCAGGATCACTAGGGTCCAAGAGGATTTCATCTACATCTTGTTCCCTTGCCTCCAAGACGTTCCTCGGAGGATACTGTAATTGCTATTGCTCCCTTGGCTTCGAGGTTGGCTTCATGGATGAGGTATAGCAATCCTTAGCTTCCTGCTGGTCACTGTCGATCTTGATTATCCCCCATGGGCTAGGGAGCTTCACACATTGATGGTAGGTAGATGGAACTGCTTTCATGTCATGTATCCAAGGCCTGCCAAGGATAACGTTGCAACAAGATAAACAGTCAATAACACAAAATTTTTGGTAATTATGTAATCCTTCCACGTAGATTGGGAGTTTGATGTCCCCCAGAGTTTTCTTCGTTTCTCCACTGAATCCTACAAGCACGGAGGATCTTGGTGTGATGTCTGATTCTGGGATTCCCATCTTCTTCAAGACATCAAGCTGGATTATGTTCACTGAGCTCCCTCCATCGATAAGGATCCTGCGGACAAAATGGTTAGAGATAAAGAGAGTGATAACTAAACTATCATGATGAGGATCCTGGATGTTGATGCGATCATCCTCATCAAATGTTATCATCTTTCCTTCTGAGACGCTTGAGGTTCTAATAGGCCTTTCTCCATTATCCATTTTTGATTCTTTTGCATGTCTTTTGGCCGCTGAGAAGGATGTTCCACAAATGTCTGATCCTCCGGATATGAAGTTAATCACTTGTGCATTTGCCGGAGGTGCTGGAGCCTTTTCAGGGATCCTTTCAGGATCCTGGGTCCTTTGCTTTTTTCTTCCCAACAATTCCTTTAGATGCCCCTTGCTTAGCAGGTATCCAATTTCTTTTCTTAAGGCTATGCAATCTTCAGTCAGATGGCCGAAATCCTCATGGTATGCACACCATTTGGACTTGTCTTTAGTCCCGGATGGTTTATCATTCTTCCTGGGCCACCTAGCCTTTTCACCTAGATTCTGCATTGCAAGGATTAGTTCATGATTATCAACGGAAAAACAATATTCTGAGATTGGAGGATATTCTTCATCATCCTCCTCTTGGTCGACAGCATGCACATTCTTGTTCTCGTTTCTATGGTAGGATTTGAACTTGTTGCTTTTGAAGGAGGATCCTTGCTTATCTTGTTTTGAGGATCCTTCTTGTCTCTCCTGGATCCTCTTGTCATCCTCTAGCCGGATAAACCTGAGTGCTCGAGTTCTTACTTCATCTAAATTCCTGCAAGGTGTCATAACAAGATCATCATAGAATAATGAATCCTTAAGAAGTCCCATTTTGAAGGCTTCAACAGCCGTAGCCATATCCAAGTTGGGAATATCCAAGGATTCTTTACTAAATTTAGTTATATAATCCCTTAATGATTCGTTATTATTTTGAGTTATCCTGTACAAATCACTAGTTAATTTTTCAAATTTTCTACTACAAGAGAATTGGTTATTGAATAAATTAACTAAATTAGCAAATGAAGTAATAGAGTAAGGGGGAAGACTTAGCAGCCACTTAAGAGCTGATCCAGTTAGAGTGGATCCAAATCCTTTACATAGGCATGCTTCCTTTAACTTTTCTGGGATAGGATTGATTTCCATCCTTTCCCTGTATTGTGCTATATGCTCCTCTGGATCCGTCGTGCCATCATACAGCTTCATGGTAGGGATATGGAACCTTTTGGGCACCTCTGCATCACAAATTGGTGGTGCAAAGCGTGATACCTTGTGGCTTCCATCTGCAATCTCTGGGATAGGCTTGACTACCCCTGGAACACTTGAGATCATGTCCTTTAGTTTCTGTAATTCCCTGGCCATAGCGTGATTGGTACCTGTATCCTGCATGAATCCATGGTTAGTGGTAGGATAATTATTTAAAGTGTTACCTCCCATTGGGTTCAAGTTAGGGAATCCGTATTGCTGGGATTCTGGAATAACGGAGGGACCAGTGGAAGCAATGGTCTGCATTGGAATGAAGTCCCCTTGATGGACATCTAGATTCCCTGCTTGCAAACTTTTTAGGGATCCTGGCAGCTGTAAGGATCCTGGTATCTGGGATGATCCTGGAACGAAGGAGGATCCTTGAACCTGGGATGATCCTGGAACAAAGGAGGATCCTTGGCCCTGGAACGATCCTGGAATAAAGTAGGATCCTTGAAACTGCTGTGCCCCCGGATAGGCTCCCGGATTCATGAAGGATCCCATATACTGAGGATAGGATCCTGCTGGCTGAAAATACGAGCCCGATGTCTGAGTCATTGCTGCTGACTTGAGATGTAATCCTCTCGTCTCCCCTGTGATCTGTACGTCTGGGATCCCTGATGGCTGAGAGGTGACCATTGGAGTCTCAAAACTCAAGGATTTTGGCATCAGTGGGGAATGATCCTCTGCCGCTTTCTTTTGTCTTTTGAGATCTCCAATCTCCCTGAGGATCCTGTCATTAGTTTCATCCTGCCGCTGCATACGATCCTTCATCTGCAAAATTAAAGCAAACACATCACTAGTACTGGGAATAGAAGAATTCATAGCAGAAGAAGATGGAGGTTTAGAGAAAGAAGGGGTTGGTCTCTTCTCAGCATTTCTCTGGGATCCTGCCGGTGGAGGAGGTAGAGTGGTTTGTGCTGAGGTGACTGCAGACATCGCCGTGGAAGTGTTCTTCAATGATGAAGCCATGTAACTCTTTGAAATGATTTTGAACAAAAGATTTTCTTTATGAATGAAGCACCAATTGCCCCACGGTGGGCGCCAAACTGTTTTGGTCAAAAATCACACAAGGATAATGTAACCAAACTTTATGTAAACGGGGTATGATGCTTGGTTAGCTATGAAAGTAAAGGATCACTTCCGTGATAAAGATACAAAGACACAGTGATTTATACGAGGAAAAAGCCCTTGATCAATGTATGATCTCCGGCATAAAAAACCTCGGGTGATGGCAACTACCGATCACCAACTTCAATATAATAAAAATGTAGTTACAACTTCGGATGATAATGAGCTGAGTACAAGGATCACTGAGTGTCTAAGTGTTGAGAGTTGTGTCGTATGTTGTGTGTGTTCTTCCGAATGAGGAAGATGGGTATTTATACATGTGTAGGTAACTTATTTTAGGTAGATAGACCACTAATCAGCTCATTACCCCTTTAGAAATAAAGATAATCTAGCCTAAATTGCTGCCCTAAGATCAAGCCATGTTTCCATATCCGGCACAACGTTCATCTTCAATTCAGCTCTTGCCATATTTGTAAAAGCGCGTCCCTGGATCATGATATGTAGGGCATATCCTGCTAGATATTCCTGCAAAATAATATTGTAGTAATCGAAAATGACCGTTAGTACTAGGATCACCTCAATGTCCCGTGATCCTGATCCTGAGGTCCGGCTGAGGATCACTGCCTGCCAAAGAAATAAGGATCACTGGTTAGGATCACGTATAAGGATCATTCATAGTAAAAATCCAGCCCTAACACCTATTATCACTATCGAAAGTGATCACTTTATCAGTTGTGAGGGTAGTCATCCTGACTGGTTTGTCTCCCTTTTCACTCTTGGCTTCATTTGCATGTCTCTTAGCCGCCGAATACGAAGTCCCACAAATGTCGGATCCTCCTGAAATAAAGTTAATTATCTTGGCATCTACTGGGGGTGATACTGCTCGTTTAGGATCCTTCTCGGGATCCTGCCCTTTATTCTTCTTTTTTCCCAGCAAGTCCTTCAGATACTCCTTGCTTAACAGGTAACTTATCTCTTTCCTTAAAGCAATGCAATCCTCGGTCATGTGTCCGAAGTCTTCGTGGAAGGCACACCATTTAGATTTATCCTTCCAATCAGCTTTCTGCTGGTTCTTTCGAGGCCACCTAGCTTTGTCCCCTAAACCCTGCATAGCATACATTAACTCAGGTATATTAACAGAAAAGCAGTATTCAGATAAGTCAGGATATTCTTCAGGATCCTCGTCTTCAACAGCATTTACTTTCTTGTTATCATTTCTGCCATATGGCTTGGAGCGATATGGCTTATATGAAGATTCTGATTTCCTGTTAGTTGATTCATAGGTTGAGGTAGAATTCATCCTCTCCTGCATCTTCTTGTCATCTTCCAAACGGATATATCTCAAAGCCCTGTTACGAGCTTCGTCGAGATTCCTGCAGGGGTTCATTACAAGATCCTAATAAAACTGAGAATCCTTCTGTAACCCCATCTTAAAAGCTTGCACAGTTGTTGCAACATCAAGATGTGGGATATCCAAGGATTCTCGACTGAATTTGTTCACATAATCCCTCAAGGATTCCTGAGGCCCTTGAGTTATCATTTAATAGCCATTTTAAGGCTGATCCTGTCAGGGTAGACCCAAAACCCTTGCACAAGCATGCTTCCTTGAGCTCCGGAGGGATAGGGTTAATCTCCATTTTTTCCCTATACTGGGCAATATGCTCTTCAGGATCCGTAGTCCCATCATACAGCTTCATGTTGGGAGTCTGAAATCTTTTTGGGATTTCAGCATCACAGATAGGATATGCAAAGTGGGATATCCTGTGGCTGTCTTGGGATACTTCCGGAATTGGCTGGACCACCCCAGGTACACTGGATATCATGTCCTTCAATTTCTGGAGCTCCCTGGTAAATGTTGACGTTATGCCTGCATCCTGCAAAGAGCCATTGTTGTTAGTAGCAAGAATATTATTATTTGACATATTACCGGTCTGAGGATTTTGGCCATATCCTGAAGCATATCCTGAACTCCTCACAGTCGACATCCTGACCGAGGAGGGTATCTCAGGGGTATGATTCTGAGAATGGCTTGGGACGATATTCCCCCTGTTGTCCTCAGTGTAAACTGTGGAACTGAAATTCAAAGCCCTGGGCTGTATAGGAGTGACAGTTTCTTCAGCGGGTCTACTCGAGCTAGCTTTTAAGAGTTGTATTTCTCTTAATAGCATTTGATTAGTTTCCTGTTGCTGCCTCATTTGTTCCTGCACACTTCCAAATAAAGTTAGAATTTCATCATTAGAGGCTAAAACGGGAGCAGATCCCTGAACACTCCGAGTAGGGATAACATCTTGAGATTGTGAAGAAAATGGCATCCTTGGAGGAGGTGGTGGAAGCACCGAACCGGTAGTAGCAGAGGTTGCAGCAGACTTAGTGGAGGAGCTCATGTTTGATCTTGAGGCCATTGTAAACAATGTGGCAAAAAGTTTTGAAAATAGAAAACCGATTAACGATTTTACAAAGATTTTTAGTAAAAGTAGCACCACTTGCCCCACGGTGGGCGCCAAATTGTTTTGGTCAAAAATTACCGAAGCAATTTAGTGATCAAATTAGTTAAGTGAGGTAGTGTGCTAATATTACGTGTGAAAAATGTGTTAACCAAATTAGTTATGAAGACAGTTTTAGGATACGGCTCGGGATATCGAACTATATCCACAATCAAACAATGAGCAAAAAAGTAAAGGTTGACACGTGATGTACGAGGAAAGCCCTTGATCAATTTAGATCGCCGGCATAAAACCTCGGGAGCTGACAATCGCAGCTGCCTTGTTCTTCTATTGCTTCAAATATCAGGATACAGTGCAGGATGTGGTGTGGATCGACTACGTGTTACAATGAAATTCGAATACAAGTGTTGTGTGTAGTGTTTGCGATGAGCTAGAGAGAAAGTGTTCGAAAATGTGTAAGTTGTGTGCCTTAATCTGATCCGCCCCCATCTATTTATAGTAAAACGAATGTAACTAACTATCCTATATAACCGGGATCCAACGAATATTCCTTAGCCGAACGTTGTAGACCGTCTTTCGGGTTCAACGTCTCTCCTTTAACAAATACGCCCGAGTCTTGAGGAGATGAAGTCCATTTGACCGTTAGCAAGTCCCAGTCTTTAACCTGCACGTGATTAATTCGATATACCTTAGGATATCACCCAGGATGTTAGCAGTATCCCCGTCCAGTATCCTGATCGCAGATAAACAATTAAAAGCAGGATATAGTTCATGATATGTATGCTTAGAAAATGAGCCATAACATGCTCCATTCACTGCAATTTTTGTAAGGCCCCAGGACACAAGGAAGAAGACTGCAAGAAGAAATCCAGTAATGGAATGTGTTTCAATTGTGGAGAAAAAGGTCACATCAGGACAAATTGTCCGAAATTGGCTCCAGCTGCAAACAACAAGAATCCTAAAAATGTAGAGCATTTGTTCTAACTGCAGATGAAGCCAAGATGATCCCGGACGTCATAGCTGGTACGTTTTTAGTTAATGATATTTTTGCTAAAGTATTATTTGACTCAAGTGCAAACCAAAGTTTTATTAATACTTCGTTTTACAAACTTCTAAATCAATCATTAACTAAACTACCACAAGAATGTCTAGTAGAGACAGCAAATGGAGAAACCGTTAGGATTTCTGAAATCTTGCAGGGAGCAAGAATAGAAACTTTTAATCAAAAGTTTATTGCAAACCTTTATCCAATGAATCTGGCAGGATTTGATGTCGTTTTAGGAATGGATTGGTTAATAGCTAATAAAGCCAGTATTTTATGTGATCAAAAGTCAATTCAAGTAAAATCACCAAGGGGTGAAAAGATCACAATTAAAGGAGATAAACCATCTAGATCCACTAAATTCATCTCTGTGATGAAAACTGCAAGTTATATAAGAAAAGGATCTATAGTATATTTGATTTCTATAATCACTAACACTAAAGAAAAAGAACTAAAAGACATTCCAGTAGTGTCTCAGTTTTCAGATGTCTTTCCAGAGGAATTGCCAGGACTGCCGCCAGACAGGGAAGTTGAATTCAGAATCCATCTGCTACCAGGGACAACACCGATTGCCAAAGCACCTTACCGTTTGGCACCCGCTGAAATGAATGAACTAAAGAACCAATTAGACGAATTGTTGGAGAAAGGATTCATACAACCAAGCTCGTCGCCATAGGGAGCGCCGATTTTGTTTGTTAAAAAGAAGGTCGGATCAATGCGTATGTGCATTGACTACCGTGAATTGAACAAAGTCACGATTAAAAATCGGTATCCATTACCGAGGATCGATGATCTGTTCGATCAACTGCAAAGAGCTCGATTTTTCTCTAAAATCGATTTAAGATCAGGATATCATCAATTAAAGGTACAGGAAGAGGATATTCCTAAAAACGCATTTAGAACAAGGTATAGTCATTATGAATTTACTGTCATGCCATTTGGTTTAACCAATGCCCCAGTCGCATTTATGGACATGATGAACCGAATATGTAAGCCATATTTGGATAAATTCATAATTGTCTTCATAGATGATATTCTAATTTACTCTAAGAGTAAAGAAGAGCATGCAAAGCATTTGCACTTACTTTTAAGTCTGTTAAGAAAGGAAAAGTTGTACGCTAAGTTTTCCAAGTGCGAGTTTTGGTTAAAACAGGTACAATTTCTTGGACATTTAGTTAACCATGAAGGAATCCATGTGGATCCAACAAAGATCGAGGCGATTACCAAATGGAAAACCCCTGAGTCGCCAACTGAGGTTAGAAGTTTCTTACGATTGGCCGGTTATTATAGAAGATTTATTTAAGATTTTTCTAGAATAGTCATTCCCTTAACCAAGTTAACCTGTAAATCTGTTAAGTTTGAATGGGGACCAAAACAAGAAGAAGCATTTAGAATCCTTAAGCAAAGACTAACCCACACAGCCATATTAGCGTTACCAGAGGGAACGGAAGACTTTGTAGTCTATTGTGACGCTTCTAAGTTAGGTTATGGATGTGTACTGATGCAACGTCAAAAGGTTATAGCTTACGCATCTAGACAACTAAGAATCATGAAGAAAATTATTCAACCCATGATCTAGAACTAGGAGCCATAATTTTTGCTCTTAAGATTTGGAGACATTACCTTTATGGTAGTAAATTTACCATATTCACCGACCATAAGAGTTTAAGGTATGTTTTTGGGCAAAAAGAGTTAAATATGAGACAAAGACGCTGGATGGAAATTCTTAGTGATTATGATTGTGATATCCAGTATCATGCAGGGAAAGCAAATGTAGTGGCTGATGCTTTAAGTCGAAAGTATCATGAAAAGCCAAAAAGGGTACGTTCTCTTAAAATAAATCTACAAGTAGATTTAAACGATCAGATTAGAAAAGTACAAGAATCAGTAATCAAGGATGATACTGAAAAATTAAAAGGAATGATTAAAGAACTAGAACAAGGAACAGATGGAATTTGGAGATTCCATAAAAAGAGAATGTGGATACCTAAATTAGGAAACCTACGCCATCGTATATTAGAAGAAGCCCATAAGTCTAAATATACGATACATCCAGGAAGTGATAAAATGTATCAAGATTTAAGGAAAAATTTATGGTGGATAGGAATGAAAAAGGATATAACAGCTTATGTTTCTAAGTGTTTAACTTGTTCACAAGTTAAAGTTGAACACCAGAAACCCTCAGGATTGTTTCAACAGTTAGAAATGTCAGTGTGGAAATGGGAATTGATAACAATGGATTTTGTTACCAAGTTACCCAAAACAAGAAAAGGTAATGATACAATCTGGGTGATTGTAGATAGGCTAACCAAGTCAGCTCATTTCTTACCAAAGAAGGAAACTTTTAGTATGGAACAATTAGCCAAATTATATGTAAATGAAATCGTTTCATTACATGGAATACCTTTATCAATTGTTTCTGATAGCGATAGCCGTTTTACTTCTCATTTTTGGGCAAGTTTCCAAAAAGCAATGGGAACCAAACTGAATCTAAGCACAGCTTACCTGTCACACCCCCAAAAACCACATGCGGAACACCACCGCTTGGAGGCGTGACCGACCAGGATCCAGCCACCAATTATACTGAGCATTGATTAATAGTAGAAATATTTGCTACCCAAAGTAGTTAGCAACATCGTAGTTTAAGTTCGATAATTAGTTTTACAAAACAGCGGAAGCATACACCAAATAGTTTTAAAGATAGTTCTTAGTTCAAGATAATTAAACCCAACACACGGGTTTTGACAAACACTACACGTCCCCAAGCAGCAGCTCCTCAGTCACTGGTTACCTGCAAAGCATGCAGTGAGGGGATCAACAATAATGCTGAGTGAGTTCACTAGTTGTCCAGTTTTAGTTTACCAAAATCTTAAGTTGTTTAGATAAAGCATTTATAATCACGTCGTGGGGAGCCACCCCATCTGTAAGCTCACTAAACTGTAGATACCGAAACTGTTGACGGAAAGTTGTTGTGCCCCGAGTCAATGTCTATCGTCATTGACCATGATGCAAGGTCTACTAGTTCACGCCCGATCTCCCCCGGTCACGGTGTGAGGTTGTCAAACCTAATAGCGCTATCAACTAATAACCCGTTCGCCCCCGGTGATTAATCGGTACTGTAAGCAGGGACTTAAGGTGATAGAGTTTTGTTTAGCATGGCTAGTTGTGATTTATAAATAATATCCAAACGTATCTCCCCCGGAGATAGTAATTACCCATTCTGGTTTCCCCCGGAAGTAATGGTTCAAAAGTGTTTTTCCCAAAGTTGGTAGTTTGTCCGTGTCCCTCCGCGGGACGCATGCTTTTAGTGTGTGAACTCACCTTGGGTTGCTCGGCAGATTAGGTTACTTTGTCAAACACGCTGGTCACCACGTCCTAGCATGGTCACCAGTAGGTCAGGTTTGGTATACAAGCATTCACGTATAATCTACACATAACTAACACTTAGCATGCATACAAACAGACATGGGGTTATTGGGCCGGCCCTAATATTTACACAATCAAACAGCAACACATAGTCCAGTCAACAGGTAGCCCATATTAAACACATTATGGCCCAATAACCAAAGTGGACAGCCCAGTCGCAACAAGGTGGTCTCGAGTCGCAACTAGGAGGTCTCGGCTTGTGCTGGCTGGTTTCGAGTGGTGCAGCCTTGACTCGCAACCTCAGAGGTTCCGAGTCTGGTCTCGAGTCACAACCGTTGCGGTCTCGAGTTGTCACGCTGTGGTCTCGAGTCGCAACCGTTGTGGTCTCGAGTCGCAACCGTTGTGGTCTCAAGTCGCAATGCTGTCCTTGTCTTGTTCACGTGCAGATTCAGATATAGTCAGCCTAATGGTACTAAGCATCAGGCCCAAATCAGGAAACAACCAATAGGGTTTAACTAACAACTTACCCAAACTATCTATTAATCAATTATGGATCAAATCATAAGGGTTTTCACATATTCAACTATCATTCAATCATGTTCATAACAAGTTCATCATTTTAGGGTTTTCACTTTAACATGATCATACATTTTTATGAACCAAAATCACATATTTTAACAAGATCATCATGCAAGAACAAAGAAACGTACATTTTGTAACTCTAAACATGACTTGATTTGGTTTAAACATTCCTAAAATATCATTCTTTTATTTATTTTGATCATTTTGCAAGACATCAACATGGAAAGGTTCATACACCCACAACCATTCACAATTCATACAAATCATGCAAAAGATTTCTAACTATTATTCTTTTAGTTCATCAAACACATATGATCTACACATTTTACATTACTAACCGGTTGTGAAGAAGGTGCCGAAACAAAGGAAAGGAACCGAGAAAAATGAAGTGTCCGAGTGATGATGATCTTGACCGTGTTTCTTGTGAGATCCGAGCTTGAACCGAGAGTTGGAAGAGAATGGGGTGTTGTTTGGGGTTTCTAGTGAGAGAGAAAGGTGTGTGTGTGTTGGTAACTAATGAAGGAAGAATGAGGGGAAGTTGGGATTTATATACAAGGGATCTCGAGTTGGGCTTGGGGGTTTCGGCCCAAACGGTTTCGGCTCAAGAGGCCCACTCGAGACCGAGTGGTCTCGAGTCGTGGTCTCGACTCACTAGTATATTCGCATAAAAAAAATATATAATACATACATACAACACATATTATGCACAAAGGTCACGTTTCCATTTAATAATATATATATATATATATATATATATATATATATATATATATATATATATATACAATGATAGTACAATATGTTTGTTCGGAAAAACCTAGAGTGTCACATTATCCCCAAGTTTTAAGAACTTTCGTCCCGAAAGTTAAGGCAGCCACTATCAAGCTAGCGTGTTTCAACGGAGTGTCACATCATCCCCCTGTTAGTTTGGAATTTCGTCCCGAAATTCGGTTGTAGCTTCAGTGCTGGGGGTTTCGTTTGGGAACAACTGGGGATACTTGCACTTTATCTGGTCTTCCCGCTCCCAGGTAAACTCTGGGCCACGTCGTGAGTTCCAACGAACTCGCACGAGAGGTATTTGGCTACGTTTGAGGGTTTTGATCTCTCTATCCGTGATCTCAATCGGTTCCTCAGTAAAGTGTAGCTGTTCATCAATAGTGAGTTCCTTGAAGGGAATTATGGGTGTTTCATCTGACAGACACTTCTTCAGATTAGACACGTGAAAAACATTGTGCACTGCACTCAGCTCTGCAGGCAGGTTCAATCTATAAGCAACCTTACCGATTTTCTCGGTAATTTCGAATGGTCCAACATATCGCGGGTTCAGCTTGCCCCGTTTACCGAAACGAACCACACCCTTCTAGGGTGAGACTTTAAGTAGAACCCGGTCTCCGACCTGGAATTCTAGCGGTTTCCTACGCTTATCAGCGTAGCTTTTCTGACGGTCACGAGCTGCCGCCATGCGTTGCCTGATCTGGGCAATCTTTTCCGTCGTATCTACCACCAGTTCTGGGCCTGTGATTTGACTGTCACCGACTTCCGCCCAGCAAAGAGGTGATCGGCATTTACGACCGTACAATGCCTCAAAAGGTGCCGCCTGAATGCTAGTGTGGTAGCTGTTATTGTAGGAGAATTCCACCAGCGGTAGATGCTTCTCCCAATTCTTGCCAAAATCGATCACACATGCTCTAAGCATGTCTTCCAGGGTTTGAATGGTGCGTTCAGACTGCCCATCCGTTTGTGAGTGATAAGCGGTGCTCATGTCCAAACGTGAGCCAAAGGATTTGTGCATAGCTTGCCACAACTCGGAAGTAAAACGAGCGTCTCGGTCGGAAATAATGGAAGTTGGCACCCCGTGTCTCGAGACTACTTCCTTTAAATAGATTTCTGCCAAGGTAGAAAACTTGTCTGTTTCCTTAATGGCCAGAAAGTGTGCAGACTTAGTCAATCGGTCTACTATCACCCAAATAGTATCATTTCCGCGTTGGGACCTAGGTAGTCCCGTAACAAAATCCATGGAAATTTGTTCCCATTTCCACTTCGGTATTTCGGGTTGCTGGAGTAGGCCTGGTGGTTTCTGATACTCAGTCTTGACTCTTGCGCAGGTCAAACATTTGCTAACGTATGCTGCTATGTGGGCTTTCATGCCAGGCCACCAGTAAGTGGTCCTTAAGTCGTGGTACATCTTATCTGAACCAGGATGTACTGAATAACGGGACTTATGGGCTTCGTCCATCACGAGCTCTCGTAGATCTCCGTAGAGTGGGACCCAAATGCGCCCTGCCACATAGTAAGCGCCGTCTTCTTTTTGTTCTAGTCGTTGCCTCGATCCTCGCAGGGACTCAGCCCTGATGTTTCCCGGTTTCAGAGCTTCAGTCTGAGCATTTCGAATCTGGGTGGGGAGGTTAGACTGGATGGTAAGTTGTAACGCTCGCACGCGCTTGGGCGTAGTGTCTTTTCGGCTGAGGGCGTCTGCCACAACATTGGCCTTGCCCGGATGGTACTTGATGGCGCATTCATAATCATTCAGGAGCTCGACCCATCGACGTTGTCGCATGTTTAATTCCTTTTGCTTGAAGATATGCTCGAGACTCCTGTGATCGGTGTAAATGGTGCACTTGGTACCGTACAGGTAATGTCTCCATATCTTAAGCGCAAAGATCACTGCTCCTAGTTCCAAGTCGTGCGTAGTGTAGTTCCTTTCGTGCGTCTTAAGTTGTCGAGAGGCGTAAGCAATAACTTTGTCGCATTGCATTAACACACAACCGAGCCCATGGATGGACGCATCGCAGTAAACCACAAAGTCGTCAGTGCCTTCAGGCAACGAGAGAATAGGAGCACTACAGAGGTTATCCTTTAGTTTCTGAAACGCGGTTTCCTGAGCTTCACCCCATTTATAAACCATACCCTTCTGAGTAAGAGCCGTGAGAGGCTGAGCGATCTTTGAGAATCCCATGATAAATCTTCGATAGTATCCCGCTAGTCCCAAGAATTGGCGGACTTCGGTCGGAGTCTTAGGGGTAGGCCAATTCTTTATTGAGTCGATCTTAGCTGGGTCGACGTGAATTCCATCCTTGTTAACCACGTGCCCAAGGAAATGGACTTCTCGAAGCCAGAAGTCGCATTTCGAGAACTTGGCATACAGTTGCTCATTGCGAAGGAGTTCGAGGATAAGGCGTAGGTGCTGTTCATGCTCTTCTTGACTTTTCGAGTAGATCAGGATGTCGTCGATAAACACAATCACGAATTTGTCGAGGTAAGGTTTGCATACTCGGTTCATGAGATCCATGAATACCGCGGGCGCGTTGGTCATTCCAAAGGGCATGACAAGGAATTCATAGTGACCATAACGAGTTCTGAATGCAGTTTTGGAGATGTCTTCATTACGGACTCTTAGCTGATGATAGCCCGATCGTAAGTCGATCTTAGAGTAGTAGCTCGATCCTTGCAACTGATCGAATAGGTCGTCGATTCGCGGGAGAGGGTAACGATTCTTGATGGTAACCTTGTTCAGTTCACGGTAGTCGATGCACATTCGGAACGTGCCATCCTTCTTCTTAACAAAGAGTACCGGTGCTCCCCAGGGTGATGAACTAGGGCGGATAAACCCTTTATCCAATAGTTCCTGTAGTTGAGTAGAGAGTTCCTTCAATTCTGCGGGGGCTAGTCGATAAGGCGCACGAGCTATGGGCGCTGCTCCGGGAGCTAGCTCGATTTGAAATTCGACCTGACGGTGGGGAGGGAGTCCAGGTAGTTCTTCAGGAAAAACCTCGGGGTAGTCACGCACCACTGGAAAATCTTCAATCCTCTGTCCCTTTTCCTGCGTGTTGGTGACAAGTGCTAAGATAGCGGTGTGCCCTTTTCGTAAACACTTCTGGGCCTTCAAGAATGAGATAACGCCGGAGATTTCTCCGCCTTTGCCACCTTGTACAATGAGGGGTTTGCCAGAACGGCGGGGAATGCGAACCATCTTCTCTTGACAGAGGATTTCCGCGCGATGCTTGGATAACCAATCCATACCGATGACGACGTCGAAGCTTCCAAGCGTAACAGGGAAAAGATCGATGCTAAACGTCTGACCAGACAGTTCTAATTTGCAGCCTTTGATAACATGTGAGGCCTCGATGTTTCTACCATTAGCTAACTCGACGATATGATGTGAACTTAGTAACGAAAGCGGACGCTTAAGCTTCTTACTAATACGTAGGGACACATAACTAGCATCGGCTCCAGAATCAAATAATACAGAAACATAACGATCATCGAGTAGGAACTTACCCGCCACGACATTGGGGTCATTCCTCGCTTCTCCGGCTCCAATCACAAAAGCCCTTCCCCTTGCACCATTCCCAGCGTTGTTGTTCTGATCATTGTTTCCAGCTCCCTGATTGTTGTTGCGGTTCTGGTTCAGTTCAGGGCAATTCTTCTTAAAGTGCCCCTCAGCTCCACACTGGAAACAACCCTTAGCGTTCCCGTGATGCTGCTGCTGCTGGTTCTGCCCCACGGGACGTGGACTCCTACAGTCCTTGGCCTCATGCCCCATCTTGTTACATCGCTGACACTGACTTTTCCCACAAGGCCCACTGTGATGTCGATTGCACTTATTGCACTTGGGGTGGTTATCGCGATAGCCACCCTGTTGTTGAGTGCCCTTGTTGTTTTCAGTTTTCCTTTGCTGTGCTGGGGCTTGAGTGGGGTTAGCATCCTTGCTTTGATTTCCTTCCCACTTACGCTTGTTGTCACTAGAAGTTCCGACAGTAGCACTGATCCTTTTGGGCAACCTGCCCTCTTCTACGGCCTGGTCAGTAAGTTTGTGAGCAAGTCGAACGATCGGCTGAATGGTAGTGAGGTTGGCTGCAGTCACATGGCTTCGAATTTCTGGAGCCAAACCCTTGACGTACAATTCGATTCTTCGATACATAGGACGAGACATGTTTGGGCAAAGGGCAGCATAGTCATTGGACAGCTTGGTGTAGGTTTCAATCTCTGACCCAACCATCTTAAGCGCATAGTACTCGTTCTCAAGTTTGTGGATGTCATCCCGGTGACAGTACTCCTCCTTAATCATGTCCTTGAAATCCTCCCACGTAGTAGCATTAGCAGTTTCTAATCCAAACATCTGAATTTGCGCCTTCCACCAGGAAAGCGCGTTTCCTTCAAGCGTAGCAGTAGCAAACTTCACCCAATTCGCAGGGGGACACTCACAGACAGCAAAGACAGCTTCAACTTTCTCAATCCAGTGCAGAAGACCTATGGCACCCTCAGTGCCATTGAAAGGGAGAGGCTTGCAATCCATGAAAGTTTTGAAAGTACACACGGGTGGTTGCGCAGGTGCATGCTGACCTGTTTGTGAGAAGCGAAGCGTATAGATTTAGGGACAAAAGGCGATGTGGCGGTAGGATCTAAACATCCTAGGATAACGAGTTTACCTCCAGGGTGAGCTGCGAAAGCTGCAGCCACCGTGTTAAGCAGGTTAGTGAATTGAGCCTGAGTCATGTTGATGTTTCCTCTTCCGCGTCCACTCATTGTCTTCATAATCAGAAAACATAGCATGAGTGTGATGTTGTAATGTAGCGAGAATGAGATAGAAGAGAGAGGTGTATCCATCTAATTTAGGCACACTAGTGCGTATAGCAAAACAGGAAACATAAGGTAAGCAAACAAGTAAACACTAGTCCGAGCTATGAGGTCTAATGTGTTGAGCCTTGCACTTGGAGTGTAGTGTCGTCGCGAGTCACAGGTTATAGTCTGGTTTTTTCCAAAAAGATTTTCCCCCTTTTTAAAACCAAGTTCACTATAACCAATGGCTCTGATACCAATCTGTCACACCCCCAAAAACCACATGCGGAACACCACCGCTTGGAGGCGTGACCGACCAGGATCCAGCCACCAATTATACTGAGCATTGATTAATAGTAGAAATATTTGCTACCCAAAGTAGTTAGCAACATCGTAGTTTAAGTTCGATAATTAGTTTTACAAAACAGCGGAAGCATAAACCAAATAGTTTTAAAGATAGTTCTTAGTTCAAGATAATTAAACCCAACACACGGGTTTTGACAAACACTACACGTCCCCAAGCAGCAGCTCCTCAGTCACTGGTTACCTGCAAAGCATGCAGTGAGGGGATCAACAATAATGCTGAGTGAGTTCACTAGTTGTCCAGTTTTAGTTTACCAAAATCTTAAGTTGTTTAGATAAAGCATTTATAATCACGTCGTGGGGAGCTACCCCATCTGTAAGCTCACTAAACTGTAGATACCGAAACTGTTGACGGAAAGTTGTTGTGCCCCGAGTCAATGTCTATCGTCATTGACCATGATGCAAGGTCTACTAGTTCACGCCCGATCTCCCCCGGTCACGGTGTGAGGTTGTCAAACCTAATAGCGCTATCAACTAATAACCCATTCGCCCCCGGCGATTAATCGGTACTGTAAGCAGGGACTTAAGGTGATAGAGTTTTGTTTAGCATGGCTAGTTGTGATTTATAAATAATATCCAAACGTATCTCCCCCGGAGATAGTAATTACCCATTCTGGTTTCCCCCGGAAGTAATGGTTCAAAAGTGTTTTTCCCAAAGTTGGTAGTTTGTCCGTGTCCCTCCGTGGGACGCATGCTTTTAGTGTGTGAACTCACCTTGGGTTGCTCGGCAGATTAGGTTACTTTGTCAAACACGCTGGTCACCACGTCCTAGCATGGTCACCAGTAGGTCAGGTTTGGTATACAAGCATTCACGTATAATCTACACATAACTAACACGTAGCATGCATACAAACAGACATGGGGTTATTGGGTCGGCCCTAATATTTACACAATCAAACAGCAACACATAGTCCAGTCAACAGGTAGCCCATATTAAACACATTATGGCCCAATAACCAAAGTGGACAGCCCAGTCGCAACAAGGTGGTCTCGAGTCGCAACCAGGAGGTCTCGGCTTGTGCTGGCTGGTTTCGAGTGGTGCAGCCTTGACTCGCAACCTCAGAGGTTCCGAGTCTGGTCTCGAGTCGCAACCGTTGCGGTCTCGAGTTGTCACGCTGTGGTCTCGAGTCGCAACCATTGTGGTCTCGAGTCGCAACCGTTGTGGTCTCGAGTCGCAATGCTGTCCTTGTCTTGTTCACGTGCAGATTCAGATATAGTCAGCCTAATGGTACTAAGCATCAGGCCCAAATCAGGAAACAACCAATAGGGTTTAACTAACAACTTACCCAAACTATCTATTAATCAATTATGGATCAAATCATAAGGGTTTTCACATATTCAACTATCATTCAATCATGTTCATAACAAGTTCATCATTTTAGGGTTTTCACTTTAACATGATCATACATTTTTATGAACCAAAATCACATATTTTAACAAGATCATCATGCAAGAACAAAGAAACGTACATTTTGTAACTCTAAACATGACTTGATTTGGTTTAAACATTCCTAAAATATCATTCTTTTATTTATTTTGATCATTTTGCAAGACATCAACATGGAAAGGTTCATACACCCACAACCATTCACAATTCATACAAATCATGCAAAAGATTTCTAACTATTATTCTTTTAGTTCATCAAGCACATATGATCTACACATTTTACATTACTAACCGGTTGTGAAGAAGGTGCCGAAACAAAGGAAAGGAACCGAGAAAAATGAAGTGTCCGAGTGATGATGATCTTGACCGTGTTTCTTGTGAGATCCGAGCTTGAACCGAGAGTTGGAAGAGAATGGGGTGTTGTTTGGGGTTTCTAGTGAGAGAGAAAGGTGTGTGTGTGTTGGTAACTAATGAAGGAAGAATGAGGGGAAGTTGGGATTTATATACAAGGGATCTCGAGTTGGGCTTGGGGGTTTCGGCCCAAACGGTTTCGGCTCAAGAGGCCCACTCGAGACCGAGTGGTCTCGAGTCGTGGTCTCGACTCGCTAGTATATTCGCATAAAAAAATATATAATACATACATACAACACATATTATGCACAAAGGTCACGTTTCCATTTAATAATATATATATATATATATATATATATATATATACAATGATAGTACAAGATGTTTGTTCGGAAAAACCTAGAGTGTCACATTATCCCCAAGTTTTAAGAACTTTCGTCCCGAAAGTTAAGGCAGCCACTATCAAGCTAGCGTGTTTCAACGGAGTGTCACATTACCATCCTCAAACGGACGGACAAAGTGAAAGGACAATTCAGACAATGGAAGACATGCTTAGAGCTTGTGTAATTGATTTCGGAGGTAATTGGGACGATAACTTAGAATTTTCTTATTATAACAATTATCACACAAGTATCAATGCTGCACCATTCGAAGCACTTTATGGACGAAAGTGCAGAACCCCGATTTGTTGGGCAGAAATTGGGGAAAAGCAACTATCTGGACCTGAGATAGTGCAGGAAACAACCGATAAGATCATTCAAATCAAGGAATGACTGAAAGCAGCACGTGATCGACAGAAGAGCTACGCTGATAACAGACATAAGCCGTTAGAATTCCAGGTAGGTGACAAGGTGTTGTTAAAAGTCTCTCCTTGGAAAGGAGTGGTAAGATTCATCAAAAGAGGAAAGCTAAGTCCTAGGTATATTGGACCTTTTAAGATTATTAAAAGAATAGGACTTGTTGCCTATCAGCTACAACTGTCAGAGGAAATGGCAGGAATACATGATGTATTTCATGTATCTAATCTCAAAAAGTGCCTAGCTGATGAATCACTCGTAGTGCCTCTTAAGGACATAGAGGTAAATGAACAACTTAAGTTTGTAGAGAGGCCTCTACACATTGAAGATAGGAAAATCAAGTATCTTAAGCACAAGAGATTAGTTCTGGTCAAAGTGAAGTGGGACTCCAAAAGAGGACCTGAATACACATGGGAGCTTGAATATGAAATGCAAACGAAATATCCACACCTATTCCAGTAGATCTCGAGGACGAGCTCTAAAACAAGGTGGGGAGGATGTAACAATCCTCAAGAAAACTGACACCCTCATAATTTTTCCGACATCCTAAAATATTTTAAAATATCTTAATATGTCTTTAAAAACACCCCATACGCGAAAACGGGCCTCAAATACATAAAATAGCATTTAAAATAAATAAAGAATTGAAAATTTAAGTTTAGGCGGGCCGCGTAAAGGACCCTTAAGGTCTACGCGGGCCGCGACAACTTGATGATCAGGCGAGCCCCGGTGCGGCCATGTGTGTGTGTGCGTGTTGGACCTACCCCATGACCCGGACACCCTATGCCCTACCCAGGCTAGTACGCGGGCCGCGTAAGCCCTTGCGTACATTTACGCGGGCCGCGAGAGGATCAGAATCAGGCACTATATAAGGAGGCCTCAGGCTTCAATAGCAAATCGTTCATTTTCTTTTCTGTATCTCGAAAATCTCTCATAGTAGGCATAATTCCCGGGTATTATACCCCCTAAATAGCTTGATTCTGCTACGATGTAAGTATTATAACCCCTGGAGACGTATTAGATACTCTGCCCGATTGATCTAGGGTTCCGTAACGGCTGTCGTGGTTTTGCCCAACGTAGTCGTTGGAATGCCGTCTCGGGGAGGGTATTACTAATGTTAAAATGGGTTATTATACTAACACACGTGCATTTGTGTAATTTATAGATTATCACCAGGAAACCCTAAAGGATAATCTAAAACAACAATGTGAGTAATTCTCTTTTTGTTAAACGTTTTTACAAAACCTCACTTAATTTAATATATATACGAAGCAGTTATTGAATATTTGTAAGAATACAATTATAGTAGGTATGTTGGGGTTTTGTATACAAAATTTGTTATTGGCGTAGTAACATTCCACAAGTTGAGTATGACAGTACCACTGATGTTAATTGTTATATCTTGTAAACAAATGTAATTGCGGATGCGCCCTCAATACTGTAAAATGATTGGTATTTCAACTTGATTAAACTGGGATTCACTCACCAGTATTT
The DNA here is from genome assembly GCF_002127325.2 of Helianthus annuus. Classification (NCBI taxonomy): domain Eukaryota; kingdom Viridiplantae; phylum Streptophyta; class Magnoliopsida; order Asterales; family Asteraceae; genus Helianthus; species Helianthus annuus. The sequence continues at coordinate 27,743,715 of NC_035442.2, forward strand.
CCCACTGACAAAATGTTTTTAAAACGCGTTTCAGGTAACAAAATGTGAAAGCCAAATAGAAGCCAGCTGGACAGCACTGAAGGCTTGGAAAAGTGGCAATAAAGTAACATAAAAAGAAATAGATGTTTTTCTTAAATAAAATAGGGTGTATCCCTATGAAATTATGTGTACTGAAAACTTAGGCTTTACCCATGTGTTTAATATTATAAAATGTGGTGGTTTACTCTGATAAAATATTTCCTAACTACGGTCCTGATGAAAATTTCTGCTGCCAAATTAGACAATAACGTGATACCACCGAAACTGGCTCGCAGCCGCCCGTTCCCGGGGATTTGGGATCGGGGGCTATGACACATAGGTACGGCCCAATACCCGATTTGTCTCATGTGGCCCAACACACAACAATTTCATGTGACCTTTAACTAAATGTGCGGCCGAAACCACCATGTGCAACCCATTCTTCTTGTTCGGCCCAACCCACGCTACCCGGCCCAACCGTTTAGTCTTTAACCCATCAGCAAGTCAGAGCCCATATATGGCTCGGCCTGATGGAAGTGTGTCAACACAATGAGGTTTTTAACCGGTGTGCGTGTGAGTGTGATCAAGAAGGTGTAAGATCAATTAGCTTTTGTTTCTTTGACTTTTGTTCACCACTATCATTGTTCCGTTTTGTTACAAAATTAACGACAATCAGTTACACAATTCCAACTCAAACAGTTTTCACTTCAATTCCTATAAAACTTGATCATTCAATACAATTCCAATGAGTTCTCATTCACTTGTTTTATCACTTGAACCTTAATTAAAATCGAGCCTAGATCGTTAATTAACTTATGTCCATTATCATATAATTTATTGTCCCTAGTAAATCAGGTGTTATAACCATCATGGATTTACATACCAACAACCCTCAAATCTTTATGTATCACATTCGGCACAAACAAGCTAAATAACTTCAACATACTTTTCATTATGCATTTACATTCTAAGCAATAACAGTTAATCAACTAGCAAACACATTGTCACACAAGTCAAGTACCAGTCATATTACTAAATATTGTTCATCATCGAATCATGTTTTCCCTGTTTTGTGGCCCACTCGCAGCCCCTAATCATCGTGATTATGGGCCGAATACGTACATCAATACATTGAACAAGATTATTATAAAACTATACCCACTAATCGTACACTAATCAGTAATATCATCAATACATCACAAATCACTAATTATTAACTCAAATCGGTTTACTAGTATCCATGTTAACATATAATCAAGATTCTGTATCATTATTTATTTTCATATACATAGCATGGCAACACTAACAAGTATTACGCAACCAAGATTCACAAGAATAACCATCTCTAAACTAGAATCAGTAAACTAACCGGAGAGTAGAGAGTGTGCGAGAAAGCTTCGAGAGGATCGGGTTCGTCGCACATGAACTGCCGTCGAGGTGTAGTGGAAGGGTGAGAGGAACTAAGGTTTGTGATGAATTAAATGTGTTTTGTATTATTTACGTATAATACATAAAGAGGGAACATGGGTGGGCGGTTTGGGTTTATAATGAACCGAGAACGTGAGTGGGGTTTGGGCTGGGTGGTTTGGGCTGCAAGTCGAGTTGCAAAAGATGCAATTATGGCTGCACACTAATTATACATCTACAACATTTTCTTATTCTATTTATTATAATTTTTAGTATTATTTTAACACAACCAACAAATATACATCTATAATATTTATGCTATGGTTTGGACCTCACGAGTTTCGAGTTACGCGAGCGAGTTGGATCAACAAGCGAGACACATTAGTTCAAATGGTTTGGGTCGATTCAACACGATATGGATCTGATTACGAATAATCGTTTGCACAATATAAATTGAATAAGTATATAATTAATTGTCAAAAGCAAAACGAACGGTTTTTACCTCGAATTACAGGTTGTCACAGGTTGAGTGGGGTATGGGCAAGGTGGTGTGTTCCACCAAGCCCGTTGTGGGTAGGAGAGGTTATTGGGGGTCTAACCGAGTGATGGGTTAGGGGTACCACGGCCTGAACCGCGGCCCCGGTTCTCACGTCCCCGGCCACGTCCACGGCCACGGGGTCGGTTATAGTAGGGCTGTTGTGGTGTTTGTTGGTTGTAACCGGTTGAAGGGTGTAGTGGGGGTTGGGTTTGCGAGTTTTGTTGTGGGGTGGTGGCAACAAGGACCGATTGTGAAGTCTTTTGTCGGGCTTCCTGTCTAATAACCTCATCTTCCAACATGCTCCTAGCAAGATCCCAATCAGCATTGTTAGCGTTTATCAGGGAAGCAGTCGTGTCAAACTTCGCGGATAGTCCTCGAACCAGATGCAGGACCAGTCTTTCTTCAGTGACCGAGTGATCCACATCTTCTAACTGATTCACAAGGTCTTTGAGTCGCTCGCAGTAGTTGTCTAAGGATGAGCAAGCGGCCAAGGTCAGATTAAAGAACTTAGTTTCAAGCGCCCCAGCCCTTGCTTTCTTATTACTCAGGTAGATCTTCTCCAGTTTTAGCCATGCGTGTCGAGTAGTGGTCGTGTTATCCATCACACGGGGCAGCAGGTTATCGGATACGGTGCTGAGTATCCATTGAAGAACTAAAGCATCTAGTTCTTTCCAGGACTGAAACTCAGGGTTTGTTTCAGCAGGTGGTGGTGTCTCATCAATATGATCGAGCACTTGATAGGCGACGCCATGTAAACGGAAAAGCTTAACCCAAGAGGTATAGGTGACCTTAGTACCGTCAAGGGTTGTAACCGAGTACGCAGGGTGCAAGGGTTTGGAAGGTTTATCAGACGAAGGCGTCTGGACTTCTTTCTTGTTGTCGTCGGCCATAGGTTGTGTTAGGGTTTTGAAAAAAAGGGTAGCCGAAGCTACTGTGAGAACAAAGGAAAAGCAGGAAAGGATCGAAGGTAGAAGAGCCGAAGCTCTGATACCATAAAAGTGCTTGCTGTCTTATTTTCTGAATGAATTGAAACAATTACATATGATCCCTTTATATAGGGGATAACCCTAGCACTATACATGGAAACAATAATCAATACATAAATACAATTGTAATCTCTAAAATATGGAAACCGTAATCCGTGACATAAATCTCGGCTAATAGATAATTCTCACGCATTACAAAATCGACGAGTGATAGTCGATGGTGGCGGTGGTGTTTTCACGCGTGATACTTTTCATCATGGAACTTTTTTCTACCGCCCCGCCTACCCTTATTCTTAAGGAAAAAAAAAACACTAGGCATAATTTGAAACGGCCTTTTCCCTCATAGTAGTGAAACCATATTGGATTATGTATTTAAAAAAAACTTTTAGTGATTTTAGGGTGGAAATGCATCCATTTTGAAACCCACTTGATTAACCTAACCAATACTTCAAAGAATAAGATCATGTCATCTCATTTAAATCCACTTGTTAAAATATTCTAGAACCTCAGATTATTTTTTAATAAAGAAACCCTAGTTATCTCTCTCTGGGCTTGGGTCTAATTACTTGGGAATTAAGTTTTCTAACTCTAGATTAGTCTCTATATAAAAATTGTTTTGTACTTGTAATTTCTTGAGCACCTGAATATTAAAAAACCCTAAATTCCTCAAGTCTTTGTTACATCTGATCACCACTTAACCCAAATCAACTTTAAAGGAGGGGCTACCATCTAGTTGAACTCATTGCTCATTTTAACCCTTCCATCCAATAATATTGTGTCGAATCTCTATTTAATGCACTATACATCTAGCCCGGTTTTATAAACCCAAAAGTGAAGCCGAATAGTGAACCCGTGGTGGTTGCGGCGATATTCCCTATCTATCCTCGTGAATCTGGGTGTCGATCACGTTGGGTCCCCCACCACCCTTGGTAAAATTATGAATAAAAGAGGTTAATATTAGCATATTCCTAAATATTTCCAAAAACTTGTGAATCCAAAGTAAAAGTTTTCCTTGTTATGCACACCCAACAAATAATGTGAATATTAGTAATCTAGAGGCCCCCGCTAGCTCAATGAGTCTCAATCTACATGACGAAACCTTCATCAAGCCTAGCTTATGCCCAACGTTGGATACGACTAGCTAGCTTTAAGCCGTTCAACGCGTGTACAACGATGGTTATGGTTCGCTTATGTTGAGCCACTTATCTTTTAATAAACTTGTATCGTTAAAAGAAACAATAATTGAAGATAGAAACTAAAAGACATTAATCATGATTATATGTCATGATTAGGATTAAAATGCAAGTAAACGAATAGATTAAATATATTACCATGACAATAATATAAATCTTTAATCAACTACATTAAACCATATAATCACTCTTATCATACACCATCTTCATTATGATTTTATAAATCAGATGGGTTAATAAACAACCAAACTCACTCAGGATTTGACAATGCATTTACCACAGCTTGCATAATACTCACTCTCATTTGTAAGTTCGATATATATTCAGCAGTATCACTAAAAAGCCCATCCAAACCAACCGATGAGTTTCCATTTGGGATCAATTTCTTCAAGGTTCGAACCTTCTTTTCGATCATTGTAGACCTTCTAGAACCACCTTGACCAGCCCTTCGAGCCCGCCTCCTTTTTATCATCTTTAGAGTGTTATTCCTTGTGGGAGTTCTTCTAGTCTTCTTTGTGGCTGAGTGTGAATGATGTTTTTGACCTCCTTTTTCTGCCATCTTAGCTTGAGCTTCCAGAAGTTTCTTCCAGAATAGATTTCTTGAAGAATTGTTGTTGCATTTGCTTTTGATTTCTAATAAATCACCAAGTGTTTGATGCAGATCTTGATCACCCATGGCTTGTAGAACTTGACCTTCAAAGAGTTTTTGATTGTTTAGAAAGTGGATAGAGTTTGAGCTTTTGTTATTGTAACTAATCAACTCAATTATGGATGGAATATAGTGGTGGCATTGAGGGCTTTTTATATATGTTTTCTGAGGTGGGTTAATTACTATTTATTTTATGGATAATATATGTTATATTAAGCTTTTGGAGGTGATACGTGTACCTGCCTAGACCTAAGGATGGGAATATTTTATGTTTTCTTTATATATAATTGGTCTATATCATTAAAGACCTAAGGATGGGAATATTTTATGTTTTCTTTATATATAATTGGTCTATATCATTAAATTTGAAATTAAAAAATCGAAAACATTTATAAAAATATCGTAGAACACAATTAATTTTATCATAACTATATATAAGTTTAACTTTGAAATGCATGTATCAGAAATTCACAACAATTTCATCTTAAAGTGTTTTTGGTTTTCCAAATAAGAGGCATCAATTCCTATGGAGATATTGATATGCGTTAGAACGAAATTTAATATTTATTAGAAGAAAATGTGGATCGTCTAAATTGATCGGCTTTCTTCGACAAGCAACGTGATAACGTAAATGAAAAACAAGAAACGATCAAGCTATTAACATGGTTAATTGATTGATGTGATTAACCTTCGTTTATAGATGCGCTTGTTCTTCGACAAGCAACGCGATAACGTAAATGAAAAACAAGAAACGATCAAGCTATTAACATGGTTAATTGATTGATGTGATTAACCTTCGTTTATAGATGCGATTGAAATCTATTATATGTAGTTCAACTATAAGGAACTCTAGCTACAAGAGTTATAATCTTATACACGGCTCGGATCCTATACAAGATGAAATGTAAACAATAATTAAAAAAAACAACAAAACAAAACGTAAATTAAACTTATAAGAGGTCCATATCACCTCTTATTGAAATTAACCTAAAACGAATGTACGGATCCTAGATGATTTAGGGTTGTATTGGGAGGCATGTTCTGAAGTGGAGAATAATGCCACATGGAATCCAATGATTGTTCTATTTATTAAAAACAACCACCAGAAAAAAAGAAACTTATGTTTCATTCTCATCAAAACACTCTGGATTATTCCTCATAACTTCCCAAATTCAATGCACATTTAAAATCTGAAAACAATATTGTATACTTTCTAAGACTTTTTTCATCCCTAAATCCAGCTGGATTCATCATATGCACACGGCGGTTAGGGTTAGCTAGCTCCCATATTCCCAAACATGAACCTTAACCTCTTCTTATATAATAATATGATAAAGATATCGTGTCTAGGTTGTATGTTCTAACATGTTCAGTTTCTGTCTGCTAACGTTGTTGTGTGGTTAATCTCATGCCACGAATACTGCAATATCCATGCTACCATCTCCAATAAACATGCATGCATATGCATATATAGCATTAGGCATGTTCAATCCCTATATATAGTCAAACTTAAAGTATTTGAAATTGTTAAATGTGATTCATCTAAATTATTGGAGATCCAAATGGCTCTTACTCGACCCAACCCGACCTGACCTAACCCGGCCCTACTCTAAACTTCGGAGCAGAACCATAACTTTTTAAAGGTTCTCATTGTTACAACTAGGGGTTGAATTCATGTTTTTACTAAAAAAACCCTCAAGTTTTATATATAAAAATTTAACAAGTTATGGTGACCGGAGATCGATGGACCATCTTGACCCTTTTCTGGTTCCGCCCTTGACCAGAACCATCTATCAGCTAGCACGTCAAAACATATTGGTTTCGTTAAAACAAAAATAAAGACAAGTTCTATGTGTTTTATGATGTTTGAACCGTAACCATTTACTTTATTTTGTGTGGCATATTTAAATAGATCGAGCTTGCCGTCTCTAAACTATTATATCATCGAAGATTATATGCTCCGCCATGTGTCATAAATTTGTGGTTGATTAATTAGACAGCAAGTAATATTTAACTTGAATCATACTCAATGGGTTCTATTGGATCTAAATCTATGATGAAGCTAACTACACGTAGTGTTCGAGCCACTTTCACGAACATGGGTGCATGTAGGTTTGAGCTGTCAAATTAAGTGCCTTCTAAATTTCAATCTGAATATGTGATTACCGTTTACGGTGGGTCCAAGTGGAACAATTATGTAATTAATATTTGGGTTAATATCATATAAAACAATGGTTTGCTATATTAAAGTTACTAAGCTACGCAGAATCTATGTATTTAAATATATATATATATATACAGGGGTGGTTCTCATTCTAGCAGCCCCTATATATATATATATATATATATATATATATATATATATATATATATATATATATATATATATTTAAAATAACGACTTGTTACACGTAAATTTGTCCAAAATAAGATGGTCTAATTATTTTTCCAAAAAAATGCTACTTTATAAAATTTTGAATTTGACCAATGTAAGAAGCTAGAAAAATACCCAAGCTACGTAGCGGGTTTTGATCGATCGGCATTGATATGGTTTGATTGAAATTATCAAATGCACACGTTAGATGTTGAGTCGCTCACATGACCTTAATACAAAACAAAAAAAAAAAAAAAAAAAAATCAAAAGTTCACAGCATTTTTATATGTACACATCTAAAAGATATTAATCTACTAATCACTAATACGATCAATAATCTTAATATATAAATACAAGCATTACTAGAAAACTGTTATTATTCCTACCAAAATTTTTTACGCATTTCTTACAAACGAAAATGCTGACACTTTTCCCACGAAATTCCTATGAACAAGAAAGCGTCTTAGTTTTATGACAAAAAAGCGATAAAACAGCCATAAATTGTTATGCGTAGGAAATGTGTCGGAAATTTCCCACGTATTTCCGATGGAATTCGTTTTCGTTTTAACAATTTGTCGGAAATTTGTAGGAATTGGTATGCGTAAGAGAAATGTCAAAAATTTCCCACGGAATTCAGACGGAATTCGTTTTCATTTTAACGATTAGTAGGAAATGCGTAAGATTCCAATTTATCAAAAAAAAATATTCATAATAAATAAAATTAATGATATTAAAATATAAAGTTTTATTATTTATTAATATCCGTAGGAAGAGTGTCGATAATCCCGACAAATTACTTACGAAACGGATAAAAAATTATTTGTAATACATTTTATACATTTCATTGACGCCGAGATCCCGCCACCTCCGCACCCGCCGCAGTACCCACGTTCTGAGCGATACCAGATGTGGATCACAGAGACGCTCATGGAGCTCCGGGCTCATGTGGGATTGCCGCCCCATCCACTGCCACCGTCCCCACCGCCAGAGGATCAGTAGCTTTAGTTTTTATTTTTTATAGACATTCAGTTGTACTTTTTTATTAGACATTCAGTTGTACTTTTGTTTTGTATGCACAAACTGATTTTATATATATTTATGCAGTCTATCTTTTATTTACACGATGTTTGTTTGGATTGTTTGTGCTTATTTCATACGTCTCTTTCGCAATTTATTGTACAGTGTTTTAATTAAACATATTCGTGTAATTTAACAAAATAAAATCGGTTAACATTTATAAAAACAATGGCATAAAGAAACGTATCTTATAAACGACGGTTATAAATCAACTATAACTGGCACACTCACGTTAAATGACCGTAAAAAATCAACTTTAAATTATATATGTTTTATAAAAATAAAACACAAATCTACAACTTTTCAACAAAAAAAAAAAAAAACACAACCAAATACAATCATACAACAAACTAACACCCCTTTTTTTCAAAAAACCCCACTTTTGTACCCAAAAACAAACAGACCCACCTAAGCGCGGCACTTTGGCCAAAACGCAGCGCGTAGGTACAAGGTCAACAGACAAGATCTGACTGGTTTAGTCCTTGTCTGTTGACTACACATCTAAGCGTTGCGTTTAGCCAAAACACAGCGCGTCGATGTGTGTAAAAAGCCAACAGACGTGTGTGAATAGCGAAGGCTTTATAAATACAAGTCATAAAAGATGAAATTCATACATTTATTTCACTGATTGTGACTTCTAAACATTTTAGAAATATCACTCGATGTCCATCTAAGGAAATATCGCAATAAAGTATTTTGTCTTCACATACATATACACACATGCTCGAAGACAATAGTGCAACAAGTCTAGTTGTAGGGTTAGGTTTGTGAACGATGGGTCGATTCGTTTCAACCATTTTTGGTTATATGTGTGAACAAGTATAATTGAAATATAATATTTATATTTATTAAATAATAATAAACATATAATTAAATGTGGTAGATGGGCTGCTTTCACGTGGCAGATACAAGATACAAACTTTGTTTGGTTGTCCTGTGTGGTTAGTGGGCCTAACGGCCCATATAGTCCAATCAGCGCACGACATATAACTCACCCTAGGCCCTAGGGCCTAGCTAACCTCCCTGTCAAGTCTTCAATTTTTTTGTTACGAGTAAACTGCCATTTTGGTCCTTGTGGTTTGGTCAGTTTTGCCACTTTAGTCCAAATCTCAAACTTATTACATCTGGGTCCCTGTGGTTTGCATTTTGTTGCCATTTTAGTCCAAAAGTGAAATTTGACCAGATTACCCACTTTTGACCCTGCTATTTTGTCTTCACCCTCAGGGGCATTTTGGGCATTTGTAATTATTATAACTCAAATTAATAAATAATAATGCCATTGCCAGAACAACAACAATAATGCACTGCCAGAACAACATCAACAAGCACCGCCACCTCCTCCCCCTTCTCACCACCACCCCCACCACCGGATCTGCAACGCCACCACCAGCACTCTGCCGCCACAAGCACCGCCACCTCCTCCCCCTTCTCACCACTGCGACCATCACCACCCTCTCCCCACCCCTGTGTCAACTCCATACCTCTGCCACCACCGACCCCCGCCACGACCACCTACTACTACCCAACCTCAACCACCACCACAGTTATCAAATTCCAATTCATTCAAAATCAACTTCATTATGTGTAACGTCTTAAGAAAAGAATCAAATACATACAACTCAATCAATTAACAAAAACTCTAATAATAGCTTCTTCCCTACTACAACCTCCACCACACACCGTCCAAACACACTGTTAAAATCACCCCTGCAACCACCACCATTGCACCTCCGAACAGCTTGTCAATCAACACAGCGAAGAAATCCCCATGTGTCCCCCCTCAATTTCACCTGCTTCAATCTAGGGTTTCAACTAGGACACCCCATGATTTCCCTTTCAGAAAATGGACCTGATTCCGATTCAGGAGGATGTGAAGGTGGAGGAGGTGAGGGTGTCGGGGGTGGCGGCGGTGATGGTGGAGGCGGTGAGGGCGACGGTGGTGGTGGTGGATCTTTAGTGGTGGTGGTGATTGACGGAGGTGATTCAAATCCGATTCAGGAGGAGGTGAAGGTGGAGGAGGTGAGGGTGTCGGGGGTGGTGGCGGTGATGGTGGAGGCGGTGAGGTGAGGGCGACGGTGGTGGTGGTGATTGATGGAGGTGATTCACAAGAACAGTAAATCCGATTCCGGGGGAGGTGAAGGTGGAGGAGGTGAGGGTGTCGGGGTGGCGGCGGTGATGGTGGAGGCGGTGAGGTGAGGGTGACGGTGGTGGTGGTCATTGTTTGAGAAGATGATCTTCAGTGATGGTGGGGTGGGGTTTATATATTAATGGGGTTAATTAATATTAGGTTATAATAAACCTAAAATGCCCAAAATGCCCCTGAGGGTGAAGACAAAATAGCAGGGTCAAAAGTGGGTAATTTGGTCAAATTTCACTTTTGGACTAAAATGGCAACAAAATGCAAACCACGGGGACCCAGATGTAATAAGTTTGAGATTTGGACTAAAGTGGCAAAACTGGCCAAACCACAGGGACCAAAATGGCAGTTTACTCTTTTGTTATAAAATAAATTCAGTATTTTTCAAATATAATTTTTTTTGCCTTTTTCGTACATGACATGTTTGATTATTTCCATTTAGTTATGTATATTTTTCTGTTAGAGAAAGAAAGACGGGTTAAACGGATCAATCCACGAACCCACTAACTTGACCTGCACTTAGAGGTGCACAAGCCAGGATTTTTTAATACTTGGGTTCAGGTATATATCCGGATCCATATATGACCGGGTTTTGACTTTTTGGGTATTGGCCATACACGGGTCGGGTTCGTGTATAGATCGGGCTCTTTTGTTTTTTTGGCATAAAACATAGAAATATAATGGAAACATTTATTTATACATATTGTATGTCTTGAAATCTGCTCAAAAAAGACTCACACAAACTCTAAACGTTTAAAAAATGTTTTTGTACACAATGGATCCGGGTAATACGAAAACTCGGGTACGGGTTTTATGGAATCCCGGGTACAAACCGGGTACAAAAAACCCGGGTTCGGGTATTGAACATGAATACGCATACCCGATCCCTACCCTACGGAAGGGTCGGGTTCGGGTTTAAAAAAACCCAGTTTTTCTAATACCCGGGTTTGTTTTTTTTGTGCACCACTACCTGCACTTACCTTGTTTATCTAATGGGTTTGGAGGTTTTACGTAAAACTGACTTGAACCTAATTTTAAGTAAATCCAAATTTAGATTCTTGTTTTCTCAAAATTTCATGCATCTCACTATGATCGCATTTGAGACCATGTAATGTATAGCATATCAACAAATAACACCTAATTCCGTTGGTTTTGTTTTGATTAGCGCATGGAAAATGATGTTAGGCCCACTTTTATGGTATTATTTGATGAAGCTTTACAACATTGGCTTTATTGCTTTAACACGTTGAGTAAGATTGATTAAAGATTTTTTTCATTGAAACCTTCCGAAAAAAATGATAAATTAATTCTTCTGTAAGGATAGTGTGTGGGGACCTTTGAACTTTTTGCTTAGTAGTGTCCGGACAGTCCAACTTCACATCGTATCCAACTTCAAACTAGTTTCTTATTGAAATATATGAAGTGAGGAAGGGATACGTAGTGCATATTTATCCGATGATACTTTCTTGAAGAACATGAGTAAACCGATTTATGTGAAATTTGAGAAATATTGAGGGGAAATTGGGATCCTTATGTCTATTGCATCAATTTTAGATTCCCGTTTTAAAATGGGGTTGAGTGGACTTTTGAAAGGTACTCAGAGGTTGTATATAGAAGATGAATGTAAGATCATGGTTCAGGATGTGAAAAGTCAGTTAAAATCTCTTTTTAACAAGTATTTTAATGCATATAAGACATCTGATGCTACCATGAGTAGCTCAACATCTTATAGTGAATCAAGTGTACACACGCATGATATTTTTCCTTGCCTCAATTCAAGAACCGTTTCGATTGAAAGAAAATCTGAACTTGAGGAGTATTTGTATGAGCCGAACCTAAAATGTATGGATCCAAAATTTGATGTGTTCAAATGGTGGAGTCAACATTGTGGCAAGTTTCCGGTTTTGAGTAAGATGGCTAAAGACATTTTTGGCATCCCAATCACTATCGTGGCTTCCGAATAAGCCTTTATCGTTGGGGGCGTATATTGGATGATTATCGGAGCTCTTTTTCAATGGATATGGTGGAACTTTTTGTTTGTGGAAGTGATTTGTTTAAAGGCCAGCTCAAAAACAACCTTAAAAACATTAAACTTTTATTACATTTAGGGTCTGTTTGGTATGGGGTAATGGAATGGGCGAAGGAACGGAATGGACGAGTTAATGGAATGGACGAGGGAATGAATGGATCATTACCATTCCACATCTTTTTTGGTTACCATGTGTGAATGGAATGAGTTATTATTGTGTATTGTTCAGTAGGCAAGAAAAACAGAGTAATAAAATCAGCGGTGAGTGGTGGTGGTGATGGTGGTCGGTGGTAGTGATTGTGGGTGGTTATAGGTGGCGGTGGTGGGTGTCGACGGCGGCGATGGGTGGTGGTGGTGGCGGTGAGTGGCTGTGCGGCGGCGACGACGAGTGGTGGTGGTGGCAAGGTGGTCGTTGATGGTGGGTGGCAGTTGGTGGTGGCGGAGGCGGTTGGTGGTGGTGGTGGCGGCGGCGGTTGGTGGTGGTGTCGTCGACGATGGTGGTGGGCGGCGACGGCGAGTGTCGTTAGCGGTTGGTCGCAGTTGTGGGTGATAACGGTGGCGAGCGGGTGGCGGCGGCGGCGACGGTGGCTGTCGGGGTGAGGTGGTGGCGGTTGGCGGCGATGGTGTCGATGGTGGGTGGTGGTGGTGGTGGGTTGTGGCGAAGATGATGGGTTGTGGTGTTGTTGATGAATGGTGCAAGAGGGGATGGAATGGAAAAAAAACATGGGGGTGGAAGGAATGCTTTTGAGGGAATGGAATGTATTTTGGAATGGGTGATTCCATTCCATTGACCAACCAAACACATTTTTTCTTCATTCCCTCGTAATCATCCATTTCATTCCACCTCTTATTCCTGCATACCAAACGCTACCTTATAGTCTATTTTTACTTTTGTAGTTTATGCATTAACATTTGTATTTTATTTTTAATGTGTAGCAAGCTGCATGAAATGAAGAAAAATAGGAAATCGATGTGTTGACTCTAGACGAGTATGATAATAAATGAAAGGTATTTTTTAATTATAAGAAACCATAAAAACTTATATGTAATGTGTAGAACTTAATGGTTTTGTTTAATGCTTGTGTTAACAGGCTATATATGTTGATTTGAAGTGGAATTTTGTGGATGGAGATGATTAGGCTTTAAGAAGATGTTTATGGCTTTTGAAGTAAATGACAATTTGTATTTTGCAGTTTTTTTTGTGCTTCAGATTTGATATTGTTAAGAACATTTTTAGGATCATAATATTAGTTATGTATTGATTTTGTTATTGTTTAATGCAGCCTAATAAGGTGTTGGACATGTTTCAATGAAGTTGGGATTTGTTTTTATTGAATGCAGCTTTGTAATAGGCTTGATTTTATTTATTTTATTTATTTATTTTTGAGTGAATTTCAAGTTTTGTCCTTTATCTTTAGGCCACTTTGCAAGTTTTGTCCTTTATGTTTAAATTTGACGAGTTTTGTCTTTTATGTTTAAAAATCAAGCACGTTTTACCCTTTATGTTTAAAAATCAAACACGTTTTGTCCTTTATGTTTAAAAAATCAAGCACGTTTTGTCCTTAAAAATCAAGCATAAAGGACAAAACGTGCTTGATTTTTAAACATAAAGGACAAAACTCGTCAAATTTAAACATAAAGGACAAAACTTGCAAAGTGGCCTAAAGATAAAGGACAAAACTTGAAATTCACTCTTTATTTTTTTTTTTTTTTTTTGTGTATTGCTGCACATGTTTTAATTAAGGTGTTGAGAAAAAACCGAGCGAAAACGATCCGCTTGATTAAAATTCGAACCGAGCATGAGCATCGCTTTTGTGCTCAGTTTTGCAAAATCGATCCGAACCGATCCGATCTGCTCGGTTGTAATTCAATCCGAGCACGAGCAGACCCTCGCTCGGATTAGATCGGCTCGTGAACACCCCTATGCCCGGTATGTAATTTTCGTATAGAGTTTTTTAGGTATATACGTTTTTGATTCCTCGGTCGGAAATCTCCCAAAAAGGGTGATTTTTATACATGTATAACACATTAGTAAGATGGATTAAAGATTTTTTTTTCATTAAAACCTCCCAAAAAAGATATATTAATTCTTCAGTAGGCAATACGAAAAGGGTAATTTTTATACATGTAGATATTATATGTTTCTAATCTTTACCGTATATAGATATCTTATTTGTTTCGTGTAAAAAAATTATGTATACAATTCAATTTCATTTCATGGCCATTAGTAAACCTATTTACTAAGTGTCCTCTGGCGGAGCAATATACTATTGTTTTATGGTATTTATTACTTGTTTTTTACATGTAATATACAGTGTAACTTTCTTTTTCTTTTTCTTTCAAACGAGTAACGACCACCAACACTAAAGTTGCGGCGTGTTAATGCGAACAAATTAAACCGAAACGTAAAACATATAAAAGAATAACTAAGTCGTTCTAGAACCCACGCGTTACGATGAACCTGTCAAACGGGAAAAAAATAGAAAAAATAAAAATGTTTAACCACACACGCACGTTGCCGTGTCAACTCTCGTAAAATTTAGAACGGAACGTAAAGCGAAAATTTTGCGAAAAATGAAAAGTATAGAGGACCAAAGTTGAAAGTAAAAAAATATTGAGGTTAACTTATAAAAGATGATATGCAATAGCTTAATGCATACAAGTGTTATAAATTAAATCTATATTATGAGCCACATGTCGGATATTGTCCAAGGGAGGAGCTTGAAGTTCAAACCCCACTACACATGGTCTTATGCTTGCTACAAAGCTTGATGTACTCTCTTGTGGCTCAAAGTTGTAAACCCACATTGGGTACAACCATAAGATGCATAATACATCTACAAAGCTTGATATACAAGCTTTAATGCAACAAAATGTTGCAAAATATATAGTATATAATATATAATATAATATGGACGTTGGTTTTAAAATCAATAATTGTTTCTACAAAAGGATAATTAAGTAATAACATACATTAAATATGACCACATGAACTATAGCCTTTTTGAACGTGCAAACTGATGGTTTTGGTTCTACATTTATGAGAGTGGGTGGCCCAATAGGTTATGGACTTATAAAGTGGCTGATTACATCCACATATGCCTATTCTTTTTCTAGTGCCAGCATGAGCCTCTGAACGAGTTGAGATTTGTTTTATTTGTATTTCACATGTGTTGTATACTTGTATTATATAACATAATACTATACTACACACTATATACTACACGATATAAGTTTTCTATGTAGATGAAACAATCTGTAGCGGAACTATGATTTCTTTATCCGGGGGCCATTATAGGGCTTTAATCTCTACCGGCACGAGTAGAGACTCTAAATTATGTTTTTTTTAGGAAAATCTTGGATTTTATATATAAAATTCCTACAAATTCTCATGGCCAGAGAGTCAGCGGATCCTCTTGACCCTCCTCTGGTTCTGCCCCATAAACACAATTATTCCGACGGTTTGGAATCTTTATCCAGTTTTGTATATAAGTAAAGCTTACTAGGTTATGCGTTACCACCTCACGCCCCTGGTGAGGTGGCAACTTTTCAGCTTTAGGGGGCGTGTAACACTGCCCAATGGGGTGTTAAACCCGGGGTTAAGGTGGTGGGAGTTGGTAGGAGTAGGATAACGGCATGAAAGGAAGAAAAGGATGTGGAACCTTTTCTTTAGGCGTAAGACCATGTGTAGTCATAAAGCCCCTTTGGGGGCGTTATGCGACAAGTGGCGAAATGCGTAAGAGAAGGGCTTTATGGAGCTTTATATCACAAGAGGGTGTAGCGGTAAGGGGTTTACATAACCCCTTCAATTATACATACATATGTATGTATATATATATGTGTGTGTGAGTGGAGGGAATCATTGTGCAGCGCTATCATCTTCGCTGGGACTGGATTTGAAGACCCCATAACGCCCGCCGTAGTGGTGTTGGGCGACGCTATAGCCTCTTTTGCCGTGATATAATGACCCACTACTGCGACTTAATTTTCCCTAACCAAGTTCTCATTAACACCCCCACATGGTTAAAATAGTATTTGGCAGAATGATAGGACCCACCAGTTTTCCTATGGTTAAAATAGTGAAAAATGAGACCAGATTGTTAACACAAATTTACTGTTTTAAGTTATAATATAATTTACATGGTTGGTATAATTGTTACCAACCTAACAACAGTCAATTCCCCCTTATTAACACAAGCAAAATTACCAACTAAAAGGTGGAAAGGGGGTACAAATACACAAAACTACAATATAATCGGTTGCAACTTGGAGGTTTGAGGGTAGGCTCTATCATCTTCAAGAACAAGCAATTTTGGGGTGTTTGAATCTCTCATCCATGCAGTCACCATGGGCCCCGGTGATATGAACCTACCGATATTAGATGTAGCAACCCTAAATGGCGACCCCATGCTACCCAAAAGGGCTTCAATGGCTCGTTTAAGCGCACAATCACCTACAACTTTGCTGTGCTTACCCCATCCTGTTAAAATGCTGCATCAACAATGGTAACCAGAAATGCGTCAAAAGTTTAATAATGTTTACAAAACGAAACTCAGCACGTTGGAGACCGAATCCCAGCTCAACGAAAGTGTTGTCTAAAAGGTCTTGGTCCGGGCTTGGGTGGGCCTGAAAGCCCAATACGTACTAAACTTTTTTTTACGCAAAGCCCGGCCCTTTAGGTCTGGTGACTTTGGAGTCTGGTCTAAAAAACCCAAACGTTAGTTGTCTTAATAAAGTTATCATTCAATAGTAAATTACTCAGATGGTCCAATTGATGTATATGAAATTACTAGTTTGGTCCTTAAGCCACAAATTACGTCAATGGTCCCTACTTTAAGAAGTTGTTGCAAGGATAGTCCCTGGAGTGGATGGGCATCTTAAGGCCTGTTAGTGTTTGTTATGTGCAACACACAGGAGAGTAATTTGGTTGACCAACTGCCATCACTACGTCCACCAACAGATGGTCCGGCATCCTCCACCATCATGTCGTCTTTTGATGAGAGTGAAGCTGGCTTAAGCCACAGGGGCCGTTCGTGTAATTTACTCTAAAAGCTTACTGGTGGTGTACGTTTTTAGAAAGCTTGGGGCCATTCGTGTAACTTACTTTAAAAGCTTATTGGTGGTGTACGTTTATAAAAACTTAATGCCCATCGCATCAAAGCCCGAACTATCCCAATTTTTTAGGCCCAATTTCACATGGTTCTTTTTTTTGGAAAACCCGAAACAGCTAATATTTATCCAAGTATAATTATCGTTTATAAGCTTACTAGGTTAGTTCCCCGTGTGTTACACGGGTTGAACAATTTAAACTGTATAATAACAGGGTCGGCCCAAGCCCAAGTATTTTGAGGCTTGGGCCTCAGGCCACCAAATGTATAGGGCCTCAAGATTAAAAAAAAATTATATACTATATGGGTATGAGCCTTGTTATTAAAAGGTTGTAGCCCAGTTGGCGCGCATGTCATCTGTGTACCTTAAGGGGGTGGGTTTGAATCTCCTTTAGGCCGATCAACCGTCGTTTATTCTTTTTGGATAAGAAAAAAATAGGCAAGAAGGGCCCCGATTTTGAAACTTGCTTTAGGCCTCTAAAATGGTTAAGCCGACCTTGTATAATAAATATTTCTTGTAAATGCAAATCAAAGACGGAAACACTTATATATAATTGATAAATAATGAAACTAATAATAATAGTAGTAAAAAAATCTCATACATGTGTATACTCATTTAAGTAATCGATATACATTTGATGTTATCCTATATTTTTTGTATTCAATTAACATTTTTCTATTTAGTATTATTTACAATTATTAGAAGATATATATGAAAGAAAAGCGAGAAAACTTAAAAAATATGTGTCTTCAATAAATGACACGTGTCACTATATATTGAGTATAGATGTTACTGAATTTTTGAAGAATAATTTTTAAGTTTGACATATATATTCAAGCTTATAAGTATATAATATAGTCATGAATTTTTAATAAATCCAAAAAAATTATGTTATTAATGGCAAAGTGTGTTTTAGCCAAATCCTAGAATTTAAAACATAAAAGACCAGGTGCAAAAAAGCGTGAAATCCTTTAAAACTTCAATAAAAGGGTTATAGTTATCAGATAAACATTTTTCTATTTAATATATTATTTACAATTATTAAAATATTTTTCTATTTGATATTATCTACAAATTAAAAGATAAATTGTTAGAAGATAAATATGAAATAAAGGCGGGAAAACCAAAAAATAGACGCCTCCAATGAATGACACGTGTCACACATTGGTTTACTTTATTATATGTATAGATTTGGAGTGTGTTCAGAAAAAAAGAAAAAAAAAACACTCTTTGATTGTATATATTTTATATTATTAATTTAAATTACGTAAAGTTATAATCTCATATTATAACTTTTATTGAATTTATATCTTATCTAAGTAGTTTCAGACCAATTTAAAATTTTATACTAAAAGTTACAATCAATTCTACTTTTATCACATGAAAAATGTTCCCACGCTGCCCTTGATGTGCCCGTTTGGACCCAAATTAAGGCTAGTTTATGAGTGAAGACTCAAGACCGGGCTTTTTTGGCCCAAATGAACCTGGGCTCAGTGCACCTCTAAACAATTTGATAATAATAATAATAACAACAACAACAACAACAACAACAACAACAATAATAATAATAATAATAATAATAATAATAATAATAAATAAATAAATAAATAAATAAATAACATACCTCAATAAACCAGGCAACTCATGGCCTTCATAAACAATCGAACATATATTTAGCAACCATGCATGAACCATGGCTCGTGCAGCACCAGAAGACATGAGGTGTAAATCTAGACAAGAGTCAGACCATGTATTTTCCCACACTTGTCTACGTTTCCCTTCAAGCACCACCATCTGGGCCCCACGTTTCTGAAAATTTTACAGAATCGCGTAAAATTACCAAAATTTCGTGTGATTCCGATAATCGAATTATTTAGGGGTCATTTTACATGTAAATACATCCTAAATAATCAAAATCCGCCCAATACTCGAAAAAAACTTATTATCTATCTGCAAAGAAACTCATTGTTGAGGATAAGTGTGAAATTACCAAACCACCCCTGATTTTAAAATAATGAGTGAAGCTGATTTACCTGTCCAAAATGCCATAACATGTCGGTCAAAGCATTATAAAAGGCAGATGCAGTTGCAGAATCCATACGTTTGACCTCGTCGAAAAGAGAAAGAGCATGGACCCAGACGTTTTCTCTATGGCCCATCAAAAGCCCATGGGCCACACCATAAACTTGGTTATCAAATAAACGGAGTTCTTCCAATAACAATGAAGCTTCTTCAAACGAACTGCAACGGCTGCAAAAATATATATAAATTGTAACAATTTCTTATTTGTGTTTAAAATTAAAGAATATGATGGTTTAAAAATCTGCAACGCCTTCCGAGGCTTTTAAGTCCAAAAGTGCGAGCTTCACAACCAAATAAGATTTATGTATAACCAAAAGCTGCATTTGTCTAGATAAATATTAAATTTCAAACAATCAGGGTTAAGTACAGACCTGCAAGCATTCAAAATAGCTGAAAACGTCACCACATTCGGTTTAATTTCCAGCTCATGCATCTTCCGGAAAACACCTAAAACACATATAATCTCCTTGCTACCCTTTTCGCCGATATTCAAATGTCCAGAAGCTAACTGCTCAAAAACCTTTATTATCCGATCTTCGTTTCTATTATCAACCTTTTTATCACCATTTCCCAAACGCACAATTTCGCGTTTATCATCAACTGATAAACTAGTTTCGCCCGACTGCCCGAAAGCATTTATGATCGAATTATATGTTACAACATTCGGTTGAATCCCTTTTTTAGTCATCTCATCAAGTAACAAAGCGGAAGATTCTACGAACCCTTTCTTACATAAGGTATCGATTATTTCGCTATAGAAAACAACATCGGCTTTCAAACCTTCATGCTTAAACTCCTTGTACATCTCGGTAGCTTCTTGGTACAACCCGCCTTTTAAATAAACACTTATTAGAGTCGAATAAGTCAGTAAATTAGGAGGCACCCGTTCGTTTTTCATCCTATTAAACAATTCTTTAACCTTATCGTATCTCCCCTGTTTTCCGAACCCGTCAAGAAGTGCGTTATAAGTCACAACATCTTTTCTAAAACCCGTGTTTTCCATTTCTTTCACGACGTTAAGAGCCTCATCAAATCGTCCTAAACTTGCATATATAGCCAAAAGATTATTGTAAGAAACGCGATCAAGACGAATATTTGCATACTTCATCTCACTAACCAAACTTAGTGCTTGATCTAACCTCCCTGACTTCGCACACCCACGAATCACCGTACTATACGTAACCTCATTGGGCATAACATTCTTCGCTGTCATTTCCGCCATTATTTGAAAAGCAGAATCCATATGTCCACCACTAGAAGCAGCATCCAAAAGCGTATTATACGTATAAATATCCGGCTCGATCCCTCGATAACACATTTCGTTAAACAAATTCATGGCGGTCTCCCACAACCCGCCACCACTACAAACCGCTAAAAGCGAATTGTAAGTAATCCTATCCGGCTGAAACCCGTTACTCAACATATCATCGAAAATGTCCGAAGCCCGTTTAAAATCCGCACCCCCTTTCCCACACGCATCAATCAACGCATTATACGTAACAAGATTCGGCTTCAAACCCGACAACTTCATCGTCTCAAACAACTTAATCGCATCATCACACAGCCCGCTTTTCGCATAAGCACTAATCAAAGCAGAATAAGCATAAACAGTGTTCCCATACCCTTCACTAACAGCAGTTTCAAACACCTTTTTAGCTAATTCAACTTTCCCCAATCTACCAAGCACACTAATAACAGAGCTAGCTAATTTACCTTGCTCGGTTCGCCTTCTTTCGCGGTTAACCGCGAATTCGAAGCACTGGATCGCCATAGACCACTCGTTTCGATTACCCAATTCTCGTAACAAGAAGTTATAATCATCAGACCCACATAATTTCAATTGAAAACTATGTAACACATTTTCAACCAACCGATCATCACCGCTAGCCCGAATCAGCTGCTGGAGAGCTTCTTCGGCTGAGACCGAGTGGCGAACGGAGCCGCCGGCTTTCGGGCGGCCGAAATGCATCTTGGAAACGAACCGGGTTGAGCGGCGACCGGAGAAATCGGCAGCAAGTTCGGATTTGGAAGAGGAAAGAGGGGTGAAATTAGGGTTACGGTGGTGGGGGGCAGCTGCGACGGTGGTGGGGATGGGGTTGGGGGGCTTGGTGGTGGTGGGGTTTCTTGGTGGAGGAGGGTGGAGGGAGGTGTGGCCGTTGTGGGTGCGGCGGTGGGGGTGGGGGTGGTGGATGTGGTGGTTCTGGTAGGGTTTAGCGGTGGATAAAGTGGGTGGGGTGGAGGAGGCCATTGGTGGTGGATAGGGTTTGATGATGGGGGAGATGAGAAGATAGAAGAAGAGGTGAAGTGATGGTAGGTGAGGTTAGTTGTTTAACAAGTCAACCACTTCACTTTTTTTGTTTTTTTGGTTGGCTTGTTTTTAGTTTTTACCCTCTTGAATTAGGTTTGCCATTTTGGAGCACGCAAAATATTTACTTTGAGTTTTTTTTTTTCTATAAAAAATTAATGTCTTTTTTTTTATAAAAATAAGAAATTATATATTTAAAGAATATTGTTCTTAGATCAATTGAAGGACTTTTTAATATATTTTAAGAATATTGTTCTTAGATCAATTGAAGGACTTTTTAACAGGCCATCTGTATTCAAACGTGGTTATGATATTTGTAACCTAGCATTTTTTTTGGACTCTATATTGATATGTCATTATGTTGAATATCGATATTGGATTTGCGTAATTGTTATGATTTGAGTGGTTATTAAAAATTTTACTATGTCATAAGCTAAGTTTAAAGATTGTGTCATATCATATGATATAACTATTTTTTTGTGTATGTAAAATAAAATAACATCTATCATCTCTTTTTAAAACGTGTTGTAGAAAGATTTGAAACCATGGTTGTAAAAATCCCGACTAGCCGTCGATTAATCTTCAATTAATCACCGATTAATTATGATTAATTTTCGATTAATTACAATTAATCGCGATATATCCGATTAATCCCGATTAATCGCTAGTCCTCACCCCACCGGCCGACTAGCGACTAGCGATTTCGACAATCATGTTTGAAACTAAATTAACGTGTTTCCTACACTTTATACATTTTAATAAAATAACAAATAACATTAATCTCAGAGCCGTCTCTGAGAACTCTCAAAATAATTTAGGCTCCGGGTAAAATAAAAAATTGGGCCCAAAATTATGATAAAGAGAAATTAATTAAAAAAATAAGACTTTGGTGGTGGAGCTAAGGGGAGGCAGGATGGAGTAAAAGTATAACACGAGATGATTTTATAACGCGTGATAAACAAAGAAATCCCACCGCCACCATACTTCTATCACGCGTGGATGTTGGTTGAAAAGTATAACGCGTGACAAAAATAACGCGTGATGAATTGATTTTGTGTGAGCAATTGTTGGTTGGGGGGAAATTGTTGGGTGTGGTGGTGAGTGATGACCAATGCCACTAAAAAAGGTTGTGCGTGATGGAAAAATGGTTGATGACATGGCGAAACTTGATTGGGTGCTTGTGAGTGATGGAATTCTATCACTAGTGACCACCCCAACCCTCTAAGCCTTAAACTTAAGACTTTGATATTATCCTGATAAAGTTTTTTTTTCCAATCCACAACAACATTTTATGTAAAAATTTCCAATCCACAACAACATTTTATGTAAAAAAATGTATACATATATTATATATATAAAAGTTTATAAAAACTTTTCAGGCCCTCTGAAAATTTGGGTCTCGAGCGATAACATAGGTTAGCCGGCCCTGATTTATCTATTATTTATATATATATACATAATACGAATGTATATGGTTAGTATTGTGTATAATCGTTATCCAATTAATAAATACTTAGCATATAGTTAAAAATTATATTATACTTAATATTATATTATACTAGGTTAGTTCCCCGTGTGTTACACGGGTTGAACAATTTAAACTATATAGTATAGATATTTTCTGTAAATGCAAAACAAAGACATAGACATAGACATTTACATACCATATTGACATAAATGAGTTAATATAAATGTAACCCATCAACTCGTACATATTAATTAATGTTGTAGAGTTCGATAAGACGGCTCTAATGTCGGTTGAATGAGGTCAATCAGAGTTTATTTGATACCCTTTGTACGACTTCTTATTTTTTGAATATTTGTATTTGATTCTAAACCTATTATTAATATTATTGATAATAATTTTAGTTATATATATCAATAATATATTTTATATATATATATATATATATAGGACAATGCTAGATAGAAAACCCTAAAAATTTGAGAAAACCCAACCTCCCGACATTTTTTTTTGAAAAAAATAACACATGTAATATACATGTTTTTAAGAGTTTTGGGCCAAAAAATCAAAAAAAGCGCCGAAGGGATAATTAAAAAAAAAAATTTCAGCAACTTTCAGCATTTTTGTCTAACACATGTTAGGCACTGAATTTTGTTTATTTTTTTAAAAAAAATCCCTTCGGCGCTTTTTTGTTTTTTTTTTGGCCCAAAACACTCTAAAACATGTATATTACATGTGTAATTTTTTTCAAAAAAAAAATGTCGGGAGGTTGGGTAAAAATGGGGGGAGATTTGGGTTTCCAGAGTTTTCTAAGAATTTTAGGGTTTTTTGTCTAGCATTACCCTATATATATATATATATATATATATATATATATATATATATATATATATATATATATATATATATATATATCAGTAATATATTCAGTGGCGGACCCAGAAATTTTTTTCATGGAGTGCGGAATTTTAAAGGGGTCTTTTGTCTATCACTATATAATACTTCTTTGGTCTGGTTCGGGTCGGGTCGGGTCGGGAAAATCTATTTGCATAGCTCTTCAACGTTGCTAAAAATACCTCCGATAGGGGCAGATCCAGTAATTTATTCCAATAGAGTCACTATTTTTAGATACCTCAATTTCATAGAATCCAATATAGAAATGTTCAAGTCAGTTCAACAGTTCAAGTATGTCAAATTGATCACAATAAAAATCTCTTTCTAAATACGATACACCTATGCATATATACTACAATTTTTTATATTTTATTTATATATTTGTTCTTTTTAAAATACAAAGAATGTAACTAATTTATAACCATATATGTATTATATGTTATATTTATATCTAATATATAACAGACCGAAGTATACTAAACAAATAAAGAGTCCACAAAAATTTAAAAATAGATAGTTAAACAGAATTAATTCATAGTTTTGTGTATTTATCTTTTAGATAACTAAATAAGCGTCAATGACCTTGTGGTCTAGTGGTGGAAAGGACTTGAGTTCTCTATAGAGACTCCGGTTCGATCCCCACTCGCTGCAAGTGAGGTGGGGGTGGGTTTACATGCCAGCGTGGTTCCCATCCTCAGGTCGCGAGTTCGATTCCTGGCAGCCCTGGGTTAACCCTGGCCACCTGGTAGGTATGTCCGTTGTAGGCGTGTGGCGCCGTCTCGAACTCGGGCCGTGTCGCAATACCCGTGGTGAGAAACCCGGTGAGCTGCCGTTCAAAAAAAAGATAACTAAATAAGGATAGGTGAGGTCTAACCTATGAAGGTTGCAGGCTTTTGCTGCAAACCTGAGAAAAGCAACAAAAGAAACAATAAAAAATCATAACTTTTAAAAGGAAAACCCATTCAAGTTTCAAAGATGGTCTTCTTCTTCATTTCATTTGCAGCTACTCCCGACGGCCGGCGTCACTTTCCGGAGAAAAAATTCCGGTCACATATCAGTTTTTGTAATTAAGGGGTGCGATTGCAAACGTTTAAGGGGTGCGATTGCAAACGTTTAAGGGGTGCGATTCGGATTTTAGCGCGCCCGCCCACCCAACCTCACATGTAGGTCCGCCCCTGAATATATTTAGTCTAACATATTAATATTATTATGAATTTCGAAACTTGTTTAGCTAGGATTTAAGATTCTATTGAAGTTTTAGTTATTGAATTAATAATAAGAATTTGTATTAGATTAGATTAAATATTACTATTATTTGTATTAGATTAGATTAAATATTATTATTATTAGTATATTATTATGAATTTCGAAATTTGTTTAGCTAGGATTTAAGATTCTATTGAAGTTTTAGTTATTGAATTAATAATAAGAATTTGTATTAGATTAGATTAAATATTATTATTATTATTATTTGTATTAGATTAGATTAAATATATTATTATTAGTATTATTAATAATTTTAATCAATTAAATGAGAGAATGACAAGTGTCCCAAAACAGGTTTCTTTTATTATATAGTATAGATTATACTTAATATTAATTTTTAAAGTCGGTTCTGTCACAACACATTTTACTTTTGGTTTTTCTTGTTTTTTTAGTTCACATGTGTCAACCTCTTCATATTGATTTATTTCGTTTGGGTTAATATATCTTATGCTATGTTAAGAAGCGAACCTAAATTTGATGGGTAAACCCAAAAGATTCAGGAAAGGTAATCGGATGAGTATCCGGGTATGAACGATGTACAAGATTAGTTTTAATAATTGCGTGTATGAGACAAGTATGGTATTAAATCTAGTCCGGTTACTCAAAACATATATACACGTTTACTAGTACTATAACCATAAACATTTTCTTTTTATTTTTATCTGCGTCTAGATAGTAGATTAATATGTTTTTTTAACTAAAATCGATTTAAGATCAGGGTATCATCAATTAAAGGTACAGGAAGAGGACATTCCTAAAACCGCATTCAGAACGAGGTATGGTCATTATGAATTTACTGTCATGCCATTTGGTTTAACCAATGCCCCAGCCGCATTTATGGACATGATGAACCGAATATGTAAGCCATATTTGGATAAATTCATAATTGTCTTCATAGATGATATTCTAATTTACTCTAAAAGTAAAGAAGAGCATGCAAAGCACTTGCACTTGCTTTTAAGTTTATTGAGAAAGGAGAAACTTTATGCTAAGTTTTCAAAGTGCGAATTTTGGTTAGAACAGGTGCAATTCCTCGGACATTTAGTTAACCATGAAGGAATTCATGTAGATCCAACAAAGATAGAGGCAATTACCCAATGGAAAACCCCAGAGTCACCAACTGAGGTTAGAAGTTTCTTAGGATTGGCCGGTTATTATAGAAGATTTATCCGAGATTTTTCTAGAATAGCCATTCCTTTAACCAAGTTAACCTGTAAATCTGTTAAGTTTGAATGGGGACCAAAACAAGAAGAAGCCTTTAAAATCCTTAAGCAAAGATTAACCCATACACCCATACTAGCGTTACCAGAAGGAAATGAAGACTTTGTAGTCTTTTGTGACGCTTCTAAGTTAGGATATGGATGTGTATTAATGCAACGTCAAAAGGTTATAGCTTATGCCTCCAGAAAACTTAAGAGTCATGAAGAAAATTATTCAACCCATGATTTGGATTAGGAGCTATAATTTTTGCCCTTAAAATTTGGAGACATTATCTTTATGGTAGTAAGTTTACCATATTCACAGATCATAAGAGTTTAAGGTATGTTTTTGGGCAAAAAGAGTTGAATATGAGACAAAGACGCTGGATGGAATTACTTAGTGATTATGATTGTGATATCCAGTATCATGCAGGAAAAGCAAATGTAGTGGCAGATGCTTTAAGTCGAAAGTATCATGAGAAGCCAAAAAGGGTACGTTCTCTTAAATTAAATCTTCAAGTAGATTTAAATGATCAGATTAGGAAAGTTCAAGAATCAGTAATCAAGGAAGATACTGAAAAATTAAAAGGAATGATTAAAGAATTAGAACAAGGAACAGATGGAATTTGGAGATTCCATAAAAAGAGAATGTGGATACCTAAATTAGGAAATTTACGTCACCGTATATTAGAAGAAGCTCATAAGTCTAAATATACGATGCATCCAGGAAGTGATAAAATGTACCAGGATTTAAGGAAAAATTTCTGGTGGATAGGAATGAAAAAGGACATAGCAGCTTATGTTTCTAAATGTTTAACTTGCTCACAAGTTAAAGCTGAACATCAGAAACCCTCAGGTTTGTTACAACAATTAGAAATGCCAGTTTGGAAATGGGAATTGATAACAATGGATTTTGTTACCAAATTACCCAAAACAAGAAAAGGTAATGATACAATCTGGGTGATTGTAGATAGGCTAACCAAATCAGCTCATTTCTTACCAATGAAGGAAACCATTAGTATGGAACAATTAGCCAAATTATATGTGAATGAAATTGTTTCATTACATGGAATTCCTTTATCAATTGTTTCTGATAGAGATAGCCGTTTTACTTCTCATTTTTGGTCAAGTTTCCAAAAAGCAATGGGAACTAAGTTGAACTTAAGCACAGCTTATCATCTTCAAACAGACGGACAAAGTGAAAGGACAATCCAGACGATGGAAGACATGCTTAGAGCTTGTGTAATTGATTTTGGAGGTAATTGGGACGAACACTTACCTTTGATAGAATTTTCTTATAATAATAGTTATCACACAAGTATCAATGCTGCACCATTCGAAGCACTTTATGGACGAAAGTGCAGAACCCCAGTCTGTTGGGCAGAAATTGGGGAAAAACAATTATCTGGACCTGAAATAGTACAAGAAACAACTGACAAAATCATTCAAGTCAAGGAACGACTGAAAGCAGCACGTGATCGACAAAAGAGTTACGCTGATAATAGACGCAAACCATTAGAATTTCAAGTAGGAGATAGAGTATTATTAAAAGTCTCTCCTTGGAAAGGAGTGGTAAGATTCATCAAAAGAGGAAAGCTAAGTCCCAGGTATATTGGACCTTTCAAAATTCTTAAAAGAATAGGACCTGTAGCCTATCAGCTACGACTGCCAGAGGAAATGGCAGGAATACATGATGTATTTCATGTATCTAATCTCAAAAAGTGCCTAGCTGATGAATCACTCGTTGTACCTCTCAAGGATATAGAAGTAAGTGAACAACTCAAATTTGTAGAGAGACCTCTACAAATTGAACATAGAAAAATTAAGAATCTCAAGCATAAGAGATTAGTTCTGGTCAAAGTAAAGTGGGACTCCAAAAGAGGACCTGAATACACATGGGAGCTTGAATCAGAAATGCAAAAGAAATATCCACACTTGTTCCAGTAGATCTCGAGGACGAGCTCTAAAACAAGGTGGGGAGGATATAACAACCCTCGGTAAAACCGACACCCTCATAATAGTTCTGACACCCTAATATATCTTTAAAAGTATCAATATGTCTTTATATGCACCCGTATGTGAAAACCGAGCCCAAAATACAATATAACATATAGAATAAATTAAAAACAATAATTACTAAGCTGAGGCGGGCCGCGTAGCACCTCACCTCAAGCTCATGCGGGCCGCATTAGGATGTAATTGGACTTCGTTTAAACCGTTAGTTGATGCGGGCCGCGTACAAGATCGCTTAAGTCCATGCGGGCCGCGAGTGTCCTAAATTGTGGCGCAGCCCTGGGCCGCCACGTGGCCCAACACCCGGACAAGCTAGTGAACGACTCAGCTAAGCTACGCAGTTGACCGGAGTCAATGCGGGCCGCGTAAGCCCTGCCCATATCCCACGCGGGCCGCGTGAAGACGCGATATCAGCCCTATAAATAGAAGGCAACGGGCCTTCAGTCTGTCGTTCATTTCCTTTCTTTCTTTCTTAATTTTCTGTAGTGGCGTTACTATACCCGGGCATTATACCCCCTAAAATAGCGAGGTTCTGCTACGATGTAAGTATTATAACCCCTGGAGACGTATTAGATACGCTGCCCGATTGATCTAGGGTTCCGTAACGGCTGTCGTGGTTCTGCCCGACGTAGTCGTTGGAATGCCGTCTCGGGGAGGGTATTACTAATGTTAAAATGGGTTATTATACTAACACACGTGCATTTGTGTAAATTATAGATATTCACCAGGAAACCCTAAAGAATAACCTAAGACAGCAATGTGAGTGATCCTTCTTTTTGTGTAAACCTTTTTGTGAGTTGATCCACATTTTGTAAATCTTTTTGTTAACTGTTTTTACAAAACCTTAAATATTTCTTCATGTGAAAGACAGTTATTGAGTATTTGTAAGGGTACAATTATGATGGTATATTTGGGGTTTTGTGTACAAAATTTGTTACCACCTGGGGAGAGGAGTAACATGACCATAAGTCAGATGACAGTACCATGGATGTTAATTGGTATTACCTGTAAACAAATGTAATTGCGGATGCGCCCTCAAAACTGTACACTGTGAAAATGGTTTTATTTAAATTTCATTAAAATGGGATTCACTCACCAGTATTTCCCACTGACAAAATGTTTTTAAAACGCGTTTCAGGTAACAATATGTGAAAGCCAAATAGAAGCCAGCTGGACAGCACTGAAGGCTTGGAAAAGTGGCAATAAAGTTACCTAAGAATAAAATGGATGTTTTTATTAAATAAATAGGATTTACTCCTATGAAATGTGTGTATTGAAAACTTGGGTTTTACCCATATGTTTAATGTTACAAAACATGGTGGTTTACTCTGATTAAATATTTCCTAACTACGGTCCTGATGAAAATTTCCGCTGCCAAATTGGATAAAGGCCGTGAGCTAGGGATCGGGAGCTGTGATAGAAACAGTCGCTATTGTTGCCGGAAAGACCAAACAACCGCCTGAAACCCTTCCAGCAAGCTGTTCTGTTCAGGGCAGTAAATATCCGACCTCCAAGCCTCTAAATGACGATCCAAACGGTCAAAATCTTCGTATATATGTGTAGAAGAATCGATCCAAAGTTGAGCTCGATCCAACGGTTAGATCTTCGGGAATCATCTGATCTTTGCTGCTATAAACCTCAAAAACGGGATTTCTCCCTTCTCTCTCTTCCTTAGCTCCCAAAACCGAAAATTATCAATGTGAGGGAGATGGAGGCGGCCCTAACATGTTTTAGGGTATTAAAGTTTGCCACTTATCACCCTTGGTCCCTCTTAGTTCAATAGTTTTGACATTTTGTTGGTGCACTACATCTGTTGATTTCGTCTTAGATCGAGTCTTTAATTGTATTGTATAGATTAGGGCGAGTTTACGAGAAAACTGGAGAGTTTAGGCGTTTTATAGTCTTGGACCGCTTATTCGGACATGCCGAATAAGAGGTCCACCTCACAACTTCCTGGACCCCTTATACGGACATTCTTGGACCGCTTATTCGTCACGTCCGTATAAGCGGTCCACAATTCCTATATATACCATATGAGAGGTCCACAATTGTAACTTCCGAAATTCCATACCGAGGTGCTGCCGGTGTGAGAATCGATTGTAAAAGGTGTCAAATTAATGAGAAAAGAGAATTAAAGAGATATCTAGCTGTTTCTACGTCAGGTACTTGTTTTCCGCACCTGTATCTGATCAAACTCCTCTGATTGACTCGTTCGAGTCAGATTCCGATCCTACAAGTGGTATCAGAGCTTCAGGAGGAGGAGTTCTATTGAAATTTGCTGGATTTCGTCACATTTTCTTCTTCTACACCTTCTTTCTTACGTCAGACCAAGATTTCACGGTCCGTTTTGGCTGATTTTTGGATATGTTGTGCGCGTATACCTGATGTAAAACCCTACCAAGTTTCAGCTCGAAACTCCTAGCCGTTTAGGAGAAATCTAAGATTTTCGGTTCGGTTTTTCGTCAAAAAGTGTGGGTCGCTTATTTGGACATATGTGAACCGCTCCAAATTAGTTGCTTAGGTCGCTTATTTGAACATAATTGGATCGCTTTTATGGTCACATATTGAACCGCTCATTAGTCAAAACACTTGGATCGCTTATAAGGAACCTTTATGAACCGCTCATAAGGAAACTCTTTGAACCGCTTATATATCATCTTGAACCGCTCATTGGGTAACAACAGGACCGCTCATTATAAAACTTGGGATCGCTCATATGACACTTCTTTTTGCACCGATTACCAAGTGCCGCCCCCATTAACCAATCTTATAAAAAAAAAACTAAAAACAAATTATTACAGTTTTTAAAAGTGTGCAGCCATTTACTTTTGATGTTTGGTCCAATTATGGTATACTTGCCGCCCAAATAGCCCGATATAAAATTAGCCCATTTGTCAAATAGTGTGTATTTTTTTACTCATAAAAAATTGTCAGCCAATAGTTAGTCAGTTTATGAGTTTCATTTCTTTTATGTGTACGTCAGGTTGAAAAATTCATATGTATCAGTTGTGTTTGAAGGTGTTACTTGTTCGCATACGGTGTTTGGAAATCCAAGTTGTGTTTTGTGAACCAGGTCTTGTCGGCTTAAAGGCTTGTTCCAATTCGTCAAGTGTGTTTTGATCGCGTGAAATCGTGTGGAAAAATTTCGAGTTCATTTGAAAGTTTGGAGTTCAAAAGTCTCAAAAGGCTCAGTTCATTTGAAAGTTCGTCAGTTTGTACGAAAAAGTGTCAAGTCATCTGTATTTGATCCGAGTCATTGCTGTCCGCTCTGTGTGTCAACCCTCAATCCGCACAGAATTGATCATCAGTTCGAGTACCAGTTCGTTTCCATTATTTGATAAATCTTTAAACTGATTGTGTTTTTTGTTTGTATGTCGTCAGGTATTTCCCGAAATATCATCTGATTCTTGAAGCATGGATTCTGATTTTTACAACGCATTCGCTACTCCGAGTACCCCAATCACTGCTGTTCAAACCACAATGCTCGAAAACGAAACCGGAACGATGCAAAAACCTCCCAAGTTAATGAACATCGAAGAATACAAAGGTTGGGAAGGTCGGTTTGAGAATTGGGTGCAAGCGAATTATCTTGACGCTTGGGAATGCGTAGAAACAAAGTATATTAGACCATTGAACGATGATGAAGAACCAGTTCCAATTAAAGATCTTAAAGATGATGAGAGGAAAAAGTATAAAAATGAGAAAATGATGCTTAGTCTTCTACAGCAGGCAGTGAAGGAAGACATCATGGTTCTTCTACAACACAATGGAACGTCTTACTCAATCTGGAAAGCGTTACGTTCGAAGTTTAGGGGAAGTGAAGAGATGGTTAAAAGCAAGAAGTCACTTCTGAAGAAAGAGTTTGATTTATTCCGAGGGTTGAAAAATGAGAGTACGAGAGAGATTATTGAACGATACTGTAACCTGCTTGCGAATATGAAAAGGTTAAGTATTGAGAAAAGTAATGAAGAGTTAATTGACAAACTTGCTGATGCGTTGCCATATGAGAGTTTGGGGCACATACCTGATGATGCTCAGAAACAAGAAAGGTTTTAGCAATCTGACGCTCAGTAAGTTCATCGAAAAGATCGAAGCTCAAGAGATGGAACAACGGAAAATGATTAGAATGAAAGATTTCGATGGTGAACAAGATATCGGGTTATATTATAAAGCTGGGGTAAATGAGAAATCGTCGAATTCATCCCCAAAGATTGTTACTGGTATGAGTGCCAAGAGCTTATCTGAAAGTCCATCATCTGGATCAAGCAGCAAGACCAGTTTTACTTCATTTCCATCATTTGATCCGAACATCTCTGCAACTAAAAATGGGAGAAAGTTACAGTGCAACATTGTATTGAATCTTGAGAATGATCAAGATTATTCTGAAGAAATTGCCAAAAACCAAATGTCTTTATTAGGAATGGTTTTGGAATCTTACACTTGTTTTGTTGCAGGTCGTATCGGCAATCCAATGCTAACCAAAGAAGACTACGACCAGATAGATGCTGAAGAGATGGAGCTGATGGACATAAAGTGGTGTCTGGCTAGTGTTTTACGGAGAGCTGAGAAGTTCAAACAAATCACGGGGAGAGATGATCTTCGTGATACGAACGTTTCTACTTTAGGTTTTGATAAATCTAAAGTCACTTGTTTTCGGTGCAGGGAAAAAGGACACTTCAAGAGGGAGTGCACAAACCGAGAAGCAAGTGGAGCTCAAAATCCGTTCAACAACAACAACGATTATTATCGCAAAGCCATCTATCACCAAGTTGGTCAATCATCTCAACAACAGAAACATCAAGCTCAGACTGCACACGGAAGAGATGTGATTGAAGATACCGGAAAAAGAGCTTGTGTAAGCAGTTATGATTGTGGAAAAAGAAAAGATGGTAGTGCTTTGATAATTTATCAAGATGATGAGAGATTACCAGAAGATTTTAGCTGGGGAAAGTTTACTTGGGATGATTATGTTCCTGATCAAACTACAGCTTACACTGCATTTACAGCAAAGATTGTAGATGATAGTGATGATGATACAGAGTATTGGGCGAGAAAATACAGAGAAGATATGAAGCTGCTTGCTGAGAGTGATAGCGAAGACGAAAAAGTCAAGAAGGAAAAGAAAAAGAAAAAGATTAAGACACCGGTGAGTAGTGATGATGAAGAGGTGCCGGTGGTAAGAAGGCAAAAGATGACAGAAGTGCCTAAGTTTAAAGTTGAAGAACAACTTGATGCAAAAGAAGTTCCGGTAAAGTGTGAAAATTGTGAGATTGTGAAAAAGCAGAACAGCACGTTGATTAACAACTTAAACAGACTGAAGGAGTCTTATGATGTGCTGAACAAGGCAATGAATCAGTATAATCAAACTAGTGAAGAGCAAGTTGTAGCAATGAAGACTCTTCAGGGAGCATTTATGACAAAACAAAAAGTTGTAAACAATTACATTGAAAAATGTGCTGCTTTAGAACAGAAGCTTGAGCTGCAACGAATAGAAACTGAAAGAGTAAATCGTTTATTGAAAAGTTACTCATGTACTTCCTATGTGATTGATAGGATTTATCCGACTGTTGAGAGCATGAAGGTCTGGGAAGAGGATGAGGTAACTGAAGAAAAAGCAGCTGAAGTCAGTATTGAAGAAAAGATTGCTGACAAGAGGAAGAGTGACAAGAAAAAGGATACTGAAAAGGCTTCATCTGGTAAGAAGAAAGGTGTTAGTTATAACAGATGTCCACCTCCACTGGAAAACGGATATTTGCCTAGACATCCTAACGATGAAAGAGTCAAAAAGGCTACAAATTTACAGTGGGAGTCAGAGTCGTCGGTTAATCTTCCAGAAAGTATTGATGTTGTGTTCACATCATCTGACACTGATCAACAGTCTCAATTGATGAAGAAAGTCGTGGATCATGTGTTAGATAGTGATGACAGTGAAGAGTCAAAGTCGGAGTCAGCGTCAGAGTCGAAATCTGAGTCAAAAGCGCCGAGTCAAACAGAAAAACAGGGAAAATTGGTTTATGATAGAAAATTCCTGCTATCAAAATCTAATTTGGATGATGGATTGTTTAAAGTTGCTTATACTTTGAAGAATTCGGACAAATTATATTCTGATGAGGAATTTCCATTAAGGGGTGTCAAAACTGAATTGATAAACAAAGTTTTCAAAATCACAGAAATTAATATTTCTGAAATTAAAGACTTATGTTTTACTGAAAAACCTAAAAAATACACCTCAAGAGTACAACAGAGATTAAACAAGAAAAAGAATTACGGTTGTGGTTCAGATTTCCAAAAGAGATCAAACCATAGTGGTAATTTCAAAAAGAAAGGATTAGGTTTTACTCCTACAGAAAAACAGAAAAATGAAAAATATGTTCGTGATTTTAAATCCAAAATGTTCTTTGTTTCAGGTACATCAACTGATGAAGAAGAAAAGACAAGTTTCTGGAGGGAAAAGAACAGTGAATTTTGGAAGAAGAAACAAGCTGAACTAAAGAAAGACTCGAGAACTTGTTTCAAGTGCAACAACGTTGGACATATTGCCAAAGATTGTTCTCAGGCGATACAATCAAAACAGGGAGTTTTTCGCAAAATCTCAGAAAAAGTGTTTGCGTTCGAATCACCACTTGATAGAACAAAATTGTTCAAAGATTCTATTTTTGAAATTGGTGAGAGTTCAAATAGGTTTTACAAGAAGAGAGCCAAATCTAAAAACCAGAAATGGGTTGTGAAGAAGGGTAGTGAAAGCTCTACGATGATTCTGATAGATCAAAATCAGAGGAGCTATCTTCAGGCGATGAAACTGATTCCACAAAGTCAGTTGAGCCACAGGTTGTATCAAAATGTGAAGCTGATGAAAAAGTTGAGAACTCAGTTCCGAGTGTTAGTGATGATGAGTTTCCATCACTTAGTGCTGAAAATTATAAAAAGAAAATTGGTAAAGTTGAAATTTCTAACCAATTTTATCATGATGAACAGGAATTTGATGCTGAGAAGGTCTTTAACCCCAGGGTAAAACATATCTTTGGCAAAATGATTGATCGAAAAGTCAAAGGGGTTAAGGAATTTTATGAGAAGAAAACAAAGAAAGAAAAGGTTGAACCATCCCTGGTTTGTGACTGGGATGGTACATATTTTGAACAGTAAGTCTCAGGACTTGCCGGAGCTCCCAGGTTGGTAAGCGTGGAGCATGAATCGGCATCTTTCTCAGAATTTTATTCGGTAACGTCAATCATATAAACGGTAAAGAGGTTTGTTTGTGAATGTTTTACAATTGG
Organism: Helianthus annuus; assembly: GCF_002127325.2. NCBI lineage: Eukaryota > Viridiplantae > Streptophyta > Magnoliopsida > Asterales > Asteraceae > Helianthus > Helianthus annuus. The sequence continues at coordinate 27,779,730 of NC_035442.2, forward strand.
TACGGAGGTTTCTGAAATGCAAATGGTAAATCAAGGACATTAAGTTGTACTTGTATTTTCCTACATTGGTCGAAAGACAAGATGATGAACCACAACCCCGAACATTTGTTGGATATTTCTACAAATGATAATCTACAATTGGTAAAATCAATCAAACTTATTTTCCAGAAAAACCATTTTGATTAAAACAAACTTAAGTGTTTTGAAATCTAAATGGGAAAATAGTTTGTTGATAGGGGGAGTTCTGATTGTTTATGCCTAGTGAATGGAGAATTGAGGAGATTCGATATCAGTTGTCATGTTCTGTATAGTTTGTTTTCAATTTTCATTAGATGTATTTGAATTTTAGGGGGAGTAAGAATTTTTAGAGAAAATCCAAAAACATCAGAAAATTTGAAAAAGTCAAAAACATGATAAAATCAAAAATGAGTTTTTGTTGCATAAAAGAGGAAATGATAGTACATCAGTGGACTATCACAGCACGCTAAAGAATTGGAAAGTTTAAATGTGATAAACGATCTTACTGCGGATGTGTCAGTAGATTTTCGCACATTTAGTAAATTGAAACGAGATATAAACCTAAATCAAACTTGCTTGATTCGTGGGTAACTATTCTTGGATATATGGGTAACCCCCGAAATCTTGTTTGAAAGGTCCCGTATTCTGAGATACTAGGTCTTTATACTCAGTGATATCTGGGGTATTATCCCGGGACTTCTGCTGTATGGAAGTACTGACCTAGTCCCCGGATAATACTTTCTGCAAATGCTTGAAAAAGCGCCGCCCTCAGCATGCTGATGAAACAATAAAATTGATAGTCGCTGCTGTTGAAATGCAAAAAGATCCTCTAAAGGGGACCCACCAAAAGTCGAGCCGTCATCTCTCTGCTGAACGGAAGTTCTGACCTGAGCTCTCACGGTTTCGCATTTAACCCCTTTACAGATATCATCTGTGGTATACTCACTTGTAAGACTGAATATTTGGGATCTGGATACAGGAGTACATTCAAGTGGAGTGATACACAATTAAGTTTAAGTCTCTAAAACATTAATATCGTATCTCGAATCGATTGAAATTTGTGTTGAAAATTTAAGTGGACAAATATACTGACAATCTAGGTAAATTGTTTAGAACTGAGAATGTTTAAAGCTTAATGGTGTTGGTGATTTGTCTCAAAACTGATATGATACTCTTGCACGAGCTCACAAAAAATATTGTTTGTAAATAGTTTATTTCTGCATTTTATTTTCTTTCAGAAAAATTCAAAAAGATTTTAAGTGTGTTTTAGCATAAATTTTGAAAAAGTCAAAAAGATTTTCGACAACTGATGTTGAATAGCTGATTTTCAAAATTCCGAGTGCTAAACATGATGAGCAATTCTTAAGAGGGAGTGTGTGTGTAAAATTAAAATGTTTTCATAATCTAACCTTTTTCAAGTGGTTCATCACAATCTGTGTTTGTTTGAATAGAGAGTGTGAATTGGTGCAGGATTATATGTTTGAATTTTATATGTGAAAGAAATTTATTTTGAGGTAGAGTTTATACAGGAAAGCTAGGCGTCGATTCTGAAGATGTTACTGAAGAACAAAGGAATGCCAGTAAATCGAGAGGGGGAGTCTGAAGATAGAGTGAAAGAAAGCCCAGAGATTGATCAAGACTGAAGATGTGAAGACACAGCATTGTTGTGACTCGATAGTCGACTCCATCAACATCTGAGGGGGAGTCTGTTGGTGCACTACATCTGTTGATTTCGTCTTAGATCGAGTCTTTAATTGTATTGTATAGATTAGGGCGAGTTTACGAGAAAACTGGAGAGTTTAGGCGTTTTATAGTCTTGGACCGCTTATTCGGACATGCCGAATAAGAGGTCCACCTCACAACTTCCTGGACCCCTTATACGGACATTCTTGGACCGCTTATTCGTCACGTCCGTATAAGCGGTCCACAATTCCTATATATACCATATGAGAGGTCCACAATTGTAACTTCCGAAATTCCATACCGAGGTGCTGCCGGTGTGAGAATCGATTGTAAAAGGTGTCAAATTAATGAGAAAAGAGAATTAAAGAGATATCTAGCTGTTTCTACGTCAGGTACTTGTTTTCCGCACCTGTATCTGATCAAACTCCTCTGATTGACTCGTTCGAGTCAGATTCCGATCCTACACATTTTCAACCCGAAACTTCCAGATTCGCATAAAACGAGCGTTTCTTGAGATGTTTTGTACGAGTCTCTTTAAATGTGCATTCACACTTTTGACAAACACTTCTCTAATAAATAAGCCATTTTATTTTTGTCATGATTTAATCCGGAACCTAATGCAGCACGTCAAGACTTAGAAATTGGGGTGTTACATTTAATCTTTCCATTCATTACAATTTATGCCCTCATGTTTGGATGTTTATATTATTATGGCCAAAATGCATTCCTTTAGGTTAAAATCCTATTTACCCCTTTAACAATGTTCATAATTCTACTTACCATTCTAACGACAATTACATTATAATTACTTATTTCGTCATATTTTCATATACGACTTTTGGGGTGTTACAATGATTCTAAAGTTGTGTCAGGGTTTATAAAGGCTAATATCTTTAGCAGATTTGGAACACCAAAGGCATTCATAAGCGACAGAGGGTCGCACTTTTGCAATAGAACAATCGAAGCACTTTTCAAGAAATACGGTGTTGCACATCGAGTATCGACGGCATACCACCCACAAACGAATGGACAAGCTGAGATTTCCAACCGGGAAATAAAGTCAATCCTTGAAAAGACAGTTAACCCAAACCGGAAAGATTGGAGTTGACGATTGGATGATGCATTGTGGGCATATCGCACCGCCTACAAAACACCGATAGGTATGTCACCTTTTCGTCTCGTATTTGGGAAAGCTTGTCATCTTCCTGTTGAATTAGAGCATAAGGCTTTTTGGGCCATTAAGCAATTCAACTTGAAGATTGACGAAGCTGGTGTTCATCGTAAACTACAAATTCAAGAGTTGGAAGAAATTCGTAACGAGGCTTACAAGAATACTCGAATTTATAAAGAAAAGACAAAAGCTTTCCATGACAAGGTAAATACACGAAAAACTTTTATTGTGGGTCAAAAGGTATTGCTATTCTCTTCTAAACTCAAACTATTTCCTGGTAAACTACGGTCCCGTTGGGTCGGGCCGTTTGTGGTTACTAATGTTTTTCCTCATGGTGCAGTAGAGATTACAAGTGAAAAAACAAGAAAAACATTCAAGGTGAATGGACATCGCTTGAAAGTTTTTTACGAGGCATTCCAACACGAACATGATTCCACGGTGGAGTTGGAATACGTGGATTACAAAAATTAAACACGCTCATGTATGCTCATCAGCATGAGATGGGCCGCACTCTCGTCTCTCTCCGTGACCACATAGAGCGACTTGGATCTCCGCCACCTCCGCCGTGTTTGTAGATGCCTTCCACATATTTCTCCGAGCCTCGAGGACGATGCTACATCTTAAGCTTGGGGAGATTAGAGGTAATTTTATGTTTTCATCTTAGCATGCATTATCTAGTTTGTAAATAGTTGCATATAGTTGCATTTTTTTAATGCATGTATATACACCCTAAATGCAATGATGAATGATGTTTGATAACAGTCTGTGCGTCACCCATAACACTGGATGAATGATGTGCGTGGCCTTTAGTTTACCGGTGTCATACTTTTCCTCTTTCGTGATAGATCTCCAAAATGCCTTAGCCTGATAGTCAACATGAGTTGGATCATTAGGCCTGAAGGTTTCCGCGGTGGTAGCATCTATCATCCGGGAAATAGTATTCATTGAAAGGGTGCCAACCTTTTTAAACAAATGAAAATGTAGTTCCTCCTCCTCGAGACGAAGAGAACTCAGAAATTCAACGGTTGTGGGTGCGTAGCCAACATCAAACCATTCCAGTAACTTTACCCAACCGATGTTGTTAAACAATGTCTTCACACCTTCGAGTACACCAAGATCTTTCAGTGATTCTTCATGTGCGAACTTGGTGTTACATAAATCCCGCTCCTTGAGAATCGCCAGCTTCTCTTTTTCTTTAAGGGTTTTTGACTTTTCTTTCTCATTTTTACCGCTAGGAGACGAGGCGTGACTTGAAGACTTTTTGTTTGCACGCTTTGCGGGTGGCAACGGCAAAGCGGTTTCGCCATGTCGTTTCTTTGTCCGCATATCAAACCTGAAATCAAAACAATAAGCCATCGATGAGATTGGGAATTAATATATAAGGTCATAACGATGGTTTATAATCATTGTGGGTTGCCAATAAAATTATATTTTTGCTTTTTCTTTTGAATGACTAAATTAAGCACCATGATTCGATCCACAATATGCTTACACAGTGACGTACCTCACTTTCTTTAAGATAAGAGTACATACCTTAATCGAGTCGTGATACGCAACTCTAATATAAATAAACTCAAGATATACACAAACAATTGGAACAGAATTACGATATCAGACATAACTTAAAACCAATTCACTGTGGTCATGCTTAGCTCAAACAAAATTACTGTAGCAAATCAATTCTCATTTCAAAGTGTTTGACTAATATTCATATGATGAAGCTCTAACTTATTCTTGGTTAACTCAAACCAAATATATGGAATTAGGTCTGTTTAGCACATCAACAGTGGAGTTGAGAGACAGTGGTACGGATGTGTTGTTACCGGAGCAAGAGCGATGGGTACACGGACGTTCCGCGAGCAGTTAAGGAAGTGAGCACTCCTCACATCGAAACCTAGCTAGCTGAGTTAACCAAAGCAGTCATGCAACTTACCAAGGACAAGAGTGCTGAGCCACAAGCCCGAGCTTGTGGAATTTGTCTACAATTTGGACACCCCACTGATATGTGTCCCACACTGGAAGATGATGTTGAACAAGCACAAATACTTCGAGGTTACCCGGGGCAAAATTCAAGACAATATGAACAACCCCGAGGCAATCAGAATTGGGGACATCCTCCCAACATGAATTTCCAGCAAAGGCCTTAACAATATCAACAACGCCCAACCTTCCAAGGTAATCAACAACCGTAAAACTTTCAGCCTCGACAACAGCAACCCGCCCAACAACAAACTGGTAGCTCGGGAATGTCTTTGGAAGATATTGTGAAAAGTTTGGCAACCAGCACACATACATTCCAACAGGAGACTAAAGCTAGCATAAAGAATCTGGAACAACAAATGGCTCAACTTGCCACCTCGGTGAGTAAGATAGAGTCTCAAGGTAAACTGCCTCCACAAACCGAGGCAAATCCTAAGCATAATGCTTGTGCTGTTACCTTGTGAAGCGGGAAGAGTTATGATGGTCCGACAATGCAAGGAGAGGAAGAAGAGGTTGTTGTTGAGAAGAAGGATACAGAGAAACCCGAGGCTCCAAAATCAGATGAAGTCAAGGCAAAGTTTGTCACACCCCCAAATCCACCCGCGGAGTACCACCGCTTGGAGGCGTGACATGACCGGGATTAAGCACCCAATCATAGTGAACATAAGTGTAAATAGTAAATGTCATTCATCAATACGAAAGGTGTTTTCAAAACCAAACATAATCAATTGTGTAGCGGAAGCATTAAAGTAAAATTCCAACATAAGTATCATGTTCTCATAAAGTAAATGTTTAACATGGAACTCAACAGTCCATGTGCCCACAACGATCGCGCCTCCCGTGCAAGCTCCATGAGTACCCATGGTCCTGCAAGGCATGTAACAGAGAGTCAACAACTAGTTGAGCGAGTTCACAGTAAGTAAGTTCGTAATAGTAAGTTCATTTCGTAACAGGCGGCTCTACTAGGCCGATAGTATGTTCTATTGGTGGGGGCTTCCCACATTTGTATATACACTAGACTATTTGTAACCATAAGTGTTCTTCTTAACCCGAGAACAGTAGTACGTACAAGGTTTACATAGGTTTTACGTAAGTGTCCTTCTTATCCCGAGGACAATGGTACGCGGGGGTTTACGTAGGTTTTACGTAAGCGTCCTTCATAACCCTAGGACAGTAGTAGGTATGGGTTTACGTAGGTTTTACGTAAGTATCCTTCGAATCCTGAGGACAGTGGTAAGCACAAGTATTACGTAGGTTTTACGTAAGGGTCCTTCGCAACCGAGGACGATGGTAGATAGTCTAGTAACAATGTAAATCCAAATAATTCGTCAATCCTCTTTCCTTCAATCCCATTCCCTACCCACCGGGAATCCCATGCCTTGGTAAGGGTGTGAACTCACCTTGGTTTGCTTGGCAGACTACACGAAAAGTTACTTGAACTAAGAGTGGTCAACCACGTCCTAACAGGGTTACCATACAAGTCAGGTCTAGGTTCAAATAATGCACGTATGCTCACACATAAGTTACAGGTTACGAACGTGAATATATCATGGCAAACACATAACAGTTATGTAACAACTTCAACTTGTGCGATTTATCAAAGAAACCCAATAATACCAGCCCAACATGTTGTGCGATCTACAACATGTTGTGCGATCCCTCATAAACCCAGCCCAATTAGATAAGCAGTCCAACAGCCTACTCGGCCCAAATAACAACAATTAGGGATCTTGTGCGGTCCGGATGGACTTGTGTGATCCAATTAAACTTGTGCGATAGGGATCTTGGGCTGTCCGACCCAGTAACATCAACAGTTTACTCGTGTGTGTGTGTGGCCCAACATATTTTGCGATCGGCACCAGCTTGTGCGATCCACAATATGTTGTGCGATCATGCATAACCTGGTTGTACGCTGTGCTTATGATGTGCGTGAAGTGTGTTATATTTTAGATGTATATTTAAGCCCTTTTTACACTTTTAGCCAAGTTTTAAATTTATAAAACACGATATTTACTAACACTAAACACACATATGGGCAAGTGCACCCATCGTGGACGTAGTATAGTGTTGGTAAGATACCGAGGTCGTCCAAGGACACAAGAGCTTTTAATACCGGTTTATCCTCAACGTCTAATCAAATCAAAAAGTGAGAAAAAATGTTTTAAACTAAGAAAAATAAAAACTAACTAAATGCTGAAAAATAAAATAAAATAAAAACAGATAGACAAGATGAATCACTTGGATCCGACACGTGTGTTAGTATAACCTTTGATTATTTTCGCACTTTTGCACTTGTTTAAGAGATTATCTTAGTTATTGTAGTAGGCCCCTCTTTTGAAGGCGACGTTACCCTCAACCCAGTAGTTTGAGTCAGCAAGGATACAATCCTAAAGGGTCGGATTATTGAAAGATAATGAATTAAGTTATTAATGCAAATTGTGGTAGGCCCCGCTTTTGGCGGTGACGTTACCCTCGGCTAAGTAGTCTGAGTCAGCAGGGATACAGTCCTAAATAGCCGGGTTATAGTATTAATAGTAGTTAACTTATGAGGGGGTCAAAGAGTTTGGATCCCCGCCATCCAATACCTATGGGCATTGAAGGAGATCCTACTAAATTTGACCCAGGTCCCAAGCAGGACCTCTAAACGCTGAACAAGGGCAAGACCCTTACCAAACCGTTCCCTTAACCCCCGACCAGGTAGCCAACATACCTCCATATAGACCGTGGAGATATGAATGGTGAAAATCTTTTATTTTATATAGACAGTAAAATAACGCCAAGACACCACGGACAAACGATGAGGAAAGATCACCTTCAACATAAGTAACTAGTTATTAAAGTCATTAATACAAAACCAAATAAAAAGTGCAAAAGATTAAAAATAAAAAGTATTATACTAAACACTTGTCTTCACCAAGTGATGTAAGAGACTTAGACAAACATGGCCTTGATTGTCAAGAACTCTTACGATCAATCTTGGATCCCGAGACGACTCACACACTCTACGATGGACAATGGATGATGGTGGTGGATGATGGTGTTATGGTGGTGGTGGGTGGTGGATGAAGTGTGAGAGAGGTGGTGTGCCAAGGGATGAGATGGAATGAAACCAAGCACCCCTATTTATAGGCTGTACAGAGGGCTGGGCATGGCCCCGTGTCCGCTGGACACGCCCCCGTGCCCGTCTGACACTCTCTCTCTTCATTAATTGTAATTCGCAATTACAATTAATGTGCCTGCTGTACTTTCACCACGCCCCCGTGCCCGCTGGACACGGCCCCGTGGTGGGAAATGGAAGCTTCTACTAGTTTGTCTTTTCTGCTGCTTCTTGGGCACGGCCCCGTGTTCGCTGGACACGGGGCGTGTTCAGTCTTCTGTTTTCTCTTCTTTGCCTTAGGGGGGGGGTGCCGTTGAGGGTCCGGGCAGTCTACTTTTATTCCTTTTCTTGTATTTATGCTAGAATTAGTTGTCTTTTTGCTTCTTTTGTGATTTTGAGCTCATTTCATCCTGAAAATACAAAAGAAAGACAAAAACACTCTTTTTCCAACATTAGTACTTAAAAAGGGTTAGTTTTATGCCTTAATTGATGTGATTTATATGTTGCATTTTACACACATCAAATACCCCCACACTTGAACCTTTGCCTGTCCTCAAGCAAAACTCTTTAAATGTGGCTTACACTCCCAAATGGAATAGGTAGAAGAGAAAGTTTTTAGCTTGTCCTAGAGTGTCGGGAATCCAAGGTCCTTGTAAGTTTTATTTTTATTTATTTACAATCCTATTCGTTATGATTTACTTTGAACGTTTCATAAGATAAATTACTTATTCGGGCATAGCATGCCTTATTAAAATTCCATTTATATACAAGTTCACATACCTCGCGGGAGATCACTCAACACTCGGCCGAAGGTGTAAAATTTTTTTAGTGAATCACTCGTGAGCGGCATGGAACTTACGCCTTCCATAGGCTTGCCAAGCAATCAATCCTCCTCCTTTTTAACTTTTTACCTTTGTAAATATCAAGACGACTTTTGGGGTGAAGGGTTAGGCTTGGGTTAAAGGTGGTCGGTTGGTTAGTCAGAAAAAAAGGGCGAAAATCGTAAAAAGCGTCGGTTTCCGTGACATACCTTGTTTTTAGTGACTTTTTATTTTGAAGTATTTCTCCAAACAAGCTTTTATATAGCTTTTGTTTGTTTTTGACTTCATCATTGTTTTTTTTTTTTTCATCACATAAAAAGGCGAGTTTACGAAAAACCGAGCTTGTTAATAAAATAAAGGGTGAAAAATAAAAAGGGTTTTTTGGTGGGTAAAAAGAGTTTGGGGTAATGAAATGAAAGGTTTAGGCTCAAAGGGGCTATCTAGGGGGATTTTGGGTAGGTGGTAAAAAAAATGAAAAATAATGGTTTAGAAAGAAAAATATGGTTAGTCCTAATGCCTCCATCACTTACTTACTTGGGTTTAAGTTGGTAAGGACCGGGAATGTATTGTCGTGGCAAGTTCTAGAGTTGTAAGAACCAAGCGGCTATTCACACAAGAAACGAAAAATGAGCATTTAGTCTAAATATGTATATTTTTATGCTCAATAAAGGCTCAAAACTCACTTTTGTGGGAATGGGTTTTTAATGTGATCAAGTGTATATAATCGAATTTTTAACTAGACTTGTTATGCCGTTTCGTAATTTTCTTATGTTGGTTCTTTGTTATCACGACGCTATCGGTTGTAAATTTGTAAAAATATAACCTTTTTAGAACTTGTTATTCCCAAATTAAACTAAGACAAGTAAATGAAAAAAATGAAAAAGTTTTTGAAAAAATTTGGGGTGTTTAGCGGTTCCAATAGAGTTTTGTGTAAGGCTTGTATTTAGGATTTGCAAAATTCAAGGTTTTAGCATCCCCCCCACACTTAAATTACACATTGTCCTCAATGTGTCCAAAAATAATGTTTTTGGTTGATTAGAATGTGTAAAAGTAGGTTAAAAAGCAAAGATTTATGTTACTGGCATCCTGGACACGGCCCCGTGGTGACCGGGCACGGCCCCGTGGTCAGGTGCCAGTAACAAAAATTAAAGAATTAAAACAGAAGCCTGGACACGGGGGCGTGTCCGCTGAACACGGCCCGTGTCCAGTTACCTGAACTGGGTGTTTTTCTGCAGGTGGCTCAGCACGGGGTCGTGTTGGTTGGGCACGACCCGTGTTGAGCCTTCTGTGATGGAGATTTGTGTCGGGTTGCTCTGTTCTTCGTGCATGGGTCCATTTTTTTTCGTTCTCCTTTTCATCCATTACCACCATGAGTGTGTTTTATTCGCTAAACAACCATCAATCTTAAAAACCATCATATCATTGCAACATAGAGAGATATTACATAAAGTTAGCCAAATAACTAGGGGATTCATGAGGTTATCATAAGGGTTCTACTTATTTAGGAAAATTTCGGGAATAGCTTCCCGATGTAGTAACACTCTCTAGCCGACGGCTCCTCGGTTGTCGTTCAAAGCCATTCTTCTATCTCCCTTGGGAGGTAGAAGGTAGCTTCATTCTCTTCGGTGTCTTGAGGAGGAATGCTCACCGGGACTCCTTGCACCACCCTTGGTTGAGGCATTTGGTGCATGGTGTGCCATTCGGCCGGAATGATGACCTCGGGTACTACATTCCACGCTCTTTGGGTTATTACTGGAACCAAAGGCGGGGAAGCGAGAAGGTTTAACCTCTGGTGCAGGAGGTTTACTTCTCGTAGACAGCCCTCCAACCCTACCGTCAGATGATTAATACGGTCCACTAATGCTTCCTCCACTCCCGTCATTTCGTCTATAGCTTCCCTCAAAGCGTAAACGTAGTTTACTAGGGAATCTTCTGCCGTGGACGACCTTCTTCCATTTCCGTTATTTCTCGAGGATGATCCGCTATTTCTGCTAGCCAATTTCTGTGAAAGAAACCGAAGATAACTAAACTTTTGCAGAACAGTACCTCGAACACGGCCCCGTGCTCAGTGAGCACGGCCCCGTGTTCAGCTGTCTGCAGGATTTTTGTCTAACGATTCTAGGGTTTTAAATTACTTTAACATTCTTTTACTGTGTTCTAAGTTTAGATAATTTAAAACAAAGTTATAGAACTAACTTTAAACAAGAATCCGCAGCCAAAAATCCTACAAACCTTACATAGAAGATTGGAATCATGGGGTTTCCAAGCTTCCATGGAGGGGATGTTTGAAAAATTTTTGGAAGAAGGAGAAATGAACAAAAGTGGAAAAGACAAGATGGTCCTTGGAACCTTCTTTTAGCACTTACCTAGGATGGTATATGTGAAGATCCCAGGAATCTCTGCTTATTGAAGTGGTAAAAAATGAGCAGGAATCAGGCTGCATTTAAAGAAAACGACAGCACACTGGACACGGCCCCGTGTTCGCTAGACACGGCCTCGTGTGCAGAGAAAATCCTGACACATTTTGTCCGTATTCTGACAAAATCAGCAGAGAATCTTCTGAGTGAACACGGGGGCGTGTTGACCGGGCACGGCCCCGTGTCGGTAGGCTGTTTCATGGAGTTTGTTGCTACTAAGGAGTTTATTTATATCGGGTGGTTCTTGATTTGTTGGAACAACCCCAAAGTGCCTAAGATACCTTAATTGTCCTATACTAAGGCGAGAACGCAAGAGGTTATCGGTGAGGGTAATTCCTATTTTCATTCTAGGTGGACAAGTCCAACCCTTTTCCGGGCTCTCGTTAAAGAAGGTGTATGCCGAATCGCTCAGGTCTATGTATGCATCGAACGAAGTCGATGGGGAGTCCTTCATGGCACAATCGACACAGGGACGACTATCGTCCAAGTCTTTTCTAGGTATGAAGGTATTTTCGGGAGCAATGAGGTTGTCGGAATGCGGTTCCAACATTTCCTCATGGTCATCATCTTGGGATGGATCTATAAAATCCTTCCTAAGTTCTTTTGACCAATTGAGAATTAGCTCTTCTAGTTGAAATAACTCGTCAAGGAGCATTTCTCCTAGAATATCTGGCTGGGCGCATTCGAAGGAGAGATAGTGCTTATTTTTACTTTCGCCCCTCTTAAGGTTACAAGGAATCGGTGGGTCTATATAGTGGGGCCTATAATTGAGAAAATAACATTTTAATTCCTCATGTTCGCCTCCACATAATCGACACCACATACCATAAGAGTGCCGAAAGTAAAAAGAATTACTATCACTCATGTTTGTGTCAGAAATTACCAACCGCCGGGATCTAACGGTTCTGTTTTCAGTAAGAGAATCTTGGGCACGGGGGCGTGTTGAGTGGACACGGCCCCGTGTTCAGCTTACTGTCTGACTTAAAACAGGATTGCCAGTTCCAATGATTGAGCACGGGGGCGTGTTCAGCAGGCACGGCCCCGTGGTGAGCTCTGCAGAAGCTGAAAATCTATGAAAAATCCTAAAAATTAAAGAAAAATAAAAATATGATTAGGCCGTTGATTTCTAACTTTCTTAAAATCCTTGTGTCCCCGGCAACGGCGCCAAAAACTTGATGTGCGTGAAGTGTGTTATATTTTAGATGTATATTTAAGCCCTTTTTACACTTTTAGCCAAGTTTTAAATTTATAAAACACGATATTTACTAACACTAAACACACATATGGGCAAGTGCACCCATCGTGGACGTAGTATAGTGTTGGTAAGATACCGAGGTCGTCCAAGGACACAAGAGCTTTTAATACCGGTTTATCCTCAACGTCTAATCAAATCAAAAAGTGAGAAAAAATGTTTTAAACTAAGAAAAATAAAAACTAACTAAATGCTGAAAAATAAAATAAAATAAAAACAGATAGACAAGATGAATCACTTGGATCCGACACGTGTGTTAGTATAACCTTTGATTATTTTCGCACTTTTGCACTTGTTTAAGAGATTATCTTAGTTATTGTAGTAGGCCCCTCTTTTGAAGGCGACGTTACCCTCAACCCAGTATTTTGAGTCAGCAAGGATACAATCCTAAAGGGTCGGATTATTGAAAGATAATGAATTAAGTTATTAATGCAAATTGTGGTAGGCCCCGCTTTTGGCGGTGACGTTACCCTCGGCTAAGTAGTCTGAGTCAGCAGGGATACAGTCCTAAATAGCCGGGTTATAGTATTAATAGTAGTTAACTTATGAGGGGGTCAAAGAGTTTGGATCCCCGCCATCCAATACCTATGGGCATTGAAGGAGATCCTACTAAATTTGACCCAGGTCCCAAGCAGGACCTCTAAACGCTGAACAAGGGCAAGACCCTTACCAAACCGTTCCCTTAACCCCCGACCAGGTAGCCAACATACCTCCATATAGACCGTGGAGATATGAATGGTGAAAATCTTTTATTTTATATAGACAGTAAAATAACGCCAAGACACCACGGACAAACGATAAGGAAAGATCACCTTCAACATAAGTAACTAGTTATTAAATTCATTAATATAAAACCAAATAAAAAGTGCAAAATATTAAAAATAAAAAGTATTATACTAAACACTTGTCTTCACCAAGTGATGTAAGAGACTTAGACAAACATGGCCTTGATTGTCAAGAACTCTTACGATCAATCTTGGATCCCGAGACGACTCACACACTCTACGATGGACAATGGATGATGGTGGTGGATGATGGTGTTATGGTGGTGGTGGGTGGTGGATGAAGTGTGAGAGAGGTGGTGTGCCAAGGGATGAGATGGAATGAAACCAAGCACCCCTATTTATAGGCTGAACAGAGAGCTGGGCACGGCCCCGTGTCCGCTGGACACGCCCCCGTGCCCGTCTGACACTCTCTCTCTTCATTAATTGTAATTCGCAATTACAATTAATGCGCCTGCTGTACTTTCACCACGCCCCCGTGCCCGCTGGACACGGCCCCGTGGTGGGAAATGGAAGCTTCTACTAGTTTGTCTTTTCTGCTGCTTCTTGGGCACGGCCCCGTGTTCGCTGGACACGGGGCATGTTCAGTCTTCTGTTTTCTCTTCTTTGCCTTGGGGGGTGCCGTTGAGGGTCCGGGCAGTCTACTTTTATTCCTTTTCTTGTATTTATGCTAGAATTAGTTGTCTTTTTGCTTCTTTTGTGATTTTGAGCTCATTTCATCCTGAAAATACAAAAGAAAGACAAAAACACTCTTTTTCCAACATTAGTACTTAAAAAGGGTTAGTTTTATGCCTTAATTGATGTGATTTATATGTTTCATTTTACACACATCAGCTTATCTACTTGCATTCCTGTTGTGCGATCGTGTTGTGCGAGTGGCCTTGTGCGATCAGGCCTAGTCTTGTGCGTTCAGATCAGATCTTGCATGATCTGATCTTGTGCGATTGGTTTTAAATGTCCAGATTTCATGCAGTCAGTTACAATCATTCAATGGTTTCCAAATTTATCATTTATCAATTAACAAGTTTCCAACTATTCGTTTAACATAAAATCGATCAAACCGAGCATATTCAAATGAATTCTCATGAACCCTAGATAATCGATAATCATGAACAATAATTCAAAACACCTAAACATACTCATCTAAGGGTTTCAATCATCTCATGATACTTCAAACTCGACCATATAACAATCCGGTTTCATGCAGCCGATTAACAAGCATTCGAATCTAGTTCTATAGTGTGAAATCCGATTAACATATACAAATTTCTAATACACATAAGCAAGCCGATTTCATGAACACTAAGATCAAACCATTCGGATTCGGATAAAACACATACATATATAGCCGATCACATACCAACAGCATAACAATACATCACCCGAACAAAACACATAACATGAAACACTAACCGGTTAGAGAAGGAACAAGGTTTGATCCGAAACAAGGAAGGATCTTCGATGGAGAGGATGTTTGGCTGCCGTCGGGTTCGTGAGGGGGAGAGAGAGAGCACTAGGGTTTGGGTGCAAACTGCTTTGCAAGTTATGAGAGAACAATCCCAATGATGGGTGTTTGTTTTCGTTTAAGGGTAGTGGGCCGAACCCTCATTTGGGCTGCCCATTGATCCGTGTAATAAGAATAAGGCCCGAATGGGCTTGTGTGATCGGGTTTATGTTGTGCGGTTGGGTTCGAATACATAATAACGCATACATAACATACATTCATTAATCATAATAGTTCACATAATCACATAGCGTTACACAAAGATAGTTTCGAAATACGAGTTATCACATTATCCCCAACTTAAAAGAAATTTTGTCCCGAAATTTGGTACGTACTCACTGAGGAAGCTAGTTAAGTTGCATGGTTTTCCTGGTTTTCCTGGGGTGTCACATCCTCCCCCCGTTGATCTGGAATTTCATCCCGAAATTCCGTGGTAGCTTCAGCCTCAGTAGTGGTTGTACTGTTCGCGAATAACTGGGGATACTTTTCTTTCATCTGATCTTCACGTTCCCAGGTGAACTCTGGGCCATGACGGGAGTTCCAACGAACTCGAACAAGAGGGATTCTCGTGTTCTTCAGGACCTTAACATCCCGGTCCGTGATTTCAACTGGTTCCTCGACGAAATGTAACTGTTCGTCGATAGTGAGCTCCTTCAAAGGAACTATGAGGGTTTCATCTGACAGACACTTCTTCAGATTCGACACGTGAAAGACGTTGTGAACTGCACCGAGTTCTGCTGGTAAGTTTAGTTTGTAGGCCACTTTGCCTATTCTTTCTATGATTTCGAACAGTCCGACATACCGCGGATTGAGCTTGCCTCGTTTGCCAAAACGAACCACACCCTTCCAGGGTGAGACTTTGAGTAGCACTTGATCCCAACTTGGAACTCGAGTGGTTTCCTGCGCTTATCAGCGTAACTTTTCTGACGGTCACGTGCCGCCGCCATGCGTTGCCGTATATGTGCAATCCGTTCAGTAGCATCAACTACCATTTCTGGACCTGTGATTTGACTATCCCCCACCTCTGCCCAACAGAGAGGTGACCGGCATTTACGTCCGTACAATGCCTCGAATGGAGCAGCTTGGATGCTGGTGTGGTAACTGTTATTGTACGAGAACTCCACTAAAGGGAGATGCTTTTCCCAGCTACTGCCGAAATCGATAACACACGCCCGAAGCATGTCTTCTAGAGTCTGGATAGTGCGCTCAGACTGCCCATCCGTCTGAGGGTGATAAGGTATGCTCATGTCTAACCGAGAGCCAAAAGATTTGTGCATTGCTTGCCACAGTTCTGAAGTAAATCGTGCATCGCGATCCGAGATGATAGAGGTGGGCACCCCGTACCTCGAGACCACTTCCTTCAAGTAGATGTCTGCTAATGTGGAGAACTTGTCCGTTTCTTTGATTGCCAAGAAATGAGCAGACTTTGTGAGTCGATCGACGATCACCCAAATAGTATCATTCCCACGCTGGGATCTAGGCAGGCGAGTAACGAAATCCATGGAAATTTCCTCCCATTTCCACTGTGGTATCTTGGGTTGCTGAAGTAGGCCTGATGGTTTCTGATATTCCGCCTTGACTCTCGCACAAGTCAGACACTTGCCAACGTAAGTTGCAATGTTGGCCTTCATGCTAGGCCACCAATACGTAGTCCTGAGATCATGGTACATTTTATCCGAACCTGGATGTACCGAGTAGCGAGACTTGTGCGCTTCATCCATCACAAGTTCTCGTAAACCGCCATATAGTGGGACCCAAATACGCCCCGTTACATAGTAGGCGCCGTCTTCCTTCTGTTCTAATCGTTGCCTTGAGCCACGTAAGGCTTCAACCCTTACGTTTTCTGGTTTCAATGCTTCTACCTGAGCATCTCGTATCTGTGCAGGAAGACCAGACTGAATAGTAAGCTGTAGTGCTCGCACGTGTCTAGGTAGAGTGTCCTTTCGACTGAGAGCGTCAGCCACAACGTTGGCTTTGCCTGGATGGTACTTGATGGCGCATTCGTAATCGTTAAGTAGTTCAACCCATCGACGTTGACGCATGTTCAATTCCTTCTGCTTGAAGATATGCTCGAGACTCCTGTGATCGGTGTAGATAGCGCACTTGGTACCGTACAGGTAGTGTCGCCATATCTTGAGCGCGAAAACAACAGCTCCCAGCTCTAAATCATGCATCGTGTTGTTCCGTTCGTGAACCTTAAGTTGGCGCGAAGCGTAAGCAATAACTTTATCCCGTTGCATCAATACACAACCAAGCCCCTGTATCGATGCGTCATAATAAACCACAAAATCGTCCATGCCCTCTGGCAAAGAGAGGATAGGTGCACTGCAAAGTCTATCCTTTAAGTGCTGAAAAGCAGCTTCCTGTGTGTTGCCCCAACGGTAGGTGACACCCTTCTGTGTCAGTAATGTAAGCGGCTGTGCAATCTTTGAGAAATCTTTTATGAATCGTCTGTAATAACCCGCCAAACCCAAGAATTGGCGTATTTCCGTTGGTGTACGTGGTGCAAGCCAGTTCCTGATCGAATCTACCTTGGATGGATCAACATGGATCCCATCTTTGTTTACCACATGGCTAGAAAGTGGACTTCACGAAGCCAGAAGTCGCATTTCGAAAACTTGCCGTACAATTGTTCTGTTCGTAGGAGCTTCAAAATAAGTCGTAGGTGCTGCTCGTGCTCCTCCTGACTCTTGGAATAGATCAGGATGTCGTCGATGAAGACAATGACAAACTTGTCTAGGTAGGGTTTACACACCCTGTTCATAAGATCCATGAAGACTGCCGGTGCGTTTGTCAATCCGAAAGGCATGACAAGAAACTCGTAGTGGCCGTAGCGAGTTTTGAATGCTGTTTTGGAGACGTCCTCATCCCGGACTCTCAGCTGATGGTAACCTGACCTCAGGTCTATCTTGGAGTAGTAGCACGACCCTTGCAACTGGTCGAATAAATCATCAATACGTGGAAGAGGATAACGGTTCTTCACTGTTACCTTGTTCAGTTCACGGTAATCGATGCACATGCGGAAGGTACCGTCCTTCTTTTTCACGAATAACACTAGAGCTCCCCAGGGCAAAGAGCTAGGACGAATGATACCCTTATCCAAGAGTTCTTGTAGTTGCTTAGACAGTTCCTCCAGCTCAGTTGGAGCTAAGCGATACGGTGCGCGAGCTATGGGTGCTGCTCCAGGAGCTAGTTCAATCTGGAATTCGACCTGGCGATGAGGCGGTAGCCCAGGTAAATCTTCAGGAAACACTTGAGGGAAATCGCGTACAATTGGGAGATCCTCTATTCTTTTCTCTTTCGTTGATGCATCAGTAATAAGTGCCAGAATGGCAGTGTGGCCCTTACGCAAACACTTCTGAGCCTTTAGAAAGGAGATGATGCCAACCACTGCACCACTCTTGTCGCCTTGAACTTGGAGAGGTTCTTGACCAGAACGAGGGATACGGACAATCGTCTCTTTGCGCAAGATCTCCGCGTGATGTTGGGATAACCAGTCCATACCAACGACGATGTCGAAACTACCCAGAACTATGGGAATGAGGTCGATAGAGAAAGTCTGACCAGCGAGGATAAGATTACAACCCTGAACTATGTGTGTGGCCTCTAGACTCTTACCATTAGCTAATTCTACAACATGTTTGGCGTTTAAGGGAGTTGGTGCACGTTTTAACATTTGGCTAACTTTCAAAGACATATAACTCGTATCCGCACCCGAATCAAACAAAACAGTAACATAAAAGTCGTCGAGAAAAAACTTACCCATGACTACGTTGGGATCATTCCTGGCATCACCCTGCCCTAGCACAAATGCACGACCCCTAACGTCGTTGTTCCCATCATTGTTGATTCCTCCGTTGTTGTTTCCGTTGCCTTGATTGTTGTTGTTGTTGTTCTGGTTTCGGTTTAGCTGGGGGCAGTGTCTCTTGAAGTGACCTTCCGCGCCACAATGAAAACATCCTTTGTTGCCCTGTTGCTGATTCTGCTGGTTTTGGGGAGCTCGTGGTTGTTGTTGGTTCTGATTCGCAGGTCGTGGGCTCCTACAATCCATGGCCTCATGACCCATCTTGAGACACCTCTTACAGCGTCCCTTGTTGCACTGGCCGCTGTGGTGTCTGTTACAATTGTTGCACCTTGGGTGATTTCCTCGATAAACTCTCTGCCCGCGACTACCAGAAGACTGCTAACTAGGGCTCTGGTAGTGGTCAGTCTTTTGCTGCTGAACCTGAGACTGAACCGTAGCTGAACCTTTGCTGGAATCCCCCTCCCATTTTCTCTTGTTGTCATTGGGAGTAGCAGGAGTAGCTGAAGTGGTAGCGGTAGTAGTAACACTGATGCGCTTAGGCAGCCTGTCCTGATCCACTGCCTGATCCGTGAGGCGATGAGCAAGACGTTGAATATCCTGGATATTATCAAGGTTAGCCGATGTCACATGGCTTTGGATTTCTGGCGCTAGACCCTTGAGATACAACTCAATGCGCTTGATTGGAGGGTCCACCATAGTTGGACACAAGATGGCCAGCTCGTTTGACCGTTTAGTATAGGCTTCAATTTCCGACCCCGTCATTTATAGATGATATAGCTCCACCTCCAAGTTGTAGATGTCATCACGTGTGCAGTATTCTCGTTTGATGAGCTCCTTAAAATCATTCCAAGGGGTGGCGTTAGCAGCTGCCAGCCCTAAAATCTGAACTTGCGCGTTCCACCAAGTTAGCGCAATTCCTTCCAGAGTACCAGTGGCGTACTTCACCCTGTGAGCCTCAGGGCATTCACACATTTCAAATACCGACTCGAGCTTTTCAAACCAATGGAGGAGTCCAACCGCTCCTTCAGTACCACTAAACGTGCTAGGACGACAGTCCATGAAGTTCTTGAAAGTGCAAACAGGTTGCTGTGCGGGTTGACCTATTGTGTACGAATAGGACAAAGTTAAACACAAGAGTTGGTTTAGGAGTGTAGGATCTAAAGATCCTAGTGTGAGTTATGACTGCAGGATATACCTCCTGCATGTGCGGCTGCAAGTGCCGCAGCAACTTGTTCGTTGATGAGAGCCGTCAACTGGGCTTGAGTCATGTTAACACGTCCAGACATGATCTTCATAGCAAAGGTAACAATAATGAGAGAGGGGTTCGCGAAGAATGCGATAACAGAAAAGAGTAAGCACACAAGTGTTCTCAAGCAATAGTGTTATGTGTATTTAAGCATACCCTGAGCAAATTCTATGTAATCTAGCAGGTAGGCAATAAAACATGTACCATATTACCTAGCATGTTGAGTCTTGCACGTGGAGCGAGGCGTCGTTGTGGATCGTTGAGCACTGTTCTGGTTATAGTCTGGTTTTAATAAAAACGTTTTTCCCTTATTAAAACCGAGTTCTCTATAACCAATGGCTCTGATACCAATCTGTCACACCCCCAAAATCCACCCGCGGAGTACCACCGCTTGGAGGCGTGACATGACCGGGATTAAGCCACCAATCATAGTGAACATAAGTGTAAATAGTAAATGTCATTCATCAATACGAAAGGTGTTTTCAAAACCAAACATAATCAATTGTGTAGCGGAAGCATTAAAGTAAAATTCCAACATAAGTATCATGTTCTCATAAAGTAAATGTTTAACATGGAACTCAACAGTCCATGTGCCCACAACGATCGCGCCTCCCGTGCAAGCTCCATGAGTACCTATGGTCCTGCAAGGCATGTAACCGAGAGTCAACAACTAGTTGAGCGAGTTCACAATAAGTAAGTTCGTAATAGTAAGTTCATTTCGTAACATGTGGCTCTACTAGGCCGATAGTATGTTCTATTGGTGGGGGCTTCCCACATTTGTATATACACTAGACTATTTGTAACCATAAGTGTTCTTCTTAACCCGAGAACAGTAGTACGTACAAGGTTTACGTAGGTTTTACGTAAGTGTCCTTCTTATCCCGAGGATAGTGGTACGCGGGGGTTTACGTAGGTTTTACGTAAGTGTCCTTCATAACCCTAGGACAGTAGTAGGTATGGGTTTACGTAGGTTTTACGTAAGTGTCCCTCGAATCCTGAGGACAGTGGTAAGCACAAGTATTACGTAGGTTTTACGTAAGGGTCCTTCGCAACCGAGGATGATGGTAGATAGTATAGTAACAATATAAATCCAAATAATTCGTCAATCCTTTTTCCTTCAATCCCATTCCCTACCAACCGGGAATCCCATGCCTTGGTAAGGGTGTGAACTCACCTTGGTTTGCTCAGCAGACTACACGAAAAGTTACTTGAACTAAGAGTGGTCAACCACGTCCTAACAGGTTTACCATACAAGTCAGGTCTAGGTTCAAATAATGCACGTATGCTCACACATAAGTTACAGGTTACGAACGTGAATATATCATGGCAAACACATAATAGTTATGTAACAACTTCAACTTGTGCGATTTATCAAAGAAACCCAATAATACCAGCCCAACATGTTGTGCGATCCACAACATGTTGTGCGATCCCTCATAAACCCGGCCCAATTAGATAAGCAGTCCAACAGCCTACTCGACCCAAATAACAACAATTAGGGATCTTGTGCGGTCCGGACGGACTTGTGCGATCCAATTAAACTTGTGCGATAGGGATCTTGGGCTGTCCGGCCCAGTAAGGTCAACAGTTTACTCGTGTGTGTGTGTAGCCCAACATATTGTGCGATCGGCGCCAGCTTGTGCGATCCACAATATGTTGTGCGATCATGCATAACCTGGTTGTACGCTGTGCTTATCTACTTGCATTCCTGTTGTGCGATCGTGTTGTGCGAGTGGCCTTGTGCGATCAGGCCTAGTCTTGTGCGTTCAGATCAGATCTTGCATGATCTGATCTTGTGCGATTGGTTTTAAATGTCCGGATTTCATGCAGTCAGTTACAATCATTCAATGGTTTCCAAATTTATCATTTATCAGTTAACAAGTTTCCAACTATTCGTTTAACATAAAATCGATCAAACCGAGCATATTCAAATGAATTCTCATGAACCCTAGATAATCGATAATCATGAACAATAATTCAAAACACCTAAACATACTCATCTAAGGGTTTCAATCATCTCATGATACTTTAAACTCGACCATATAACAATCCGGTTTCATGCAGCCGATTAACAAGCATTCGAATCTAGTTCTATAGTGTGAAATCCGATTAACATGTACAAATTTCTAATACACATAAGCAAGCCGATTTCATGAACACTAAGATCAAACCATTCGGATTCGGATAAAACACATACATATATAGCCGATCACATACCAACAACATAACAATACATCACCCGAACAAAACACATAACATGAAATAGTAACCGGTTAGAGAAGGAACAAGGTTTGATCCGAAACAAGGAAGGATCTTCGATGGAGAGGATGTTTGGCTGCCGTCGGGTTCGTGAGGGAGAGAAAGAGCACTAGGGTTTGAGTGTAAAGTGCTTTGCAAGTTATGAGAGAACAATCCCAATGATGGGTGTTTGTTTTCGTTTAAGGGTAGTGGGTCGAACCCTCATTTGGGCTGCCCATTGATCCGTGTAATAAGAATAAGGCCCGAATGAGCTTGTGCGATCGGGTTTATGCTGTGCGGTTGGGTTCGAATACATAATGACGCATACATAACATACATTCATTAATCATAATAGTTCACATAATCACATAGCGTTACACAAAGATAGTTTCGAAATACGAGTTGTCATAAAGTTCACCACTCCTCCTCCATTCCCCTCAAGACTGAGAAGCACACAAAAGCAAAGAGAGGAACAGGAAATCATGGAGACCTTTCGGAAGGTAGAGGTAAACATTCCCCTTCTTGATGCTATTAAACAGGTTCCACGATATGCAAAATTCTTAAAGGAACTTTGCACATCAAAGAAAAAGCTAAAAGGTAATGAAACTGTCAAGGTAGGTGAAAACATATCGGCCGTTTTACAAAAAAGACTACCACAAAAGTGCAAGGATCCAGGTGTTTTCACGGTTCCTTGTAAATTGGGAAATCTTAACATACCACGAGTCATGCTGGACCTTGGAGCCTCTATTAACGTCCCTTGTAAATTGGGAAATCTTAACATACCACGATATCACGAGCCATGCTCGTGGTGTTTAGCATGCATTATCTAGTTTGTAAATAGTTGCATTTTTTTCATGTTCATTGCATTTAGGGTGTATATACATGCATTAAAAAAAAACCGTTTTTGTTCCGTTGAAAATGATTTGAGAAAAGTGAGAAATGATATGATTTCTAGCATGTCAAAGCTTATGCATGAAATGGTAACTTTGGGGAAGAAAACATAAATAATTCGGGATGTGTTGATAGGCTCGACCCTAACTTAGGAATGCCAATATTGTATGCAATAACCTTAATTATATATGTGTTTAGTTTCCCATCTTGATGCTTGTGGTCAAAAATTGATCCCGACCAAAAATCGGTTGAGTTGCATATCCTCTATCACACACCATGTTCCCCATATCATGACACCTCTGTAATTTCATTGAAAAAAATAATAAAGAGGTGAAAAATTGACCTCATAGGTTATTATAGTTTGTAAAAAAAAAAGAAAAAAAAAGAGAAAAAAAGGAAGGGGTAAAAGAGCACAATGTATGCCAAAAATTTGAAAAAAAAGAAGTTGAAATAAAAAAAAAATATTTGAGCAAATTAGGGAGAAAAGTCCCGACCCCTTGAAAAACGAAAGAAAAGATAATAACTATCGTGTCATGATTTAGGTGCATGGTCGCATCAAGTGTGGTTTTGGATATCTTCAAAAAGTCGTGAGGTTGGGTAGATGTTGCCATAGGTGTTGGGCGTGGGGACGATTAAACCATGTTGGTAAATTTGTATATTATTAAGCAGAAAGCATTTCGTCGTGATTAAGCGGGTTTGAGTTTAAAGGGACACAAAATATCAACAATCGCGGTTACACGTGTAAGTATTTCCCGGTTCGAATGAATGTAATAGGAGTTGATATTGTTAGATATGATCTCCTTACAAGTTTATTTTCCGGAATAAAAGAAGCGGGTTGAAATATATATATACATATATATATATATATGTATATTTATAAAGCATGCATATGTGTATTATTTTTCGTGTTTACTTCTCGGTTTATTCTTATTCTTGACTTCCTTGAGGACAAGGAAAGGTTTAAGCTTGGGGAGATTTGTTAGTTGCATTTTTAGGCATATTTTACCACATTTTAGCATGCATATTTTACCACATTTTAGCATGCATATTTATTTGCATTTTAGGCATTTATACTATATATATTGCATTATTTTGGAAAATAAGTGTTTTTGTAGAACAGAATCTACTTCGGTTTGTTTTAATTATTTTTGTAGATGCGGAGTGATCGCAAGTGACAAAGATGGATCTTTAAAAGGGTAGGAATCGCGAATGATAAAAGAGATTTGGAGCTATGAATGTTTAAGTTATATGATAAAAAAGATGATTGTTGGTGGCTTGAAAGGATGTAATAGAAACAGTTGATGTCAAAATTAGATGGAGTTATCTTCGAGTCCAGCATGACAACAATCTATTTAAATTGGGCTTGAACTAAAATCTTCTTGGGATTAATTTGGGTGATATTTTGATAAGAGAGTTATTGGCCCAATAGTAGATGGAGGACCACACATCATTTGCATTGATTGTTATAACTATCATGTCCGGCTAGTTTTTTTTAGTATCGACATTAGGGGAGGGGGTGGTCATTAGTGATACAATTCTATCACTACCAAGCACCAATCAACTCATGCCATGTCATCACCCAATATTCTATCACTAGTGATAGAAATGTAGTGGGGGTGGTCACTAGTGATAGAAAATAGCTATTTAAAAATAGCTAACAAAAGTTGAGGGGCTAAATTTGAACTTTTCATCAAAGTTCTTTTAATTCAATCTCTGCAAAACAAATACGACAAAACAATCTCTGCAAATTCGTTCCAATTTCAACGCGTTAAACTTTCAACGCGTTACAAAAATCACGCGTTATAAGCTTGGCGGCGGCGGTGTTCGTTGTTGTTTCACGCGTGATGGGGTGGCCATCACGGACCACCCCGCCTCCCCTTAGGGTTTATTTTCTTTGATTTAGTTCACAATCTTATGTGAAACGGTTACGTCTGATTCAATTATTTTAGTGGTTTGTTTATATGATTCTTGTTTCTAATACGGATTCGATCCGGAAAATATTAGATTGTTAGCAAACCTGATCAATTTATTAATTTTTCTAATAAAGTTCAATCAATTTTTAGAACCCGAATAAAGTTTTAATTTTTGATACTAGGAATGAAATAGAAATTTGAGTTTGTCTATGAACCCAAATTGTTATAGAATTATATAATATAATTAGACACTCCGAACGGGGTGAGTGTTTGATTGTAATTGATACTTCTATCCCGCAACCCGCACGCTAAAATCCGAACGACTTGAGTTTAGAGTAGCGGGTTGGCTCTAATCAACGAACGGCGTTTGGTTAGACAATAAATAGAGTGGAGGTCCGAACTGCGTGACGTCTAGTGTCGACACAAACTATTATTTAAAAAGGATCATTGCACCGTGATCGTTAATGATCGTAAGTCGAACCGAATCAAGAAATTGCCCTGGTGTTGAAATTAGTTTTTGACATTTGAATTTTCCAACCACTTTTATTAGCTTTTCTTTTTAATCTAAAAATTATAAATTGTTTTTACATTTAGTTAAATAAAAAAAACCCCCTTTTCAAAATAACCGTATTTGTGTCTAAAACGTTTTGGCATAATTCGTTAATCTGTATCCCTGTGGACACGAACCTGACTTCCACTCATACTATTTAGTGTGTCAAGTAGGTTTATTTTATATTTATTTGCTGGATTCGACACCCAACACAAACGTTTGATGAAATGTCACACCCGACCCGTAGTGAAATTAGGTGATCAGGGCACGATGATTGTTCACAGCTCATGACAACTATTAAAGTTTAAATATTTATTTCATGTCAAAAATTAAAATGTCGCGTAAACTAATATAATTCATATAATCCATGCAATAATTTTAATAAAATATAGAACATTAATTGATATCATGTTTGTTCGACTAAGGCATTTCCTAAATGTCTTTATCCTCATCTCATCAAACATGATTTCATGTATCATGTGTAAAAATAGTTTTTGGAATCACTGGGTGTCTGTCAAGTGGTCACCGACACCCATCTTAAAAAAACCTGTAAGGGGGAGGTCGCAAGTTCAATTCTTACCCTGAGCAGACTGGGGAATTCACCGCCAGGACGCTTGGTCGGGTAGCAAACTGGGGAGGGGGATCCCTCCCGCGGTCAGGGGTACCGTTCATTTACCCCCTAGTTTTTGGGTCAACATAAGTTACAGAGTAAATCTAAATGTTTAAATAAAACTGTTTTGTTTATCTGTTTTAATAATAAAAAATGACATATGATTCACGATAATTAAGTTATAAAAGTACATACAACCAACAATTAAATAATCCACAACCAATAGTTAAATAAACCACGACAAACAATTGAATAACGATGTAAAACTGCTGTAAATATAATGAATCTTGTAAATATGAGACTCAAGCCCACCGACGAGGGAATCTACACGTGCCGGCGATACTAAATTACAACCCATGGCTCTAAGGAATCTAGTCAGCTGATGAATCCATCTGAATACTAGTTAGCAATACTGATTAGCGACAATCGTTAGCATAACAAACAATGAACTAATCACAACAACCACTTAATTACTTGTGGTAAAGTGTTATAACACAAACCTTTTAGTTTGTTTGAATTTTAAACAAACCCTAGAGTTACATCTTATATTACTATACTACATATATATGTACTACCCACACTAATTACAAAAAACATAATGGTATAATCATAACTAATCAAATTGAGTAGATGAATAATGTGTTTTGTTGTTAAACTGTATAGTTGATTTAGAATTGTTTTTTATTTTTTAAATGTATGATCAAAATAGGTTGCCAAGTTCATTAATCTATTAGTTTGTTTGGCTATGGATGGAGTTATATTTGACATGGTTAATTGATTGATTGTTAAATACACAAATATAAGTGTTCTTCCATCCATATTGACCCGACTTGTTTTTATGTGATTCGATTTTTTCTGAGTAAACACAAAATCTAACTACTATAATAAAAGAAATCACTTTAGGGCCACTTGTCATCATATTAAGTAATCTCTTATAGATAATTATTATTTTAATTTAATATCTTCTAATTAGTTATAGATAATCCTCCTACAAAATATTATTTAATTTAATATCTTATATTATAGATAATTCTCCTACTAAATATTATTAGTTTAATATCTTATGAATAATTATTATTTAGTTTAATCTCCTTCTCATTTATAATATTATTTATTTGAATTAATTATATTTGAACGTTTTGTTTAGTTTGGTATAAAATAAATTTTACGAAACTTAAAATAAAATTAACTAATATTATTTATCATTTATACATTTACGGAGTTTTGTAGGATCGCGTTCGGCCCTGTTTGAGTCGATCAGAGAAATTCCTATCCAAATCAAGAGGCGGAAACTAATGATTTGGTGCTATCTTAGCTAGATTCACTTTAAACTTGCTGTTGTATTGATATTGAACGCAATTACAATGTCTGACAGCACTTCGGCAGCATGCCGGAACAAATACACCGTAACTATGTGTTCTGGTTCGCTTGAAGACACCTCTATATATAGACTAGCTGGGTTCGCTTATATGGACAACCATATAAGCGAACCTACACTTGTTCCATGTAAGCGAACCATTCAAGCACCACATAAGCGAACCTGAACAATATTTTGACACATGAGCGAACCTAGGACTAACCACATAAACAAACCTATTACAATCTAGGGTTTCAAGGCTTTCGTGTCATATCTAATCTGTCTAACTCTAAGACTCAATGAAAGACGTAGTCGACAGACGTAAGTGCACCAACAGACTCCCCCTCGGATGTTGACGGAGTCTTCATGGAGTCTTCGAGTCTTCACAAATGTCAATCTACAATCTTTATCAGTCTTCGATCTTCCTCTGAAGTATCTGTCATTACAAGAATACTCGTTCTCTTTCTTCATCATTAACAAACTCCTCTCTCTCAGATGTTGACACGGTGTCTTCAGACTCCCCCTCTCAAACAGCTGGGATCGTAGTCTGGAACTCAATTTTCACAAGTTCTTAGATTGTAACCTGGCACTTCAGCATAGAATCGTTACTTGGCTCAAGTCCTGCACAATCTCTACCCAACCATAAGTTTCTATTAAAAGATTAAACCTTCAAACTTTTTAGAAACTTGTACCAGAAACTATATTAATGATTTTACATTCAAGATCTTTTACTGGCTTTTAAAAAAAATTTACCAGCTTCACATACACTCTTCCCAAACCAGTTCTTCAAGTTTAGCACTTTGAATTTCGAAAATCAGTATCTCAACACCAGTTGTCGAAAATCTTTTTGATTTTTCAAAATTTATGCTAAAACACACCAAAAATCTTTTTGGATTTTTTTAATGCAGAAACGAAATATTTACAGACAATATTTTTGTGAGTTTGTGCAAGAGGATCATATCAGTTTTGAAACATATCACTAACACCGTTAAGCTTTAAACATTTTAAGTTCTAAACAATTTACCTAGATTGTCAGTATGTTTGTCCACTTAAATTTTCACACAGACTTCAATTGATTTGAGATACGATATTAATGTTTTAGAAACTAAAACTTAATTGTATATCACTCCACTTGAATATACTCCTGTATCCAGATCCCAATATTCAGTCTTACAGGTGAGTATACCACAGTTGATATCTGTAAAGGGGTAATGTGCGAGGGTCGTGAGAGCTCAGGTCGATACTTCCGTATACGCAAAGAGATGACGGCTTCGACTTTTGGTGGGTCCCCTTTAGAAGATCTTTTATTACAACAGCAAAGATTATCAATTTTATTGTTTAATCAAATTACTGAGGGCGAGCTTATGTTTCAAAGCTTTTTGCAGAAAGTATTATTCGGGGACTAGGTCAGTATTTACATACAGCAGAAGTCCCGGAATAATACCCCAGATATCACTAAGCATAAAGACCTAGTATCTCAGAATACGAGACCTTTCAAACAAGATTTCGGGGGTTACCCATATATTCAAGAATAGTTACCCACGAATTAAGCAAGTTCGAATTTAGGTTTATATCTCGTTTCAATTTACTAAATATGCGAAAACCTACTGACACATCCACAGCAAGATTGTTTATCACTTTTAGCTTTACAATTCTTTAGCGTGCTGTGATAGTCCACTGATGTACTATCATTTCCTCTTTTATGCAACAAAAACTCATTTTTCTGTTTTAACATGTTTTTGGTTTTTCCAAATTTTCTGATGTTTTTGGATTTTCTAAAAATTCTTACTCCCCCTAAAATTCAAATACATCTAATGAAAATTAAAAACAAACTGTACAGAACATGACAACTGATATTGAATTGCTTCAATTCTCCATCCGGTTGGCTTAAACAATCAGAACTCCCCCTCACAACAAACTATTTTCCCATAATGATTTCAAAACACTCAAGTTTGTTTTAATCAGAATGGTTTTTCCGGAAAATAAGTTTAGTTGTTTTTACCTTTTGTAAAATTGGGGTAAAATCATCACATTGTTTGCCAAGTTTATAAATAATAGTTAACTCAAGTTCAATTTAATGACCTTGATTTAACCACTTGTAAGATCAACTGGTTCTTATTCTGAACCACTTATAACAACCACAATCATACAACCACTTGTAAGTTTAGCAATTAATCTTTTCAAACCTGTTTTTCAACCAATTACCATCTTTTGGTTGAATTCTCAGGGTGCCGATTCCTACTCCTCGCTTACAAACCTGGAAGTTCCGACAAGTCCTGCAAAACCTCAAACACAGATTTAGAAGGATGTCGATTCATGATCCACGATAGCAACTTGGGATCTCCGGCAAGTTAGGTTTTTATTCTTTGAAAAATATATCCACCCAAGTCTGACCTTCCTTGGGTGTAACAACATCTTCTTTATCTTTACTTTCAACAGGCTTGTAAACACGTCCTTTGGAAGCATAAAAATCTTGATGCTTTTGGCCTTACCGTTGACCATTTGTCCAAAGATACGTTTCACATTTCCGTTGAAAGTTTTTTCAACATCAAATTTCTTCTTGTCAGAATAAAATTGATTTGAAATTTCAACTTTTCCGATTTTGGATTTGTAATTTTTAGCATTCAGTGGCGGAAAATTCACATCGTCCACTATCGGAACTTTCTTTTCAACCTTTTTCTCAACACGTGGCTCCTCTGATTTTATGGAATCAGATTCATCACCAGAACTATTACCTGAACCTTTCACAGCCCATTTTTGATTTGGCACATTATCTTTCCTTTTTGAAGCACTCTTTGAACATTCTCCTTTCTCAAAAGTTGAATTTTCAAAACCAGTAAACTTCCGGGTTGACAATTCAGTCTTCTCGACAATCTTCTCTTTCATTTTACCAGAGATTTCCTGTTTTGGCTTGAATGTCTTCGGACAATCCTTCGCCACATGACCAGCAATCTTGCACTGAAAACAGGTTCTTTTTTCAATCTTCTTCGGAACTTCATTCTTCTTCAGTTCTTCTTGCTTCTTGGCAAGAAATTCCTGATTTGTCTGCTTTCTGAATGATTGTTCTTTTTCAGCCTCTGACGTTTTCCCAGAAACAAACATAGTTTTTGGTTTATACATTTTTTCATTTTTATAATTTTTCGGTGGGACAAAACCAAGACCTTTCTTTTTGAAATTACAATTATGGTTTGGTTTCTTTTGGAAACTATAACCACAATTGTAACCCATTTTCTTGTTGATTCTCTGTTGATCTCTTGAAGTGTATGATTTAGGTTTTCCATTAAGATTTAAATCTTTTATTTCAGAAATATTAATTTCTGTTATTTTGAAAACCTTTTGAATCATTTCAAGTCTGACACTTCTTATTGGAAAAATTTATTTTAAACTTTCATCTGAATATAATTTGTCTGAACCTTTCAAAGTATATGCCACTTTGACCGATTCATCATTCAAATTAGATTTCGAAAGTAAAAACTCTTTATCATAAACCCGTTTGTCCTTTTTATTTGTCGACTTTGACGTATTTGACCCAGACTTTGACTCGGGTTTGGACTCTGGTTTTGACTCCTCACTGTCATCTTTATCTAACACCTGGTCGACCACACTTTTTATCAACTTTGACTCATGATCAGTGTCTGATGACGTATACGTGACATCAATACTTTCTGGCAAGTTATCCGACGGCCCAGACTCCCATTGTAAATTGATTGCTTTATTGACTCTTTCGGAATTTGGATTTCGAGGCGAATATCCATTTTCGACCGGGGGCGGACATCTGTTATAGACCACACTTGATTTCTTACCAGAAGTTTTCAACATTTCTTCATCTTTTGTCACAGATTTTTCTTCTTTAGATATCTTCACTTTCTCAAACGTCTTCAAATTCTCCACGACTGGATAAATCCTGTCAACAACAAAAGATGAGCATGAGTAACTTTCTAATAACTTTTTCACTTTCTCAGTTTCTATCTTTTGTGTTGCTAGCTCCAATTCTAGATCTGCACACTTCTTGATATGAAAATTTGCATCATCAAGCTGTCTAAGATACGCTATTTTCAATGTGTTCATAGCCTCAGCTTGTTCACCACTCGAATTTGTATACTTGTTGATCTCTCTGTTCATCGTATCATACGATTCTTTCAACTTATGAATATTGTGCAATAACTCGTTGTTTTGTTTGATTAACGAATCACAGTTCATACACTTTTCAGGAACTTCAACTTGTTCTGCATCAATTTTCACTTCAAATTCAGGAACCTCGTTGACGGTCCTGTATGGTTGTAAGAATTCAGCTCTTCTCCTTTTCTCAGTTTTAGCTTCAACTTTTAATCGCTCTTCCTCTTCTTTCTCTTCTTCGAGCTTTTTCCGTCTTGCTTCAGCAGCTTCCATGACTTTTCTGCACCTTTCTGCACATTTCAAATCATAAGCATTAGCAAAGAAAACATGAGTATTGAAAAGATTGTTGGACATTTCTTTGGACATAAATTCCTGATCCGGGCAAAAATCGTCCCAACTAAAACCTTCAGCCAACTTCTCATCATCTTGCTCTGCTATATACACTTTGCTTTCTTTTGGAATGTATTTACCCCATGAAAAATTTTCATATTTACTTAAACATGCTCTTTTCGAACTATCGATCACATCTCTCCCATGAGCAGTTTGTGCCTGATGCTGTGCTGGTGACGTGGCTTGATGATAAATTGCCTTTTTGTGATTCGTTGCTTCCAAAAGGATTTTGGGCTCCAGTAGCTTCACGATTTTTGCACTCTCTCTTGAAATGCCCCTTCTCCCTGCAACGAAAACACGTTACTTTAGATTTATCAAAACCTAAATTTGAAACACTAGCCTCACGAAAATCATCTCGGCCTGTAATTTGTTTAAACTTTTCAGCACGTCTCATCACACTAGCCATGCACCAATTAATATCCATTAATTCCATTTCTTCAGCATCGATTTGATCGTAATCCTCTTTTGTGAGCATTGGATTACCGATCTTTCCGGCAACAAAACTATTGTAAGATTCCAATACCATTCCTAACAAAGACATCTGATTTTTTGCAATCTCTTCAGTGTAATCTTCATCATTTTCAATACTAAGTACAATATTGCACTGAAGCTTTTTCCCATTCTTTGTTACAGAAACGTTTGGATCGAATGATGAAAATCTTGTGCTGCTGGATCCCTGGGATGATTTCTTTTCTGAAGAATCTTTAACACTGAAAGCAGTTTCAATTTTCGGAGAATGATTTGTTGATCCAGACACACCACCTTTGTAATACAAGCTGATATCCTGTTCTCCATCATAATTCTTCATTCTCGCAATCTTCCTTTGCTCCATCTCTTGAGCTTCCAGATGCTTTATGAAATCTCCCAGTGTCATCTTCTTATAATCTGTTTTGTTGGACCGCAGCATCATCAGAAACGTTCCCCATGTTTCATATGGTAGCGCATCTGCAAGTTTTTCAATCAATTCATCAGTATCTTTCTTAACTCCAAGCTTTGTCATGTTTCTCACCAAATTACAATATCTATCAATTATCTGCTTGGTGTTTTCATTCTTTAAACCACGGAATAAGTCAAATTCCTTTTTCATGAGAGACATCTTATTCTTGAGCATATCATCACTTCCAATAAATTTTGCTTCCAATTCTGTCCAAATTGAATATGCTGTTCCATCATGTTGAAGCAGTATCAAGATATCCTCTTTTATAGCTTGCTGAAGCACACTCACCATGAGTTTCTCATCCCGATACTTCTTTTTATCTGCAGTACTCATCTCTCTAAGTGTTAACGGAGTACCATTCACAACATCGTTCTTTGTTGGCTTAACATATGGCTCTTCAGTGTGTTCCCACGCATCTAGATGATAAGCCTCGACCCAATTTCCAAACCGTTCAGACCACACGTTATAATCATCAATATCCATGAGTTTAGGCGGTCTTTGAGACGTTCCGGTTTCATTGTCAATCAAAGCATTCTGAGTAATCGAGGTCGGGATTGCAAAAGCGTTATAAAATTCAGTATCCATTGTTCACAACTTTCAAATTTAGACACACTGTTCACAAAAACTAATCTGTCACAATGAGCGAGACTAGAATTGTTCAATCAAGCGAACCAACCAAGTATCTTGGAGCGGACCAGATTTATGGACCAATAAGCGAATCAGATAAGCGGACCAGTTGGACCAATAAGCGGATCAAATAAGCTGATCAGATGAGCGGATCGTTCGAGCGAACCAACAATTGGATCAAATCAGCGAACCAAATACACTGTCCTTATGAGCGGACCAAATGATTAGATCAATAAGCGATCCAGATACTTTCGAGCGGATCTGTTTTGTAACTTCGAGCGGATCAGTTTTGTAACTTCGAGCGAACCAGATAAATTGACCAATCGAGCGGACCAGATAGGCTGACTAAAGAGCGGACCGGATGAGCTGATCAATGAGCGAACCTGTCTGACTTTTTCGAGCGAACCTACTCAAAATCTGTCACTAAAAGCGAACCAACCTTGAACTTTCGAGCGAACCTGTCACAAAGATGTAACTAAAAGCGAACCATCTAATTTGCTGACGTCACTTTTCGAACAAGTTCGTATGAGCGAATCACCTAAAATCTTAACTTCTAGGTTGATTTTAGATCTGAAAACTTCAAGGGTTTATTAGTTCATGATTCCGAGTGCAGTGTGTGATTTTGAGTCGGTTTTACCGTGAAAAATTTTGACAAAGTGAAGAAAGTGTAGAAAGATAGATGAAATCGAGCTAAAATGGCAAGAACTCCTCCTCATGAGCTCTGATACCACTTGTAGGATTGCGTTCGGCCTGTTTGAGTCGATCAGAGAAATTCCTATCCAAATCAAGAGGCGGAAACTAATGATTTGGTGCTATCTTAGCTAGATTCACTTTAAACTTGCTGTTGTATTGATATTGAACGCAATTACAATGTCTGACAGCACTTCGGCAGCATGCCGGAACAAATACACCGTAACTATGTGTTCTGGTTCGCTTGAAGACACCCCTATATATAGACTAGCTGGGTTCGCTTATATGGACAACCATATAAGCGAACCTACACTTGTTCCATATAAGCGAACCATTCAAGCACCACATAAGCGAACCTGAACAATATTTTGACACATGAGCGAACCTAGGACTAACCACATAAACAAACCTATTACAATCTAGGGTTTCAAGGCTTTCGTGTCATATCTAATCTGTCTAACTCCAAGACTCAATGAAAGACGTAGTCGACAGACGTAAGTGCACCAACAAGTTTTAAATAAAGGGTTAAATTTATTGGGACTTCGTTAACAAATTTTGCAACAACAGAATAAACTATTTTTATCAGGAAAACCAAACTTTGTATTAATATATTAAATATTTTTATTTTCACTGTATAAAATTACATTTACTCGACCCATGTAACACATGAGGTTTTTTAAGATATAACTTTTTATTATTTGATATATAAAATTAGATTTACTCAATTCGTACAATACACGGGGGTTTTTAAGGATATACATTTTTTATTATTTAGTACAGAAAATTACATATATTCAAACCGTGTAATGCGCATATTTTTAAAGATGTAATTTTTTTTTATTGTTTGAAATATAAAATTACATTTATTCAACCCGTGTAATAAGTGAGGTTTTTTAAAGATGTATTATTTTATTATTTGATAAACAATATTACATTTATTTAACCCGTGTAATACACGTGGTTTTAAAGATATTTTATTTTGTATATAAAATTATATTTATTCAACCTGTACAATATGGTTCTTATAGATATAATTTTTTATTATTTAATATATAAAATTATATTTATTCAACCCGTACAATAAATGAGGTTTCAAAGATATATTATTTTATTATTTAGTATATCAAATTTATTTATTCAATCCCGTGTAATACACGGGGTTATAACCTAGTTTTTATAAGTGAAATTTTAGCTAGTTATGATTTTTGATCACAATCCACACGTAACAAATACCGTTTACAAATCTAAATCTGATCTAATAATCTAATAATCTAATAAAACCTAATATATAAAAATCAAAATCCTCCTTTGCGATTTTCCCTCATCTTCATTCTCTGATTCTAACAACCCAAAAAAAAAGAACAAAGATTCTGCATACATTTTCAATATCTATAATCTTTAAACCTCCATTGATCAACATATCATGAACCCTAATTTGATCCACCTGATCATATATCTACATCTTCTTCCCAATCTCCTCACCCTTCCTCCACCGTCCTCCGCCGCTTCATTAGCGCTAAACTGCGGATCAAAAGACGGTGGCAAGGATGCGGATAACCGAAAATGGGCAACAGACAGCAAATACCTGGTCTCCGGTGGCAAATCGGTAACATCAACCGCATTAACACAAGACCCATCATTATCCTCCGACGTACCCTACATGACCGCCAGAATATTCACCGGAGAAA
Organism: Helianthus annuus; assembly: GCF_002127325.2. Taxonomy (NCBI): domain Eukaryota; kingdom Viridiplantae; phylum Streptophyta; class Magnoliopsida; order Asterales; family Asteraceae; genus Helianthus; species Helianthus annuus. The sequence continues at coordinate 27,815,513 of NC_035442.2, forward strand.
CCTCCTACAAATTTAACATTAATTCGACCAGCCGACACATCCTCCGCCTTCATTTCTACCCTTCAGAATACCCTAACTACAACATTTCGCAGTCATATTCAATCGTGAGCGCGGATTCAATATTATTGTTAAAAAACTTCAGCGCGTATATAACCGCTGAAGCGTTGTCGCAAGCGTACCTCATTAAAGAGTATTCGCTTGCTGCAACCGGCTCTGATAACATGTTAGTAAAATTTAAACCAATGGATAAATCATTTGCGTTTGTTAATGGAATTGAACTTATTCCTGAACCGGAGTTGTTCGATGATCAAGCCGGATTGGTTGGAGTGGCGGAGAATTCTGGTACAATTGATGGTGTGTCCGCAAACATGCAGAACATGTTCCGGATAAACGTAGGCGGACAGTATATTCCGCCTACGAATGATTCCGGCGGGTTAATGAGGAGTTGGTATGATGATACACCGTATATGTTTGGTGCGGGTACCGTTTCGCACAAAGCGAATATAACAATTGATTACAAAGACTATCCGGAGGCTATAGCTCCGGTGGATGTTTACCGGACCGCGAGATCTCAAGGACCGGATCCGAATATTAATAAGCAAAGTAATGTGACATGGTTGTTTAATGTGGATGCTAATTTTACTTATCTTGTTAGGTTTCATTTTTGTGAGTATCAGGTTGATAAGATTAATCAGAGGGTTTTTGAGATTTATTTGAACAACGAAACCGCGTTTGCGACCGCGGATATTATCGCGTGGACGGGTGGGAAAGGGATTCCGACGAGGAAGGATTACGCGATTTACGTCGGCGATAAGTCCGGTGATGAAGAGTTGTGGGTGACTTTGCATACTAATATTGATTTGAAGCCTGAGTTTTATGACATACTTTTGAATGGGTTGGAGATTTTTAAAATTAGTGATTCGAAATCGAGTTTGGCGGGACGGAATCCGGTCCCATCGGAGATGATGCAGAAACAACTGATCGCGAACCGGGAAGCTTATGACCCGGACGCGATCAGAGTAACACATGTTGTGGGTGGGGCGATGGGTGGGGTCGCGACTATCGGGGTGGCAATGGCTTTGGTATTCGTGATTCGTCGGAGACGACAAGTTGCGGGGACGGATTCGGGTGTCACGAGTTGGCTCCCGTTATATGGGAACTCGACTAGCAAATCTAGTGTATCCGGGAAAAGCCAATGTGGTAGTAGTTTGTCGACGGACGCTGTGTGCAATTCTCGATATTTTTCCTTAGTCGAGATCAAAAGCGCCACGAATAATTTCGAGGAGGGTAACGTTATCGGGATCGGGGGTTTTGGTAAAGTTTATAAGGGGATAATTGACGGGAATATGAAAGTGGCGATAAAACGAGCAAACCCGTCTTCGGATCAAGGCGTTAACGAGTTCGTGACAGAAATTGAGATGTTATCGAAGCTAAGACACCGGCATTTGGTTTCGCTCATCGGGTTTTGCGAAGATAGCAACGAGATGATTTTGGTTTATGATCACATGGGTAAAGGAACGTTACGGGATCATCTTTATAAGGGTAACATGATTACTCTTACATGGAAACAAAGGCTCGATATCTTAATCGGGTCCGCGAAAGGGCTACATTACCTACACACTGGAGCAAAATACACGATCATCCATCGAGACGTGAAAACGACAAACATTTTACTTGATGATAATTGGGTCGCGAAAGTATCAGATTTTGGGTTATCTAAAACGGGCCCGAATTTGAACCAAAACCACGTTAGCACCGTGGTAAAGGGTAGTTTCGGGTACTTGGATCCCGAGTACTTCAGAAGGCAACAGTTGACGGAAAAATCAGATGTCTACTCATTCGGGGTTGTTCTTTTCGAGGTGTTATGTGCCCGGCCTGCTTTGAACCCGAGTCTCCCAAAAGAGCAAGTGAGTTTAGCGGATTATGCATTGCAATCAGCGAGAAAAGGGACGTTGGAGGAGATGGTGGACCCACATTTGAAAGGGACGATTCAACCCGAGGCGTTTAAGAAATTTACTGATTGTTCGTTGCGGTGTTTGTCGGATCACGGGCTGGAACGACCCTCGATGGGTGATGTGTTATGGACTTTGGAGTTTATTCTTAAACTTGAAGCAAAAGGCGACGAGACGAGAAACGAGAAGAAGTCGGGATCTTCGGGGATGGTTGAAGTGCCGATTCAAAGTAGCGATATGATCGCGATGCATATGAACACGTTGAGTCTCGATGATGATGAGTATGATTATGATAGTGATGATGATGGTAATGCGTTCTCGCAGATTGTTGATCCAAAAGGAAGGTGATTGAAGTTGTGAATCATTTGGGTTGGCCAAAAAATAAAATAAAGTGACTTTGTTACTGCTCCGGATCGAACTGGGGAGCTTCCGTGCGTAAAACTGACGTGATAACCACTACACCACAGGAAAAAATCGTTTGTCTCACAAATGGTGTTTCAATGTGCGTTCCTACTTGTAATTTATAAACGATGAAATCAGTTTACATGTTTGGATAATTGTAATCTTATACAAAATCATATTATCTGTATCTGCATCCTCTTATATACATAAAAACCATTCTAACCCCTTTATTTCTTTAAAGTTATTGTTCTAGCATGACATTGCTAAGCCATATTATATGTCCGATGTAGGGGTGTTCAGAATTCGATTTGGATTCGAAAAATTCGAAATACGACTCGATTCGAATTCGATTATAAAGGTTCGAATTCGAGTTGATTCTTATTTGAGTCTAGTAATCGAATACGAATTTATGATTTTCAATTTGATTTGATTCGAAATTCGAATTCAATTTATATAAAAAAGTAATATATACATTCACACATATATATACACATTTAACTTATAAACTTGGCCAAAGTATGAATTACATCCATAAGTGATACGTTTATTATTCATAACATTACTAACAGGGCCGGCCCTGAGAATTTAGGTGCCCTGTCCGAGCTTGAAAAAATGTGCCCTTTAGTCCTAAGTAATAGACAAATTTTCTAACAAATTAACGCATAAATAATCGACAATTAATGTCAAATAACACCTAAATAATCGATAATTAACGCCGAATAACACCTATGTCCTAACTAATTGACAAATAACACCTAACAAATTAACAAATAGCACATTTTTTCAAGCTCGGACAGGGCGCCGAATTCTTAAGTCAAACTATAGGTTAGCCTACAAAACAATACACACTCTTTTCTCTTCCCTTTCAACTATCTGCCGCTGCAACTATTTAATAGGCCGGAAAAAGATTCCGGTGAAAAGTTTTTATAATTCTTCTTTTTTTTTTAACTGCTCTTCACTTCAATTACTCCTTGATTAGTAAGTTTCTAGCAAAAGTTTTTCCTATTTTCTATTTCAAATTTGAAGGCACCAAATTATGAACGTGCCCCTCGGGATCACGGGCCCTGGCCGGTGGTCCTCCCCGCACACCGTCAGGGCCGCCCCTGATTACTAAACCTAATGACAAATACCACATACTACTTATTTCCAAATTTTTATTTAACTTAAATCGCTACCAGTAACCAATTTGTCTTCTAAATTTTGATGTTTTGACATATTGATAGTTAATTGATTTTGCATATTATTATATTTTATGTTAAATATATTTAGTTTGCAGTAGTTCTTAAAAATGAACATAAAATAATTTATTGTTTACGGTGAATTTGAATTAAATTAAATTTATTCAATTTCGGTTTGAATTTGATTCGTATTCGAGTTTCATATATGGATCAAATCGACTCGAACACCAATTCAGGTAAAAAATAAAAATTCAAAAAATTCGGTTCGATTATTTCGGAAATCCGTTATTTGATTTAATGAACACCCTAGTTCCATGACTATGCTTGTGACACGCAGAAGTGCACATGGAAGATAACAAGAAAAACAAGGTTACAAACGACTTGATTATCTTTTGAACTAATCGAGCCTGATACGATGAAGGCTTGAATCAAGTTGGATAGCTCAAGCCATATTATTATGTATATCTCATGTGTCTGTATATAGTTTGTTGTTGTTAGTTGCTAGAGAGTTGTTACTAGAGTTAGTTATGGCGGTTACTATGTGACAACCCGTACTTTCGAGGTTAGCGTCATCTAACTCCGTGATCTTTTATTGCATATCATTGCCCTTCACGTTCCATTATACGTCGCATTCTTATGTTTTGGTTTTTGTGATAAACTTGATTATTATACTAAACTTGGTTTATTATAGTTAGTGGTTGATAATCATATTAATTACTTGAGGTTTAGAATACATAAAAGTCCAACCGCACACTAATGCTCGGGTCGCACACTACTTACTTGACCGCACACCTCATTTGCTCCTGTGTTCTCGGCCCAAACACACCACCAAGCCCAAACTGTTTGAGCCAACCCCTTGGGGGATGCGCATACATGTAGGTATGCATACACTATAGTGTGATTCAAAAATTATAACAAACCCTAGCATTTTTTCTCTCCTCCTTGGTGATCGACAACAACTCTCCTACTCGAAACTCTCTCCGTCTCGTTCTAGCACCCTCTCTTGCATCTCATATTCTGGTTAGTGTGTTATCATCGTTTGATTCAAGTCTTCCTTGTTGTACTTGGCTGTGTTTATGCTTGTTGACTGATATTGGTACTTATGAGAGTAAGTGTGATCTAGGATTTTACTAGAATCATGTTTCAATATTGTTTTGCTCGTATGAGTCTTGAATCAGTAACTAGGGTTTGCATGATAATAAGGTTTTCGATAATTTTCTTGTAATGATAAACTTCTAGATCCGATTCGGTATATTGATTATGATGTTAATTGATTATGGTGTTTATTCGGTAGAAAAACTAAAGAAAATTATTAGGCTGTTGATTTTAAGCTTTCTTAAAATCCTTGTCTCCCCGGCAACGGCGCCAAAAACTTGACGTGTCGGAGCGTGTACAGATTTTTTGATGTATTTTTAAGTACATTTTACTCTTTTTATCAAGTTTTATATTTATAAAACACGATTTAAACTATCACTCTTTACAAAACGGTAGGGCAAGTGTACCCATCGTTGGTGTAGTGTAGTGATGGTAAAATACCAAGGTCGTCCAAGGACACAAGAGCTTTTAATACCGGCTTATTGTCAACGTCTAATCGACCCAAATTTTGAGAAAAGGTTTAAACATGTAAAATACAGAAAGAAGCTAAAATAAATAAAGGAAACCAATAACAAGAAAGAATCACTTGGTTCCGACTTATCTTTTATGTATCCTTTGATGATTTCCGCACTTTAAGTTTTTTAAGAGATTATCTTAGTTATAGTGGCATGTCCCTCTTTTTTAAGGCAACGCTACCCTCAGCCATATTGGTCTGAGTCAGTAGGGATACAGTCCCGGAAGGTCGGATTATTGAAAGATAATTAAGTAAGTTATTAATGCAAAATGTGGCATGTCCCTCTTTTGGAGGCAACGCTACCCTCGGCCATATTGTTCTGAGTCAGCAGTGATACAGTCCCGCAAGGCCGGTTTAAAGTTTTAATAGTAGTTTATTTATAAGGGATTACAAGTCATTCTTACTTCCCCAGATTTGATGCTATCTGCCTCAAGGGAAGTCCTAATAAGCTTGAATCAGGTCCTCGCAGGATCTATACACTGAACGAGATAAGAACTTTACCCAAACCTCCCTTCTAACCCCCTTCTAGGCAGTTAACGTGCTTTATATAGATCGTAAAGACACGAATGAGTGAACTAACAAAGCATGAAGAATGATAGAATAAAATTCACCTTCAATATAAAAAACTAGTTATTAAAGTCATTAATACATACCCAATTAAAAAGTGACCAAAGGTTGGAAATCAAAAGTAATACACAAAAGATTTTGTCTTCACCAGGTGATGTAAGAGATTAGCCAAGCATGGCCATAGTTTGACGAAAGCTCTAACAAACGATCTTGGATCCCGAGACTACTCTAACTCTAAATAATGTGGTGGAACATGATGGTGTTATGGTGGTAGAAGTGAGAGAAATGTTTGCCAAGAGATGATTTGCAAGTGAGCCAAGCACCTCTATTTATAGTTGGAAACAGAAGACTCACACGGCCCCGTGCCTGGTGGGCACAACCCCGTGTCCTTCACCTTCCCTGTCTTCATTTAATGCTCTTGTCAGCTCTTCAGCACACACGGCCCCGTGTGTCAACGGCACGGCCCCGTGGCCCTTTGTACTTGTTGTACGAACCCAGATTTGCAAATCTGAGACTTGACCATGACCCGTGCTTAGGTGACACGGCCCTGTGTCCCTTGTCGTTTTCTGTTTGTCTTTATCTTTAAGGAATCTTGACTGGGGCACGGCCCCATGCCTAGCAGGCACGACCCCGTGTTGAGCTTCTGTTTTTGTTGCTTTTATTCTTGGGGTGAAGCTTGGAGGGTCGATATAGTGTGTCAACTTCCTTTCTTCGTATTTATGCTGGTTTTTGTCGTTAATTTGTTCCTTTTGTTTGTTTAAGCTCTTTTAATCCTGAAAATCAAAAGTAAACAAAAAACACACTTTTTCCAACATTAGTACTGAAAATGGTTGATTTTATACCGTAATTGTGTAACACCTCGAATTTTTGTATCCAATGATGTGTTAACACGTGTCATTTGTTTACACGTGGCATCTATAATAAACAAAGGACTAATTTTGACAAACCTTGAAAGTATATAAATTCGAGGGTTATAAATGTCAACAAGGGTGAATATACTGTATAGTATCCCTAAATAATGCTTAAACCTTCAAACGAATAAATTATAGATCGTACAAAAACAAAACGCGGAAGAAAGTGAGAGATTACAAACTACAGGGGTTAACTGTGTCAACATGTTTAATAATACCTCTGAGTGACCCTTTAACGTTCCCAAGACTTTGTAACAGTATTATACACTCACTAAAATAATATATATAAATTCCGCGAAGTTTCGATATGAAACGAGAAAGTTACGATCGAATTCGTAAAAGAAAGGTTAAAAGCGTCAATAATGAAAGCTAAGGCTTTCTGAACAATTAATAAATAAACCGGGGACTTAATAGCGCGGGTAATTAACACGAGGCCCCTATCGGTAAATAACCGAGGGCCAAACCGCAAAGTTACCCCTTCAAATCCGAAAGGTCAGGCAAATCATTACGAAAGATTTCGTTATTAATGGCCCGATTCTGTAATCATTGTAAAAGATTTGAAAAATTCAGAAAATATAACCTCACGCGACCCGCGTAAGGTTTAAACATAAGTTGAGGCGGGCCGCGAGCCTCCTCTATTACGCGTCTGATTTTCTGATCCCAGGCGACCCGCGTAAGAGTTGCATGGAATGTCCATGCGGGTCGCGTACGACGCCCAGATGCAGAAAGTTGTAGTTTCTTGACTTTTGGAGCTTGTGAACGATCATGCACATAATTATGGGGCATGGGCACCCTATGCTCAACCCATACACTTAGGGGACATCTACCCATCAGCTCTGGACTGATTGTAGTGCTTGTAATGATCATAAGTTGCTTCCTTTGGCTATAAATAGCCACACCTTGTGCATAACAAATCACACAACACAAAACACTTACAACTGATCATTTCAAGAGCTCCCTAGCATTCTCTTCTGTTCTATAATCAAGAACACACTTCTGTAAGTCGTTCACAATCAATTTGGTCTTGCATTTCCATAGTTATAGCTCATAAACGCAACCGTCGTAACTAACGGTTGTCATTGCAATATCTTGCAAATGGTTCAGTCTTATGACGAATCAAAAATGGTTATGAGTTGGTATTTATGTGGGTATTAAACCTCTAAAATGGTTCCCCCTGATCACCACTCTAACTATGTCAATTATCGAGTCAAACGTGCGGTTAAAAAGTCAACAGAAAGCTATTTTAGCGATTTAAGCATAATCTGTAATATATATGTTATGGAACCTGTTTTGACAATCATAAATCATGGTAATAAGTATATAAACTTGTTTGCGCTCGTTTGAATCGATCATTTACTGTATAGAACCGGTTCGGAGCCGAATGTCGCAAAAGTTTGACTTTTGCTTTGACTTCAGTTCTGACCCGTTTTAGTGAGGTATGAATATACCTTAGGACTCTCTTAGGACCAGGTCACATATTGGTATACGCCTCTGTGGTCGGTTCATGAGTTATCCAAGTCTTTAGCGCATTTCCGTCATTCGCCTAAAAGTTGACCGTAACGGCCTTTTAAAATTAAAACGAGTATTTCGAACACGTGAACGGACCAAAACCTTGCTTGTTAAATTATAAGCATGTCCCTGAAGTTTCACGTCAATCCGAGGCCTAGAATGAGAGTTATGCTAAAAGGCGCACTTTTAAGAAAGTTTTGTAATTAACGGCGCAATTAGCATAACGCCCATCTAACCCAAGTTTTCGTCACCAAAACTTTTACCCACTGTGGTAAAATAATATTTTGGGAATTTTAAAGATTTTTAATAATTTTTACCTTGCTCATAACCTGCGGTTATGGCTACGGTTCGGTAAATACCGAATATGCCCTTTTTGACCAAAACGGGAGTTCTACAAGGTCTTTTGACCCGATTCCAATTGCCACTGGTTTTAAATAATAAATAAAGTGTTTTAAGCTTTATAAGCTGTTCGGGAAACTCAGATTTCCTGTAGAACTCGAAAAGCCCTTTTTAAAGTCTTTAAAATGACCGAAAAGCCCCTTCGGGGCATAATATAAACTTAAACTCGTTACGGGCATTACGGAAGGTATCCTACTGATGCCAAAATACTTTTAAGGCATATTGACTTAGGAAATAAGCGTACGACTCTTATGGTTAACCGTTTCGCCTATTTGCGCACACGGTACGGCTCATGGAACTAGTTTTCGTGCAATAGCCGATACGGGTCAAATTATACTATTTGAACCCCAAAATCCAGAGTATGAACCATTGACCCATATAAAAACAAGTCTCTGAACTTGTTGGGTCCAAATCATACTCCATTCTCGGTTTTCGCCTTTTCGTGCGAATTAACCATATCTATATATCGGAATCAACCGGTTTAAGCTACGGCTAATATAAGGACCGTTAGGATTCTAAGAGGTTAATTAAAACCTTCGTTCCAGATTAGGAGCCCCAGTAAAAGCTATCGGTGACTTGATCTAAATTAAGGATTAATACTTGCAAAGGTAAATACTTTTGACTTATTTCCCCTATATGGGCTTGGGTTACGGTATATTAATACCGCTTGATTGAGCATTATATACTTCCATCGCTTAGGTGGTTAATTGATTAAATATGATCGGCTCATTTGAACAGTTTTGTTGCTTATAAGCCTTTGGGGGGTTTAATGACCGTTGTCCCGGATATCCTCGGCATCATTTTACGAAATGGCCACGACCATCGACATCCCGGTGTAGGCGTACACCCGGTATAAAGTGTCGACATTAAAACTAAAAGACGTAGCCGTTGGTTTCTGTACTACGGTTTTACGCAAACGTGGTGTGTCTATAAATCTTTAACCCGGCACGACCCGGGCTACTGAACGCATAAAAGAACATGTAAAACGTTCACAAGATCATTATGAATTTTCCCAAGTTATAAAAGAGTTTGTGCCTTGTGCATTCAAATCAATTTTAATAAACATTTTCAAATGTGTCAGTTGAATGTATTTACCAGTGTAAACTGACGTATTTTCCCCAAAAAGATTAAGTGCAGGTACCTAAACGTAATTGGCTGGTATTAGCTCCCTAGCGTCGGGATAAGCCTCGCAAGCTTGATTGCAGTATCTAATGGAACAATACCTTACTTTTATTTTCGATCCACTGTGGATATTCAACTCTGTAATACATTGATATTATGATCAGAGGTTGAAATTTATATATTTATCTTATGCTTCCGCTGTGCATTATATAATTGTGTGGTTTGACTATATTGTTGCCAACATCGTCACGGTAATCCCCACCGGGCCCACCGGTGAGACACGTGGAAATCGGGGTGTGACAAATTGATACAATTCATATGTTGCATTTGACGCATATCGGACAACAGCCACAAATTTCCAACTAGCACGAGAGGCATGTCACCTTTCTTGTGGTGCGTGGCGGCCTTAGTGATAGGCGCCCGCTGGTCATCACAAGTGTAGTGGGTCACTACCGGTCCCATTGTGTGTTCATTGATGGCAAAAGCACTACAAGCATCATCTATGAGAACTACTTCAATCAATTCGACATGGAAGACAAGGCTCACCTCGAGCCTGTTGAAGTTCCATTAACCGGTTTCTGCAACGAACCAGTGCTGCCTCTTGGTCAAATCTCTTTTCCACTCACACTTTCTGATGGGAAACATTCAAGAACCGAGAATGTGAATTTCATGGTTCTCCCTTCACATTCTCGACACGATATCCTCCTCGGTAGAGATGTCGTAGGAAACTTCAACATGGTGGCTTCAACCACGTATGCGGAGATAGGATTTCCCACCTAGAGCGGGGTCATGTTCATATATGCAAAGAAAGAGTGCCTCACCACTGAAACCGCACGACCCGCGAAGTTAGCCAAACCATCTCCACGGACTGAGCCGGAGAAATGGGTTCTCAACCCCAAATTTCTAGAGCAGACCATCAACTTGGAACCTGTCATTTTAGAGAACAATCATTCTCACATGAAGCAATTTCTAATCCCGAAACATAGACATAGTTGTGTGGCAACACTCTCAGCTTGAAATTCAATTATGACACTTTTGACTCGTTCGTGCTTTTATCAAACTAATTTGTTTATTACATTTAAAATACCATGGACATCATGTTATATCAGTTTACAAATTTTCAATATTCAAATTTACAAGTTCCTTATGAAATCTTAACCCGTTTTGCAGAAATACTCGTTTTGACCCGTTACGAGTATTTTACATTTTTAGGCTTAAATCACGCTTCTTTTAGTTTACACCCTATCTCCATTTTTATACGTATCCCAAGGACGCAATTTAATAAGATGCTTATTTCATAACAACTCTTAAAGGTTATTTGCCCTATTTACCCCTCAAGGGCTTTTTGGTCAATTTTAGCCCTTCATTTTGCGTCGAATGACTTTCACTAATAGTTGACCAAAATATCGCTTCTAACTACAATACAAAATATGCGTACCTGGCTCGGGTCAAGTATTGACCCGTTTTAATACCTTGCATTAATGATTTTGCTAACTTATAGCAATGTAAATTTCCATAAGCCATTTTTAACCTGTGAGCACTAGACTCGACAATACTCATTAGTCGTTGTTTGTCAAATGGCGCTAAAATCACCAATTAACCCTTTGGTCTAAACGACCAAATGTTAGGCATTTGTATTTGAATGGTATATATATATATATATTTATATATATATATATAGGGAGAAGATCATGCGAGAACCACCTCTTATTGTGAGAACCGCGAGAACCAATGTGAACACACCAAAAATGCCTAAAAATAGCTAAAAATCACACAAAATTTTTTTTTTTTGAATTTTTTAATATTTTTTTATAAAAAATCGCTACTTTTCGAAGCAAAAAAAAAAAAAATTTTTTGCTTTTAAAAGTAGCGATTTTAACATGAAAAATATTAAAAAATTCAAAAAAAAAATTTAGAGTTTTTTTTTATTTTTTTAGATTTTTTTTAGATTTTTTTAGGTTTTTGGAGGTTTAGTTTTTAGCATTTTAGCTTGGGGGGGGGGGGGGGTTTAGGTTTTTGGGGGGTGGGGGTGGGGGGGGTTTAGGTTTTTTTTTTTTGGGGGGGGGGGTGGGGTTAGGTTTTTTTTAGCATTTAGCTTGGGGGGGTAGGTTTTTTTTTGGGGGGGGGGGGTTGGGGGGTTTAGGTTTTGGGGGGGGGGGGGGTGGGGGTTAGGTTTTTTTAGGTATTTTAGGTTGTGTTCACATTGGTTCTCAAGGTTCTCACAATAAGGGTGGTTCTCACATGAGCCCCTCCCTATATATATATATATATATATATATATATATATATATATATATATATATATATATATATATATATATATATATATATACCATTTCGTTATTTATCCCATTTCGGCTTACGCCGAATGGTATCTTTTAACCTTAACTTACGTTTGTCGACACGCGACTAATTCCCATTTTATCCCTCTCATTATTATAAATTACCCCATAGGGCAACATTTCAAAATTCGTTGTATGTTTGTCATTCCATGACTATATTACCATTTACCCTTTTTTTACCATCTATCATGATTTTCCATCATTTTTTTACTTATTCCGAGCCGTATCAATTACGTCGAAACACCACATTTTTAACCATTAGCTAAACATATTTGTAACCATTATAAAAATTAGACATTCTATAAAAAGGGAGTGTAAGCTTTACTTACCTTGCATCCGAAACACGCTTTTCCTTCACACTTGATTCGTTTGACCCGCTTCTTTTCCAAGCCTCCACCTAGCTTGTAAAGCGTCAAACTATCATCATAATTCGTAAGACGGTTAGATTAGTCATCATTACCTACGACTATTCCATCTTACGGATTTTATGTCGAAACTACTATTCGACTTCATCATTGGTTAGTTTAACTTTCTAAAAGTTAACTACCGTTATTCATATGACATACACCATTTAAATTAAATCGACATCATGATTAGAACTCGTATTATCCATTATCACACGGGATTAATCAAATTAGGCTATTACGCGTTTCATTCACAACTTTAACATATGAACATTCATTTAGGCATTTTAACAAACACCTTACGGGCAAGATTGTTATACTACTTTTCTCTAGTTCATTACTAGCTTTTAACCAAGTTTATATTATCAAAACCAAGCCCTTGGTCTAGTATTCATGAACATTATCACTATCTTACATCATAACATCAGTTTTCTCACAATTTAACATACATAATCATATGTTCATTACAATAACATAAAACCCACTTAACACACACATATGGGAAATCATCAAATCCTTCAAGTCATAACATCATATGCGTAATTTTCACTTAGGGTTTAGTTCCTAAGCATGTATTCATCACTAATTTAGCCATAGCTTCTCTAATCCATACATAATTTGTGATTATGATGATTACTCAAATTTTACAACTTCGCGAATCATCAAATTTTTACATACCTTATGATCCTCTAGTTCGGGTGATCATTAATTCATGCCCGGTTGTGAATTTGAGCTTCATTTGGCCCTTCAATTGGATGGATTTGTTGGAAGTTAGGGTTTTGGCTCTAGAGCCTTCTCCTCTGGTCGATCACGCACACACACTTGTGTGTGTGTGTGTGTGTGTGTGTTGTGTTTTTTTTAAATAAACCAACTTCCAAGTTATCCACTTTAGTCCCTCGTGTTTTGGCTAGTTATTAAGTTAGCCACAACCTAATTCTTTCTAACAATATTCCCACTCGGGCCTTTTATCCATTTTATTTTCTTAAAAGCTCTTATTCGCTTTTTAATTAATATTAGGATTATTTATTTCAATCCTAATATTTACCGGGTTACTTTTACCACTAACGGTACTTTACCCGTCTTTTAGTATTAACGGGGTTTGATTACCAAACCCGTTTTCGGGATGTTACAAGTCTACCCCCCTTAAAGAGGTTTCGTCCCCGAAACCTTATTTACGTAGCTCATTTGTTTAGACTAAACGAACTTAGTTTCGTTTTCAAGGCATTCATTCATTCTGTTCGATCTAACGTTTTCATTTATATTGACGCGCACGTCTTTCATGTGTAAGGCCTCGCGAGCCGTTACTTTCAGCTTATATCCTTTATCTTTATTGACTGAGTCGTCACTTGACTACTTAGTCTCATCAGTCTGCTAACAGGTTTATCCGCGCTTGTCTTATATTAACAAGCGCTTTGTATTTGCCATGACATTTTCTTAACTTTGAATAGTTTTTTACCGGCTAGACTAATTAGTCGCGTCACTTCATACCCCGTTACCCGGGTATACTATTTTGCCACCTCCGGCCTTATGTGTGTTTAAGATTTTCTAAACCTCCTTATACTACTTATGTTTGCTAAAACATTGCTTTTGACTAAAAACTAAATTTTTATTTTACACTCTCTCTTTGTCTAACATCTTTTTCTCGTGTCTAGGAATTTCCGTTCTAAGTTTTTATTCCTGGCCGTTATTAATTTACTCGGAGATTTGTAACCAGTTTTCCATGCCTTGTCCAAGTGACCCGTAGGTTCTTTTACTTAGCCTTGTAGACTATTTCTTTAAATTTTCACCTTTTTACCTTTTTAAGGTGAAACCTCGACAGTTCGTTCCTTTCTATTTGTGACCCAAGGGTCTTTTGGTCCCGTAGACTTTAACACTCCTTATAATCCCGTAGGTTATGATGATCTCGTAGATCATCTTTTATTCATGTCTTTATTTAATGTACATACATGTTTACTTTCAAACTCATCATCCGACTTTATGACTCCTTATCCCGTAACCCACGTTACAATGTGATCATTTTCTATATTACTTTTCTTGACTGAGAGCGTGTCACGTCACGTTTAAGTTTAATTCAACTTTTCTTTATCATACTTCTTTTTTTTCGAATGTATCGTCTCGCACCTATCGGTGTTAAGACCCATATTCTTTGATATTAATCATTTCCGAATTCGTCTCATAGTATTCATATTTGTTAAAACGTTATTTCTTACTAAAACTGAATTTTAGTTTAACGTTTTTCTCTTTAACCATGTCAATTACTCATATCAATGAAACTGACAACCCATAATTTATTCTTTTTTTTCGGTCTCGTTTTACACGGGGAATCGTAACCCGTTCCCTCGCTTTACGCTATTGACCCGTAGGTCTTTTCACCATTTTAAGCTTAGAAATCGTTCATTTTCATTCTTGAATTTTATGGACCTTGACCGTGGTCTAAGGCTACCTTTGTTTCCTCTTAGATTAACCTTCCGACTCTACGACTTCTTACGTCGTCTACATGCCGGTTTGTTCTACGTTTACCGTCACCCGGTTCATACCTATACTTCTTTACAACTCGTACCCAGGGTTCTTTTATCTTAATGTTTTTAACGCTTATAATCCTTTGCATAGGTTTATTGATAATTTGCGCTTTTATTTATTCGGTTCGCGCCCACTTACATTAGCAAGCGTTGTTCTTTATTTAACTCATTTGACTTGTTCATGTGAAATTTCATCACTTATGGATGTCAAACTTCATTCTTTATTCCACCCGTTCAACTTTGAAATAGTTGAACGAAATTTTCAAAATTTATGCTTGCAAAATCTTGTCGACTTTTAGTCATGACCCGAAACCCGAGTCTTTTAACTTTCCATCCGCGTTCCCGTTTTTCGGTCTACGCATGTGTTTAAATCCTTACCCATCAACTGGGTGTTTTACCGAAGTCATTATCATTACAACCCTTCCGGTATGAATTAAGGCTTCGCTTCGATTTATTTGGTCGTCTTAGCGAAATCCATCTCTTTTATTCAACCGTGTCTTTTATTCTTTATATGACCATCCTTGACGGCCTTATAGATTATGAGTGACAATTATCATCGTCATCCCTTCTTTACTACAACCAAAATTAACAACCTTGATTTTCATGTGGGCAATACCTCCGTTTTTATGACCCGGCGGGTCATCTATACTTTGGTTTTACTTGCCCTTTTTGTCCATAATGACTTATTTTCGCGAATTTTCCTTAGGTCATTCCTTTATATTTTCATTTACAATTAACTTTGTCCCTCCTCTCGGGCTCATTATTCTAATGTAATACGCTTCCATCACCCAGCTGTGCGTTTACATTATTATCAAACATTTTGCTCATTGTTTCATTTAGGTACCTTTTAATTCATCCCACTCACCCTGTCCTTACTACATCGGATGTAAATATGTCCATCATAAGAAGTTCATGGTATCATGTGTTCACTACTTACTTGGCCAGAGTAAGCGATCAACACATGGTACACATGACCTTTTATAATTTTCACATTACACCCCATGTAAGTAACGCTTATTCAATTGGCAGAACTTTATTTAATTGCTATTTAACAATTATTAGTTTTACCCGTTTCATTCTTGAACATATAAAATGTTTTCCTTTTTATCTAACTATTATATAATCACATTCATTAATGTGACCGTACCCTTTCTCAATAATATTATATTGAGAATTATTCACTTGGATAATCACTCCCGCCCAAGTTTCCACGTGAACTAATCATGTTATTGCTTTGTTATTCATCATCGTGAATAAAACATGTTTCTTATTTAATTTCTCTTGGAAACATCATTCTGAATAGGTATCCTATTCAGATTTTCCAAGTTTTATCCTACGTGTGCAACAGTCATTCTCTACGTGTTTGTTGCAAATTACTACTTGTGCGATTAATTTTAAAACGTGCACCTCGTAATGCTTGCCCTAACGGGCCTTCCATGCCTTTATCCTTGTTCGCGATCATTACGCGATTTAGGTCCTTGTTGAGTGTGCTCTGCTCGTCACACCTCGGACCGTTTCACCGTCATATCTGCAATTCGTTCAACTCTTGTCATCTTCAGATGTGAGTGTCCTTCAATTTAAACATTCACAAAAGTTAGTAATGTCGACATCAATAATCGCCTGTATTATAATACGAGGCTTTCCGGTATACGTGTCAACGCACGTAATTCCGTTAACTATATCGATCCTTGATCGATTTAATTGAGAGGTAACGTGTATTACACGATAATCGTATGTGTTATTTACAACACTTTAACATGCTAAACCACTAATATACGTGCACTTACCGGATTTGCGATCAAGCCTCGAACCGAACACACTTTACTCTTTAACCATGAGCTCTGATTACCAACTTGTAACACCCGTCTTGGTTTAATCGAGATTATAATAATAAACTAAGCACTTTACATGAAAATGCTCCCATTCGAAACTTTTAAGAAATTTTTTTATACTTACAAATTTAAACAATCTAAAAGATAGTATCATTTGTCTACATAAGTCATTTTAAACATAAATAAACGACATCATTGCGGAAGCTTCAAAAGATGAGTGTTCGGTTCTTGACACTTGGCTTGACCGTCATCCGGATGCAAACTATGTCTACCTGCATTCAAAACCAACTTAAAAGTTAGTTTTGATATCTTTAAAACAAGTTAAAACGGGTATCATAATCATAACAAGCAAGAAATCAAACTTGTTTCAGTATTTTGGGCCCTCGCGGGCCGCGAAGAAGATGCAGGAATCCGTCGCGGGCCGCGACCGCTGTCGCGTGACGCGACGGTACTTCCAGTTCGGTGTCGCGCGACGCGACGCCATGATTTCGACAGACTGTTTGGTTTTTGATGCAGCATTTGCCCAACTACAATACCTTACCAAATTCTAACTTAAAATTTGCATAACTTTCATTCTACTTATCCGTTTTGCGTGATTCTTTTTCCCACGCGTTCGTAATTTAATTCTCTATCTCATGGAGTAAAAACCCGACATTTGAATTCACAAAATTTTAGATTTCAAGCTCTCGGGTTGAAATTTAATTATGACACTTTTGACTCGTTCGTGCTTTTATCAAACTAATTTGTTTATTACCTTTAAAATACCATGGACATCATGTTATATCAGTTTACAAATTTTCAAGATTCAAATTTATGGGTTCCTTATGAAATCTTAACCCGTTTTGCATAAATACTCGTTTTGATCCACGAGTATTTTACATTTTTAGGCTTAAATCATGCTTCTTTTAGTTTACACCCTATCTCCATTTTTATACGTATCCCAAGGACTCAATTTAACAAAACGCTTATTTCATAACAACTCTTAAAGGTTGTTTGCCCTATTTACCCCTCAAGGGCTTTTTGGTCAATTTTAGCCCTTCATTTTGCATTGAATGACTTTCACTAATAGTTGACCAAAATATCGCTTCTAACTACAATACAAAATATGCGTACCTGGCTCGGGTCAAGTATTGACCCGTTTTAATACCTTGCACTAATGATTTTGCTAATTTATAGCAATGCAAATTTCCATAAGCCATTTTTAACCTGTGAGCACTAGACTCGACAATACTCATTAGTCATTGTTTGTCAAATGGCGCTAAAAATCACCAATTAACCCGTTTGGTCTAAACGACCAAACGTTAGGCATTTGTATTTGAATGGTATATATATATATATATATGTATATATATATATATATATATATATATATATATATATATATATATATATATATATATATATATATATTTACCATTTCGTTATTTATCCCATTTCGGCTTACTCCGAAGGTTATCTTTTAACCTTAACTTACGTTTGTCGACACGCGACTAATTCCCATTTTATCCCTCTCATTATTATAAATTACCCCATAGGGCAACATTTCAAAATTCGTTGTATGTTTGTCATTCCTTGACTATATTACCATTTACCCATTTTTTTTACCATCTATCATGATTTTCCATCATTTTTTACTTATTCCGAGCCGTATCAATTACGTCGAAACACCACATTTTTAACCATTAACTAAACATATTCGTAACCGTTATAAAAATTAGACATTCTATAAAAAAGGAGTGTAAGCTTTACTTACCTTGCATCCGAAACACGCTTTTCCTTCACACTTGATTCGTTTGACCCACTTCTTTTCCAAGCCTCCACCTAGCTTGTAAAGCGTCAAACTATCATCATAATTCGCAAGACGGTTAGATTAGTCATCATTACTTACGACTATTCTATCTTACGGATTTTATGTCGAAACTACTATTCGAATTCATCATTGGTTAGTTTAACTTTCTAAAAGTTAACTACCGTTATTCATATAACATACACCATTTAAATTAAATCGACATCATGATTAGAACTCGTATTATCCCATATCACACGGGATTAATCAAATTAGGCAATTGCGCGTTTCATTCACAACTTTAACATATGAACATTCGTTTAGGCATTTTAACAAACACCTTATGGGCAAGATTGTTATACTACTTTTGTCTAGTTCATTACTAGCTTTTAACCAAGTTTATATTATCAAAACCAAGCCCTTGGTCTAGTATTCATGAACATTATCACTATGTTACATCATAACATAAGTTTTCTCACAATTTAACATACATAATCATATGTTCATTACAATAACATAAAACCCACTTAACACACACATATGGGAAATCATCAAATCATTCAAGTCATAGCATCATATGCGTAATTTTCACTTAGGGTGTCACACCCCGAATTTCCACGTGTCACCGGTGGGCCCGGTGGGGGATTAACGTGACGTAGTTGATATCATCATAGTCAAACAACACAAATTATAATGCACAGCGGAAGCAAATGAAAATAGATTTATTTCAACTATCAAATGTAATATTAAAGTATCACAAGTAGTCGAAATAGATCCACAGGCGGATCGGAATAAAAAGGAGAAAATTGTTCAACAGATAAATGCATCCCAAAGCTTGCGAGACTCTATGATGCTAAGAAGAGACCAGCCTATTACGTATAGCACCTGCACTTAATCTTTTTGGGGAAAATACGTCAGTTTACACTGGTAAATACAATTTAACTGACTTATTTTGAAAAGGTTTTAAAAATTGATTTAAATGCACAAGGCACAAAACATTTTATAACTTGGGAATAATTAATCAAAGTTAAACTTGTAAAAGATTTACATGTTTGTTGTGCGTTCAGTCGCCCGAGTCGTGTCG